>NC_139030.1:76269931-76788360 GCF_964662115.1 Mustela nivalis
AGGGTTTGGAGACTCTAGGCAGAGCAGCAGGCCAGAGACAGAGATGCTTGGTCACAGGCTGGGTGAGCTCAGAGCGCGGCTGGGGGCCAGGGAGACAGGAGTAATTGAGCACTTTCCTCTGAGGGTGCACTGAGAAGTGGGGCTCCGAGCTCTCGTCTCCTCTGGGCTGGAGATTGGGAGGCTGCCATTTTCATTCTTGTCCTCCGGAATTCTACAGAAAGCGTTCAGGGAACAAAAGCTCCCAAAAGGGAACTTGAGCGGATTACTTAACCTGGCCCCTGGTAAGGGCGATTAAGACACTTCAGAATCACTACAACAGGCCCCTCCCCCAGAAGATCAATGAGAAATCCAGCCAAGACCAAGTTCACTTACCTAGGAGAAGAGCGGAATTCCATAGGAGGAGAAAGCACAGCATGGAATTCATAGCTTTCTCCCCATGATTTAGACTTGCAAAGTTAGTTAATTTTTTTAATTGTATTTTTTTCTTCTACTAAATTTTTTTTAACTTTTACCCTTTCCTCTTTTAACATTTTTACCCAGTTTATCTTAACAATACCTCTCATTTAAAAAAAAAAAAACAACCTTTTTTGAACCTTCATTATTATAGTCATATTTTGTCCTTCATTGTATCTAACTTTATTTTTTGTATAGCCATAGGGTTTTTTCTTCTAAAAAATTTGGGGTACAACTTCTTCTAATAGATCAAAATACACCCTAAATCTAACACCGGGCTTGTTCTAGTCTCCAGCCTGAGCAAATTTTCTCCACCTTCTTTTTCATTATTCTCCCAACCAACTTACCTTATCAACTTCTTTTTTAGAAATTAAAAAAAATTTTTTTTCATCTTTGTAGTCATATTCCATCCCTTCATTGTGTTTACCCTTATATACGCTTTTCATTCTTTAAAATTTGGAGAGGTAATTTCTTCTAAGAGACCAAAATACTCCCAAAATTAAGTGGGTGACCCTGTTCTAGTCACCAGTCTAATATATACACATTTTTTCTTTTTTATATTTTTTCTTTATTTGTTTTCTTTTTTTAATTTTTTTTTTCTGAACTTCTTTTTACATGCTTCCCCACCCCCCCACAATTTGGGGTCTCTTCTGATTTGGTTAAAGCACATTTTCCTGGGGTCTTTGTCATCCTTTTAGTATTTATTTACTTCTTCATATATTCTTATCTGGACAAAATGACAAGACGGAAAAACTCACCACAAGAAAAAAAACAAGAGGTAGTACCAAAGGCTAGGGACCTAATCAATATGTCAGATCTAGAGTTCAGAATGACAATTCTCAAGGTTCTAGCTGGACTTGAAAAGGCATGGAAGATATTAGAGAAACCCTGTCCAGAGAAATAAAAGCCCTTTCTGGAGAAATAAAAGAACTAAAATCTAATGAAGTTGAAATCAAAAGAGCTATTAATGAGGTACAATTTAAAAATGGAGGCTCTTACTGCTAGGATAAATGAGGCAGAAGAAAGAATTAGTGATATAGAAGACCAAATGACAGAGAATAAAGAAGCTGAGCAAAAGAGAAACAAACAACTACTGGACCACAAGGGGAGAATTCAAGAGATAAGTGATACCATAAGACGAAACAACATTAGAATAACTGGGATTCCAGAAGAAGAAGAGAGAGGGGGGAGCAGAAGGTATACTGGAGAGAATTATTGTAGAGGATTTCCCTAATATGGCAAAGGGAACAAGCATCAAAATCCAGGAGGTGCAGAGAACCCCCTTCAAAATCAATAAGAATATGTCCACACCCTGTCATCTAATAGTAAAATTTACAAGTCTTAGTGACAAAGATAAAATCCTGAAAGCAGCCAGGGACAAGAGGTCTGTAACATACAATGGTAAAAATATTAGATTTGCAGCAGACTTATCCACAGAGACCTGGCAGGCCAGAAAGAACTGGCATGATATATTCAGAACACTAAATGAGAAAAACATGCAGCCAAGAATACTATATCCAGCTAGGTCATCATTGAAAATAGAAGGAGAGATAAAAAGCTTGCAGGAGAAACAAAAACTGAAAGAATTCACAATCACCAAACCAGCTCTACAGGAAATATTGAAAGGGATCCTCTAAGCAAAGAGACACCCTAAAAGTAGTAGACCAGAAAAGGAGACAACATACAGTAACAGTCACCTTACAGACAATATAATGGCACTAAATTCATACCTCTCAATAGTTACCCTGAATGTAAATGGGCTATATGACACAATCAAAAGACACAGCGTATCAGAATGGATAAAAAACCAAAACCCATCAATATTCTGCCTACAAGAAACTCATTTTAGACCTGAAGACAACTCCAGATTTAAAGTGAGGGGGTGGAAAACAATTTACCATGCTAATGGACATCAAAAGAAAGTCAGGGTGGCAATCCTTATATCATATCAATTAGATTTTAAGCCAAAGAATATAATAAGAGATGAGGAAGGACTCTATATTATACTCAAAGGGTCTGTCCAACAAGAAGATCTAACAATTTTAAATATCCCCTAACATGGGAACAGCCAACTATATAAACCAATTAATAACAAAATCAAAGAAACATATCAACAATAATACAATAATAGTAGGGGAATTTAGCACTCCCCTCACTGAAATGACAGATCATCCAAGCAAAGATCAACAAGGAAATAAAGGCCTTAAATGACACACTGGACCAGATGGACATCACAGTTATCTTCAGAACATTCTATCCCAAAGCAACAGAATATACATTCTTCTCTAGTGCACATGGAACATTCTCCAGAATAGATCACATCCTGGGTCCTAAATCAGGTCTCAACTGATATCAAAAGATTGGGATCATTCTCTGCATATTTTCAGACCACAATGCTCTGAAGCTAGAACTCAACCACAAGAGGAAATTTGGAAAGAACCCAAATACATGGAGACTAAACAGCATCCTCCTAAAGAATGAATGGGTCAACCAGGAAACTAAAGAAGAATTGAAAAAATTCATGGACACAAATGATAATGAAAGCACAATGGTTCAAAATCTGTGGGACACAGCAAAGGCAGTCCTGAGAGGAAAATATATAGTGATACAAGCCTTTCTCAAGAAACAAGAAAGGTCTCAAATACACAACCTAACCCTACACCTAAAGGAGCTGGAGAAAGAACAGCAAAGAAAGCCTAAACCCAGCAGGAGAAGAGAAATAATAAAGATCAGAGCAGAAATCAATGAAATAGAAACCAAAAAAAAAAAAAAAAAAAATAGAACAAATCAACAAAACCAGGAGCTGGTTCTTTGAAAGAATTAATAAGATTAATAAACCCCTGGCCAGACTTATCAAAAAGAAAAGAGAAAGCACCCGAATAAATGAAGTCATGAATGAAAGAGGAGAGATCACAACCAACACCAAAGAAATACAAACAATTATAAGAACATATTATGAGCAACTCTATGCCAACAAATTTGACAATCTGGAAGAGATGGATGCATTCCTAGAGAAATATAAACTACCACACCTGAACCAGGAAGAAATAGAAAGCCTGAACAGACCCATAACCAGTAAGGAGATTGAAACAGTCATCAAAAATCTCCAAACAAACAAGAGCCCAGGGCCAGACGGCTTCCCAGGGGAATTCTACCAAACATTTAAAGAAGCACTAATTCCTATTCTCCTGAAACTATTCCAAAAAATAGAAATGGAAGGAAAACTTCCAAACTCATTTTATGAGGCCAGCATCACCTTGATCCCAAAACCAGACAAGGATCCCATCAAAAAAGAGAGCTATAGACCAATATCCTTTATCAAAACAGATGTGAAAATTCTCACCAAAATACTAACCAATAGAATTCAACAGTACATTAAAAGGATTATTTACCACGACCAAGTGGGATTTATTCCAGGGCTGCAAGGTTGGTTCAACATCTGCAAATCAATCAATGTGATACAACACATTAATAAAAGAAAGAACAAGAACCATATGATAATCCCAATAGATGCTGAAAAAGCATTTGACAAAGTACAGCATCCCTTCCTATCAAAATTCTTCAAAGTGTAGGGACATAGGGCACATACCTCAATATTATCAAAGCCATCTATGAAAAACCCACTGCAAATATCATTCTCAATGGAGAAAAACTGAAAGCTTTTCCACGAAGGTCAGGAACACAGCAGGGATGTCCATTATCACCACTGCTATTCAAAATAGTACTAGAAGTCCTAGCCTCAGCAATCAGACAACAAAAAGAAATTAAAGGCATCCAAATTGACAAAGAAGAAGTCAAATTATCACTCTTTGCAGATGATATGATACTGTATGGGGAAAACCCAAAAGACTCCACTCCAAAACTGCTAGATCTTGTACAGGAATTGGTAAAGTGTCAGGATATAAAATCAATGCACAGAAATCAGTTGCCTTTCTCTACACCAAATACAAGACAGAAGAAAGAGAAATTAAGGAGTCAATCCCATTTACAATTGCACCCAAAACTATAAGATACCTAGGAATAAACCTAACCAAAGAGGCTAAGAATATCTACTCAGAAAACTATAAAGTACTCATGAAAGAAATTGAGGAAGACACAGAGAAATTGAAAAATGTCCCATGCTCCTAGATTAGAAGGAGAAAATGTCTATGCTACCTAAAGCAATCTACACATTTAATGCAATCCCTATCAAAATCCCACCCATTTTTTCAAAGAAATGGAACAAATAATCCTAAAATTTATATGGAACCAGAAAAGACCTCAGTTAAAGGAATATTGAAAAAGAAAGCCAAAGTTGGTGGCATCACAATTCCGGACTTCAAGCTCTATTACAAAGCTGTCATCATCAAGACAGCATGGTACTGGCACAAAAACAGACACATAGATCAATGGAACAGAATAGAGAGTCCAGAAATAGACCCTCAACTCTATGGTCAACTCATCTTCAACAAAGTAGGAAAGAATGTCCAATGGAAAAAAGACAGCCTCTTCAATAAATGGTGTTGGGAAAATTGGACGGCCACATACAGAAAAATGAAATTGGACCATTCCCTCACACCACACACGAAAATAGACTCAAAATGGATGAAGGAACTCAATGTGCGAAAGGAATCCATCAAAATCCTTGAGGAGAACACAGGCAGCAACCTCTTCGACCTCAGCCCAGCAACATCTTCCTAGGAACATCGCCAAAGGCAAGGGAAGCAAGGGAAAAAATGAACTATTGGGATTTCATCAAGATCAAAAACTTTTGCATAACAAAGGAAACAGTTAACAAAACCAAAAGACAACTGACAGAATGGGAGAAGATATTTGCAAATGACATATCAGATAAAGGGCTAGTGTCCAAAATCTAGAAAGAACTTAGCAAACTCAACACCCAAAGAACAAATAATCCAATCAAGAAATGGACAGAAGATATGAACAGACATTTCTATAAAGAAGACATCCAGATGGTGAACAGACACATGAAAAAGTGCTCCACATCACTCAGCATCAGGGAAATACAAATCAAAACCACAATGAGATACCACCTCACACCAGTCAGAATGGCTAAAATAACAAGTCAGGAAATGACAGATGCTGACGAAGATGCAGAGAAAGGGGAACCCTCCTACCCTGTTGGTGGGAATGCAAGCTGGTGCCACCACTCTGGAAAACAGCTTGGAGGTTCCTCAAAATGTTGAAAATGGAGCTACCCTATGACCCAGCAATTGCACTACTGGGTATTTACGCTAAAGATACAAACATAGTGATCCGAAGGGGCGTGTGCACCCGAATGTTTATAGCAGCAATGTCCACAATAGCCAAACTATGGAAAGAACCTAGATGTCCATCAACAGACGAATGGATAAAGAAGATGTGGTATATAAACACAATGGAATACTATGCAGCCATCAAAAGAAATGAAATCTTGCCATTTGCGAGGACATGGATGGAACTAGAGGGTATTATGCTTAGCAAAATAAGTCAATAGAAGAAAGACGACTATCATATGATCTCCCTGATATGAGGAAGTGGAGATGCAACATGGGAGGTTTGGGGGGTAGGAAAAGAATAAATGAAACAATATGGGGTCAGGAGGAAGACAAACCATAAGAGACTCTTAATGTCACAAAACAAACTGAGAATGGCGGTGGTGGGGAGAGGATGGGAGGGAAAGGGTGTTGGGGTTATGGACATTAGGGAGGGTATATGCTATGGTGAGCGCTGTGAAGTATGTAAACCTGGTGATTCACAGACCTGTACCCCTGGGGCTAATAATACATTATATGTTTATTTAAAAATTTAAAAAAAAAACACATGTAGCGCACATGATCTGCCATCAAGGCATCTCAAACTGTGCCTCAGCATTCTTTCCCTTAATCCTGTTCTGTCTGGTATGTTTCTTGAGATTCCATTGTATAATATAACTAAAATCACTGACAGTTGGGGCACCTGGGTGGCTCAGTAGGTTAAGCAGCCAACTCTTGATTTCAATTCAGGTCATGATCTTCGGGTGGTGAGGTCGAGCCCCAAGTCAAGCTCCAGGCTTAGTGTGGAGTCAACTTGTCCCTCTCCTTCTGCTCCTCCCTCCACTCATATTCTCTCTCTCTCTCAAAATCACAGACTTAGGGGCTCCTGGGTGGCTGAGTCGTTAAGCGTCTGCCTTCAGCTCAAGTCATGATCCCAAGGTCCTGGGATCAAACCTCACATCAGGCTCCCTGCTCAGCAGAAAACCTGCTTCTCCGTCTCCCACTCCCCCTGCTTCTGTTCCCTCTCTCACTGTGTCTCCCTCTGTCAAATAAATAAATAAAATCTTTTTTTTAAAAATCACAGACTTAAATGAAACCATGCAATGAATGCTATTCTGCTACACAGTATTCTGTAAGCAGAATATTAAACTGAATATTCTCTGCCTAGAAAAATCCTACTCTTTTTCAAGAACACCTTGGTTATCACCTATAAGAACTTTTCCTCACATTCTCCTATCTAACATGTTCCTTAATCTGTTTGCCTCTATTAGACAGAGCGAGATCATTCTTGGTTATTCCAGATTGTTCTTTGACCCTACTGTGTGGTATCATAAACAAGGATGGTAATATGAAGTTTTGCAAAAGTCTGTTCAATTTGCCCATTCCACAATGAGCCTGCACAAAGACAAGTACAGACCCTGGATGCAGATCACTTGAGGACAAATCCTGGCTGTGCTTCCTACTTGCTCTAACCTTGGCCAGCTTTCTGAGATTCAGTTGCCTGATGTGACACAGAAGTAGTGATAATATCCATTTACAGGATTTGGGGAAACTTGAGTAAGATGTGTGTTGAGTATTTACAACAATTGTACAGCAAATCTTCCTAGTGAACAACAAATGGAAGAAATCTCAAGGAAAATGTACAAGAGGTAGCTCTCTCACACCCATCTGTACCTGCAGGGGTAAGAATGGCATTCTACATCATAAAATTAGGTTAGAGATGCCCTCCCATAAGATTTCAAGTAACAGTCACAATAATATATGTTTTTCTCTGGTCTAATATAGAGACGTGTCTATATTAAAAAGTATAACTCATTGTTGTGTATCTAAACCTGTCCATGTAAGTGTTCTCTATACATGGAGATCTGTAAGACCCCTGGATTCCAAACACTATGGTCAAGCCTGAGAAAAATAATTTCTAAACCGAAAAAGCTTTGTAATTCTGGTTCTTAATAGGTGGTTCCCCTGGCTGATAGTATCTTAATAAACCTCTCTATAATTCTAAAAGGTGTAAACACTTGTACAATTTTTCTATCCCACATTAAGAGGGTCATTGGGACTTCCCGTTATAAATATGCATTAGAACAGAATGAAACCCATTCCTTCCCTGAATTCCTTTAAAAAAGAAAATGACTTCTGGTTAAAGCTAGTTGACCCAAGACAAGTGCTTTGCCCTCAGACTAAAGAGTTCGCTAAAATGGAAGTAAAGGAATTAAAGGCACAATAACTAAGGGAAGGGAGTTAGGTGAGAAATTGAAATCAAAGTCTGAAAGAACAAAAGTGGTCTGGGTGCTAACTGCTGTAGCTGGTGGCCAAAGACCCCAGAGGCAAGGAAGGAGTCCATCCAGTATATCCTACAGCCCCTGAGAGGCAGTGGGGCCTGGGAGGCAGACTCAAGCATTCACCAGCAGGATTACTTGAAAGGCAAAATACTGAACGCCCCCATGCGCATCCATGCAGGAGATTCGAGGCTGCTTAAGAAAAATAGAGATGACTCGGATGGGAAAAGCCTTCAACCTCAGGCATTTGAGATTCACAAAGCCAAAACCACAGATTTTCAAGTCCATCTCATTTAATGGAGTTCCACACTAATACCTCAGTCCCTTGCCCTTAAGTAGGAACAAACAACAGGCCACAAGCGTTTGCACAAACCTACCACAAGAACGAGTAGAACCAAGATGAGCAAAGAATAAAAATGACCCCAGCATACACAGAAATAGTGCTGGGGACAGAAGAAAGTTTCCAAAAAACAAGTATTGTCATACAGATAGGAGCATATATTGTTTCCAGGATGACATGAAGAAAAATCAGAAAATAAGAACACAGTGGGCCTGGAAATTTGAAATGGTTGTTAAGATTAAAAAAGAGATGACACCTGTCAGTGCAGCAGGGCGGGGCGTGATGGGCTGGGCGGTCACGCACTGAGCCACCGGGCTTTGGTTCGGTCGTTTCAATAAGCATCTTCAATATCAGTGGTTCTGCTGCCTCGAAACACGGCAGGGCTCCTCCCCTGTCCCTTCCATTTATAGTTCTCTGGGAGAGTTCTATCTTTCCGTTTTGGGTTTTTTGTGTGTGTGTTTTCGTTTGCATTTTATATCTTGTATTTATCCCCTGAACACATTTTGTACTTTTTTTTTCTTTTTTTTAAGAAAAGAAACTCGTTTGTGTATATATAGATATTTGCATGATATACTGTAGTCGACGTTCGGTTCCTCAGAAGGTCTTGCTACTGTCAGGTGTACATCCGTCATAACTGTATTAAACACATTTCATATGTAAATAAACGTGGGACATTGGTAATAAATAAATAAATAAATAAATAATAAAAAAGAGATGACAAAAAGGTTAGTGAAAGTGGTTATAAAATAAGAAAAATTTCCCAGAACACAGTGGGGAAAAAAAGGGGAACCTAACCAACTAAACTTGAAACCCTCAATGCCTAAAACAATTATTCAATTCTACAGATTCAGAGGTAAAAGGAAATGACTCAAAAATATATACTCTGTTCAGTTATTCATGTGTGAAGGCAAGATACTTGTGCAAGGTACACTGTGCTGAGCAGAGCATAACCTACACCTAAAACTAATGTAACATCGTGTGTCAACCAAACTTCAATTAAAACAAATCATTGTGCAAAGGCTCAAAAAATATTTCTCTCCTGCACCATCTATGTTGGTCACACAATTTTCTTTAAGATTTTATTTATTTATTGGAGTGAGAGAACAAGGGTAGGGAAGGGGCAGGGCGAGAGGGAGAAGCAGACTCTCCTCTGAACAGGGAGCCCAACACCGGGCTCGATTCCATGACCCTGAGATCATGATGTAGGCCGAAGGCAGACACTTAACTGACTGAGCCACCTGGATGTCCCAGTCATACAATTTTTAATGCCATTTCTTTACTTCTGGGCAAAGGTAAGCTGCATCTTCCTGTCTCCTTGAACTGATAGGTATCACTTTGGCAGAATTCCCAGCTAACACCTGATTAGCCATGCTCACTTCTCCTCTGTTACAGTGGCTGTCATTTCATATGGCTGCCACTTATCAGCCAGAGTCAGAGTCCAAGTTGAGGGTTCCCTGAAGCAGAGGTCATTGACCCACTGAAATTTTAGAATCGCTGTTGCAATAAAATAATTTACTCCATTCTTACTGACACATTCTCTAGAAAAATTATTTGATGATGTACTACAAAAGAGAATTAAGAAATCAATACCAGCAAAGTTTTGTTACAAGGGAAGTAGAAGGCATCACCCAAACCAGTTAAAATAGCGATGTCTAAAACCTATAAATTTTATTTGGAAACAAAAGCACATCTCAAAGGTTTTTTTTTTTTTTTTTAATTTTTAAAAGAGTTTATTTATTTATTTATTTTAGAGAGAGAAAGAGAGATCACAGACGAAGAGGGAGAAACAGACTCACCACTGAGCAGGGAGCCCAATGCGGGGCTCCATCCTAGGACCTTGAGATCAGGACCTGAGCCAAGGCAGAAGCTCAACTGACTGAGCCATCCTGGTGCCCCTCAAAAATTACTTTAAAATCGTGAAAAAATAAAATTAAATTAAAAATGAAAAAATATAAATATTTGGTATAATTCTTCAGGGAATAAATAAATAAGTAAAAACAAAAAATAAAATAGTGATTCTCAAAGTAGGGTCTGGGGACCCCTGGGGTTATATAAGACCCTTTTAGGTATGAGCAGGGTCAAAACTGTTTTCATAATAGTACTAAGACATTATTAACCCTTTTTCTCTCTTGTCATGTCACACATGTATAGTGGAATTTACCAGGGAATACATGTTCTGTGGCATCACAAAAGATTGAATGCAGAGCTGATAGGAGAATCTAGCTATCTTCTACTGAGGCAACTATTAAAGAGATCTGTGAAAATATAAAGCATTGCTAATCTTATTAATTTACTTTCTTTTAGAAAACAGTTATTTTTCATAAAATATGTCATTTATATTAGCAGGTAATGAGTACATTATTTTTTTAATGAACAAATAAATATTTAAGTGCTCAGTTTTAATTCCTAATATGGCAAATATCATATAGATGTAATCATATAGATAGAGTTCTCACTGATTTCCTATTCTCAAATCATCTAAGAGATACTGTTTGTTCAAAGTAGTAATAGCAACTATGTGATTAGAACATTTGGACAAGCAAAATGACAACAGCAATGTTGATAAGGACAGGAAGGAGAAGTTGGTGACATTCTAAGATTCCTGCATCTCCCATGAAGCAGGACAATGTAATATGAAGAAAATAAATGATATTAAGCAAAGTAAAAATAAATAAGTAAATAAATAACTAACAGATATGACTAGTTGTAAATATATATTGCAACCTCTAGGGAAAGCACTAAAAATGTTTTAAAAGAAACATAATTCATATACCAGGAGAGAAGAGAAAATGGAGTCATAAAATGTTCAAATAAAACCAGAAAAGGCAGAAAAAGATAAGAAGAAAGAGTAGAAACAAAGACAAAAATAATGAGTAGAGAACAGTTGCAGACATATAGCTATTAATCCAAGTACTCTACAAATACTCTATATGTGAATGATCTCAATGTAACAATTAAAAGACAAAGATCAATAGAGTGGAAAAAATAAAACAAAAAAACACCCAACTATATGCTGTCCATAAGAAAGCCACCTTAAACATAAAAACATAGATAAGATGAAAGGGAAGGGATGGAGAAAGATATACCATGCCAGCGTTAATCAAAGGAAAGCCATAGTAGCTATATTAATTTTAGACAAAGAAGGCTTCAGAACAAGGAAAATTGTCAGAGCTAAAAATGAGCATTATATAGTGATAGAGGGGTCAGTTTCTCCAGGAAGACACAGGAATCCTGCATATGCATGCAACTAACAAAGTAGCATCAAAGTACATAATCCAAAAATTGATAGAACTATAAGGAGAAATAGACGAGTCCTCTACAACTGTTGGAGACCTCAATGCCCCTATTTTAGTAATTAATAGATCAAGCAAGCAGAAAATCTGTAGGAATATAGTTGACCTGAAAAGCACCATCAATCAACCTGATCTAATTGCCATTTATAGAAAATCCACTCAACAACAACAAAATACACATACCCCTCAAGCTCACATATGCCATAAAATATGCCATATTCTGAGCTATAAAACATACCCTAAAAATTTTTAAGGATAGAAGTCGTTTAAAAATATGTTCTTGGAGCATAATAAAATAGAAGTAGAAGTAACAGATAACTGGAAAATTCCCGCAAATACTTGGAATTAAAGAACACACTTCTAGGTTAAAGAGGAAATATCAAGAGAAATTATAAACTATTTTGAGCTAAATAAAATTAAAAACACAGCTTATTAAAATTTAAGGGATGTAGCAAAAGCAGCGCTTAGGAAAATATACAGCACTGAATGCACATATTAGACAAGAAGAAAGATCTAAATGAATAATCTAAACTTCCACCTGTAGAAACCAAAGAAAAAAGAGAAATTGAGACCTAATGCAAGCAGAAAAAAATAAATCATAAAAGTTAGAGTAGAAATCAATGAAACTGAAAAGAGGAAAACATGGAGAATATCAATGAAATCAAAGCTGATTTGGGGGGGGAAATCAATAAAACTGATAGACCTCTAGAAAAGCTAACAAAGAGGGAAGATAGACCTTACTAATATCAGAAATGAAAAAGGGATCATCACTATTAATCCCATGGATGTTAAAAAAGATAGCAGAGAAATAATACCATGGAAAACTCTACGACGAAGAATTTGGTAGAAGATGAAACAGACAAATTCCTTAACATACAAAACTACCAAAGTTCACACAAGCAGAAACAATCACCTGAATAACCTATATCTACTAAAAGAATTGGAACGACGATTAACAGACCTCCAAAAGGGACGTCTGGGTGGCTTAGTTGGTTGAGCACTTGACTCATAAGTTAGGATCAAGTCATGATCTCAGTGTGTGGGATCAAGGCAGCACCAGACTCCTTGTTCAGTTTGAAGTCTGCTTGTGATTCTCTCTCTCCCTCTCCCTGTGCCCTCCTCCCCAACCCCACCCCACTCATGGTTGTGTGCGCACACACGCATGGACTCTCTCTCTCTCAAACAAACAAATAAATAAATAAAATCTTAAAAAAAAAAAAATAGATCTCCAAAAAAGAAAAGCACCAGACCCAGATGGTATCAAAAGTGAATTCTATGGAACATTGAAAGAAAAAAATAATAGAAGTTCCCTCCAATCTCTTCCAGAAAATAGAAGAAGAGGCATCACACCCCAACTCATTTTATGAGGTCAGCGTTACCCCACCCTCACCTCTCAGTGCCTTCCTTCCCTGCCTGGAGGCCAAGGAGTGGCTGGACTCAAGCGTGCTCATCTCCCATCTCTCGGGACCAGGTGGAAGAGCAGCTGTGGGCTGCATCTGTGGCTTCCAGGAGGGAGGGTGCTGGGTGCTGAGGACCTACCTGGCTTTTCTGCAACGGTGGGTGACATTCTGGGGTCTTGCCAGCACTGGAGTTGGGTTAAAGGGGTTTCCATACCCTTCTACATTACTTTGATTTCGAACAAGAATGTGTTGATGTCTTTATCTTGTATTTTTAGAAGACAAATTCTCCCCCTTCCCTAGTCAAATGTGTAAAACCCGGAACAGATAAAGCAATGTCTCTCTTCTTACCTGGTTGCCTACCAATTAATTGATCTCTCAAGTGTGGTACCTGAAGGGTAAAAGTATTGGATCTGCTTTCACTTCCCCTAACTCGTTGGTGTTCAGGGGCCCTGCTTAGATGAGCTCTGAGCAAGTATCCCCCAGCTACCCAGAAACCAGAAGTTTGGTAACAGGCATCCAATTTCAATGTTACTTTTTCTAAAAGAAACTTTTCAGGGCAGAGTTGTCTTTGGGGGATTGGGGTAGGGAGAGAAGAGACATGGGAGCAATGAGAAGATTTGTAGGGCATGGGAGTCATGGAACCCCGCAGCGAGGCCTCAGGAGGATCAGTTCCACCCATGTCAGTCCAGTTGCATGACTTTTGCAAAAAAATAAAAGGGTGACATGAGTCAGGGTGGCCCCAAGTTTCCCCAGCAGCTAATCTGCTGTGATTTAAGAAATCTGATCTGCCCATTATTGATTTATGTGGAATCTTTTTCTGTCATATACCTGTGGAATGAGTCTGGGAAGACAGAAATAACCAATGTAGACACCGACCTTACAGGAGATAGGGATCAAGGACAAGAGGTGAGGACTGACCCGCGGCTGAGCTGGCTGCCTCCACTCGCCATCTTCCACTGCCAGCCTCACTGGGTCATGGAGCTGGCCCAGGATCAACCTTGAGCAGACGTTTATTCCCTTTGTGCCTCCCTGGAGCTCTGAGGAGAATGTCTACCAATTGATTGATCTCTCAAGTGTGGTACCTGAAGGGTAAAAGTGAAATCACTGAACCGTGTGATGTGACTGCACCGACACGACGTCCCCCTCTGTGCCCAATTTCTAAGGCAGTTCTCAGCCGTGGGGATGAGGGGCAAGGCCAGCTGGGTTTCCACGGCAGACAGGTCACTGTTTGTGCAAAGGAAGGAGAACAGAAAGGTTGATTTCACGCAAATAGATCCAGGTTGTTCGTGGTGAGGGAGCATAGTATATGGGGGCAGGAAGTTAACCCCATGTTTGCCCCAGCCTCTCTCTGCTCAGGTGGTCGTGAGAAGGAAAGAAGGAAAGCCAGACATTTCAGATCTTCTCTGAAATGGTGGACTGGCCTGGCATGGTACTCAGCCTGAACCAGAACAGCATTATAAGATGGGGAAGATGTTCCTCAAATTGCTGGAAAGCAGCCAGAGACGAGAGAACTCCCGACTCCTGCAACCAGAGGGAAGTTCCAAGTTTGAGCAGAGAGGCCTGGTGTGCCATTCTGTTTTCTTAAATTCACGGGCACTTTACAGATGCGTCCAGGGTGATGAGAAAAACTGAGCTTCAACTCATTACTGAAGTCGGGGTGACAGGCTTCCTGAGGGATGGGGGAAGGGTTTGGTACTGACATTACCTAGACCTTAAAGGACGACGTGATGCTAGCTACCAAGGGCATCACATTCATGTTTGTATGTAATTTTTTTCACACATAGCCAGCCTTTCATTCTGTAAAGGATTTGAAGCCACTTACAAAACCACACTGTATCAGCATAAAGTTGGAAGATAAAGAAACAGGAGCAAAGCACAAATAAAATAAACAAAATTGGAGGACTAGAAATCCTGGTAGGACAATGGGTCCAAGACAGGCAAATGGGAGCCAAGGCATCTGTAGAGTCCAGAGCCTCTATCAGCACAGTGGGCCAAAGCAGGTGAGGCCTGGGGGACCAGAAGCAAAGCAGGATGTTTCTAAAGTATGTTCCACCGAATTCTGCTTCTTCCGGCTCATTATAACTGTGCTAGAAATTTGCACAGATCTGTTTGCCAAGTGTAGAGGGCCAGAGACTTCTACCCTTCTGCACACTTCAGCTCTTTCTTTCCTCCAAAGAAGTAAACATCCATCCGGGTGGGACAGATTGCATATTCTGGAATATTGATGAGGACATCCTTACCAGTGGGTGGAGCCTACAAGCTTAGCAGGTGCTGCACACACATGGGACCGCCTGCAGCCACCTGCTGCCCGTCCTTTCTCTCTCCCTCTCTCACTTTGTGGGTCAAAGGAGCTGTGAAACTGAGCTGAGTGGCCCAGACAAGGCCTGGCACAGACTATGAGAACCCACTGCAGAGTCTCCTTTCTCTCCTCTTCTTGCCCTTAAGCACCAGGCAGACCCAGGCCACCACTCAACTGGACAATGACATAAATGTACCAGCTTCTTTTGCTTAGAAACACAAGGTCTTTGGCATTACTCAGGGGTACTCCCATCGAGTTTATAAGAAAGCCCTAGTTTGCAGTATCCTGCATTAGCCCAGATAACAACAGACTGGAATTTTAGCTTGTATCTCCCTCTATCTTGTTTTTCTCTATGTTTGCTAGAGAACCAATCTCCCTGAGATAACAGATCCTGGACCAAAACCATCAGATGGTCCCTGGTTCCTAACACAGGGTAGAGTTGTTTTCTTTTTTCTTCCCTATGACCCGTAAGATAAGAAGATTCTGACCTCTGTCCTGCCTCTGTTTCCCCACCCAGATTTAGGCCAAGTAGGTGGGAACCTCTGAAGGCCAGTCAATGCTTTCTTTATAACTGAAAAATTCCTCTCCATCTTATTAAGTGTGCTAAGATCTGGCACTTAGAATTGTGTAGTCCTAATCACAATCCAGTGCTAGAAGTTAATATGCTACCTTGTTCCTTGCCCAAATCTACCACTCCCATCTTTGAACACTAATGGGATGTTCACTCCATTTGTGTCTAGGCAGGTAAGATAACCAAGCTCAGACTAAGCATACTTCTGTGAGGATTCGTTGCCCACAATTCATTCTGATACCAACTGTTAGTCAGTTGGAGATTTGGGGTATGAGTAATCAAAACTGATACTGGCTAACTCGGGCAGAAAATCAACTTCTTAGATGTATGTTGGGTAACTCCCAGAATTTACAGGATGGCCAAGGACTGAGATAAAAAGATAAGCAGTCTGGGCAGTAAGATCCTAAGCCCAGGTCATTCCACGGACCTCAGATCCATGGTATGTGGGCACCGATTTGGCAATGTGTTCTTTCCATTCTGGTTAGAAAGGAGGGTCAGAAGGAGTTTTAGTTCCTGCATGACACATAAGCACACTCATTACAGTTTTGTCTCGGGGTTATATTAACTCACCTGTCCTTTGTCATAAAATAGAAGAGATCTGGATCACCTGGACATCCCACAGAACACCACACCGATCAGTTACATTGGTGACATCATGGTGATCGGACAGGATGAACGAGAGTTGGCCAGCACATCTGCTGAAGAGGAATAATATTGACCCTCAACAACGGAGGAATAATATTGACCCTCAATCTCAACAGCATCATGACGACCCCAAGAAGCCATATATCAAAATGTACATACTGTATTTTTTCATTTCTGCAAAACTTTGATACCTGCAAAGAGAATCCTCAATAACAGGAAGCACATCAGTGACTGCCTGATGCTGTGGTTGGGGAGGAGGCTATTTGCAAAGGGTATGAGGGAACTTCCTGGAATGAAGGAAATGATTTATATTTTAATTGTAATTATGATTACATTGTTAAAACTCATCGAGTTAAACACTTAAGATGAATGCATTTTTATGCCTCAGTAAAATTGAGCTAAAAAGGAATTATGCATAATTTTAGTAAATTCTCAGAGCATGTATCATTGAAATAAACAGCTCAACTTTTCTCATTAGTACTGTATTCTCAAGCATGCATGGCTTAGATAAAAACATCTTTCATCGTTATTCACATCTTTTTCTAGTTTAATCATTTCCGTCTGATCTGGCATTGTTTCCTCACCTGCTTTTTTTTTTTTTTTCCCCCTTTGCCATATCTATCTCTGGGTGGGTCTAAAGGAGGGGATTCTTGGTTCCAGGCTGGGATGTCCAATGTCCATGAGGGGGTTCTCTAGGGTAAGCGGAGGGCTTCAGGTAAATGAATTGTGACAATTGTACAAAATGGTCTGATTCCCTCTCGCTGCCCACACCCCTGCACCACCCAGTGCTGTATGCTACCGAGCACGGCAGGACCCTCTCAGCCGTGAGCACCACATTGTGTCCTGGGGGTCCCTCTATTACCACGGCCTTCCTGAGTCTCCTATGCTTCTGTCAGTGCTGACCTGCCAGCCCTGGCCTGTTACTCTAGAATATGCCTGGGTTGCTGGTGCCTCCATAACAAGCAGGGAAGGGCTTTCACTTGAGCCTGTGAGCCCTGGTTTCAAGCCTCCTTAGGCCCCAGAACCATTTCTCCTATTTTTTCCCCCCTGTGAGGAGCAAGTGGGTCCTGGTGAGTAAGGGAAGCTCATCGGTAGAGCACATTTGAGAATTATTGATTTAAATAAAGTTAAACAGATTTCTGTGTTCTCACAGACCCAATGTACATAAGGAATCTTTCAAGGGTGTTTGGAGGGAGTATTCTGCCTTCCCTGAAGTGGCTGTCTGGAGTCTTCTCCTGGTCCCAGCTCTTAGACCTGGCTTCCTCACATCCCCTGCTCCCAAATGTCTGCCTGGCCCCTGGTCACTTTCCTGCCCAGAAGTCTCCCTACCTTTACATAATTTCAGATTATTATTTTTTTTTATTTTAAAGATTTTTATTTATTTATTTGACAGACAGAGATCACAAGTAGGCAGAGAGGCAGGCAGAGAGAGAGATGGGGAAGCAGGCTCCCTGGCAAGCAGAAAGTCCGATGAGGGGCTCAATCCCAGGACCCTGAGATCATGACCCGAACCAAAAGCAGAGGCTTTAACCCACTGAGCCACCCAGGCGTCCCATGATTTCAGATTATATTCAGGTTCCCTTTTATCTCAACTTTCTCAGACAATAATTTTATCCTGACAAATTATGGGCATTTCTGAGTTACCTCCCCTCCCCTTTGGTTTCCGTTTGTTTTTTGAAGTTTGATGGTTTCTAGTAAATTTATTCAGTTGTATAACCATCACCATACTTCAGTTTGGAAACATTTTCATCCTCCCAAAATTACAGAAGGAGAACAAATAGAAAGTGGGTAGGGAAGCATACAGATGGTACATTCCCAGCTCCCTCCCTCCCATGGCCCCTGGGGCTGGACTCTAATGCCTCCTCCCCCCTGCCCAACCCTCCCCAGGCTGATCCAAATGGCAGCACTCCCCACCTCCCCCAAATGCCCCCG
This sequence comes from Mustela nivalis, assembly GCF_964662115.1. Classification (NCBI taxonomy): domain Eukaryota; kingdom Metazoa; phylum Chordata; class Mammalia; order Carnivora; family Mustelidae; genus Mustela; species Mustela nivalis. Next base: position 76,288,378 of record NC_139030.1, read on the forward strand.
AGAACCTCACAAGTGTCTGGACGGAGATGGAGGGAGGCAGCAAGCACTGTCTTCAGCTTCCTGCACGATCTGCTCCAAATACTTTCACTTTTCTTTTCTCCGGAAGCCTGGCCCTCACTGCATGTGGCAAAGCACAGACTTCCTGTTTCACCCCTGGCATTCCCCTGCTGTTCTCCAAGTCTTCCAGGAGTGATTCCTAGCTCAGACGCTGGACCGGGAAAGGGACAGAGCAGGTGGCAGACCCAGCATCCAGGTGGGTTTTTGTCTTGGCTGCTTTATTCTTCATGTTTGGTAATTGGGTTCTGATAGCTGATTTCCCGGCAGCAGCTACAGGATGGAACCAACTACTCAAACTGTGAGCCTCTCTCTTTGTAAAATATTGTCTTCCAAACATAGCAAAGTGGGATTTAACCAGAGACTCTGAAAAAGGGGGACAGACGTGGGAGTAATGGGGGAGCAGATATAAAACACTTTTTTTCCTAAATTCTAGCCTGTTGTTGTGGATGGAACCAAGATTTGCTCTCTAATCTCCTCTTCGTGCTCTGTGATTTGCACTCTGCCCCAAATGGGCAACTTATTTATTATCCATTGTGAAAGTGACTAGAGATAGTTGCTGGGAAAGAGACAATAAAGAGAAAACATTTAATTTCCTCTCTAGTGTTTCATGAACTTTTTATATATTTTTCTTAAGCACATTTATGATTGGTTCCTTGAAATAAATTCCTGGAAATGGAATTTGGAACTCAACAGAATACATGCTTTAGAGCATCTGACCCTGATGGCTAAATTAGCCTCCAGAACATTTGGACCTGTTTACATTTTCACCAGGAGCATTTGTGATTATTGCTTTTATTCTTTATATGGAAAAATTTAATAGGCAAACATTATTTAGTTTTCAGGATGCCTGGGTGTTTCAGTGGTTAAGCATCTGCTTTCTGCTCAGGTCATGATCCTGGGGTCCTGGAATCAAGTCTGGCATTGGGATCCTTGCTCAGCAGGGAGCCTGCTTCTCCCTCTGCCTGCTTTGCCTGCTGCTCCCCCTGCTTGTGTGCGCGCTCTCTCTCTCTGACAAATAAATAAAATCTTTATAAAAAATTACTACGTTGTCTTCTTTTGTACTGTCCCAACTACTAGTGAATTGCAATGTTTTTATGTATTTATTGCACACTTGACTTAATTGCCTGTTTATGCCTTTTGCTTTTTTTCTATGTGGATGTTTATCTATTGCTTATTCATTTTTAAGACTGCTTTACATGATAAAAATCTGAACACTTGCATACAAGACCCAGTATCATGCACTAGTAAAAAATGGGGCTTAGGGTTGCCTGGATGGCTCAGTAGGTTAAGCCTCTGCCTTCGGCTCAGGTCGTGATCTCAGAGTCCTGGGACTGAGCCCCCACATTGGGCTCTCTGCTCAGCGGGGAGCCTGCTTCCCCCTCTCTCTCTCTGCCTCTCTCTCTACCTACTTATGATCTCTGTCTGTGTCAAATAAATACAATCTTTAAAAATATATACATCTGTTTTTAAAAAATGGGGCTTTAGTCAGACAAGCTCTGCTTTACCAACCTTAGGCTAGTTACTTAACCTCTCTGTGCCTTGCTTCCATTCTTGAGAATCATAACAGACGAAGAAAAAGGAGCCTAGTGGATATTATGTTCTGAATGCTGTAGTATAATTAATCATCCTAAATGAAACCCCAGAGCCACTTCCTCTTCTTACCACCTGTTCATTCTGGCTTTCTCTTACTCTGTGCTGATCTTTGAAGTATCCTTCCCCATTGGATGGATTCTGTCTGTATCAGGGATTCTAGATCTCCCTTCTACCTGTTCTCAGTCTTCCAGGATTTATTCACAATTATAGATCTCCCATGGTGTCCCTTCTTTCTCAGGACTGTTATGGATTATCCTATTTTTACAATATGTTTCTTTTTTCCTGTCAAACTTACAGGATGTGGGAATGAGTAGAGAGAGCAGGGATGCTCTGTCTTCCACTGGTATTAGCCCTGGAACAGTCATTACTTACAGTTTAACTTTCAATCATACACAAAATGAAGTTGGAAAGTTGGAATCTCTGTTTTGTTTTAAAATAAAATCTCTGGATGGTTGAATATTTTTGTTAGTACTCTTTTCTTGACAATTTGTCAGGAATGTCATCTGTAAGTTTGCTACCTATTATAACATGAACATTTTCTCCTGGCCTATCATAGCTAGGATAGGCCAGGAGAAATAGGATAGGCCATGTCGCATGAGCATGGGAAAGGGCCATGTCTGTTCTGAGATATGAAATTGATACATATAATAAATCAGTTACATTGCCTTTACTAATCATGTCTTTCACATCTTTCACATCTGTTTATGTTTGTCTTGCTTCTGTGTCAAAGATTATAGGTGGATTAGTAAAGTTTCTACATATTATCAGGTTTTCATCTTTCTACTCATTACCAGGTGGTCCCTCTTCATGGGCTTTGTTAGTGTCTGCCTTAAGTGACTGCTCAGGCAATCTTAACTCCTTTCAGTGTAGCCATGGACGATAGAACTTGTGACCATGAACCTAGAAGCAAAAAGTCAGAATCTGTTTACTTTCTACTACTTCCAAGTCATATGACTTAGGGCAAGATAGTAAACACCTCTATGTCTCAGTGTCCTTCACAATATAATGGCTACAATCACAGTAACCATCTTGCAAGGGTTTTGTGAGGCTCAAATAAGCTAGTGCATGCAAAACCCTTAGAACAAAGTTTGGCACATAGGAAGTACTCAATAGATATTGGCTATTTGAAATCTGTTTTATGTTTACCAGCAGCCCCTTTGGGATTTCGGCATCATATTCTTGGTCGCTTTCCATCTCCATGGTCTTCGGGTGTTGTTATTGCCTCCTATGCCCATGAGCCTTTGAGGCAGGCATTTTGCTTTGCAGACTGCTCAGGGCTGCCTTTGGGACCAGGATGCTCGTCTGAAGATGGCTACTGAGCACAGAGAGCAGCTCCCCGAATTCCCAGAGTCTTTCTTCTCTTCTCATGCCTCTTTCATAGGATGCTCACCATGACCAGGGCCTTAGAAGAGGCTCTTCTCCAGCACTTCATATACCAGAAGCTGGAAACTGCTTATGCCATATACAAGCCATTTCCCTTCCTCGAAAGCTTCCGAGACAAATCGTTCATCACGGAGACAATGTACAGGGTGAGTCATGCTGCCTACTTTCCTATGTCAGCCCAGCCTCACCAAGGAGTCCCCATCACTGAAGTTACAAACCCCAAAGTCCTAGGGCTTCTGGAACTCAAAAGACCTATTCCCAAAGGCTCATTGTCAAGGAAATATGGGGTCACAGGGCCTTCCATACAAATGACCTCGACCAAGGTTACTTGAAACAAGAGAAATGTATTGTCTCACAGTTTTGGAAACCAGAAGTACAAAATCAAGGTGTTGGCAGGGTTGGTTCCTTCTCGAGGATCTGAGGGAACATCCGTTCCCTAACTCTCCTGCCTTCTAGTGGTACCAGCAACCTTTGTGTTCCTGGGCCTATAGAAAAATCACCTACAATCGTGGTTTCAATCTCCACATCAGGCTCTACATGACCTTTTCCTATCCTTGTCTTTTCTCCTTCTCTCCTTTTATAAGGACACTGGTCATTGTGATTTAGAGCCCACTCTAGTCCAGGGTAATCTCATCTCAAGATCCTAATTTAATTACATCTGCAAAGACCCTTTTTGCAAATAAGGTCACATTTATAAGGTTCGGGCGGACATGTCTTTTTGGAGGAGCGACACCATTCAATCCACAAAGGGCACCCTCCCAGTTCCTAAGAGCTTGTTGAGCACAATCCACTCAGATATGAAGCAAGGCAGGCATTGGAAGATACGACTATGCAGACAAAAAGGGCATTCTTTTATAATTTGGGGATTTTCTTTTTTTTTTTTTTTTTAAAGATTTATTTATTTGTCAGAGAGAGAGCGAGTGAGAGTGAGCACAGGCAGATACAGTGGAAGGCAGAGTCAGAGGGAGAAGCAGGCTCCCTGCGGAGCAAGGAGCCCGATGTGGGACTCGATCCCAGGACGCTGGGATCATGACCTGAGCCGAAGGCAGCTGCTTAACCAACTGAGCCACCCAGGCGTCCCAATAATTTGGGGATTTTCTTAATGCACTTCCTGAGGACCAGGCCCAGGGAAGTGCATCAGTGGTTGAACGATCTTCTCCCAGTCTCGACCTGGTTGGTTCCAACCCTTCTTCACATCACAGCCCAGATGTCACTACTCAGAGAGGCTTCCTCAACCCACTCATCCAATTGATTTCTCCAAGAAACCTATGCTTTCTTTTCATAACAATTTTCTCAATAGCAACTGGGCATTTCTTTAATTTGTTTATTATTTAATGCCTATCTTCTCCACGTGACAGTGTCCCTTGCTCAGCATGGGTAGCACCATGTTTATCTTATCCATTGCTTTCTACCCAAGACTAGTCTAGTAGGTATTCAGTGTTATGTTGTTAATTTTCCTGCCATATTCCTCCCTTTGGCCAGCTTCTCCTGAAGAGGAGTTCTCTGGATGACTTCCCTGTGGCTAGAACCCAGTCAGGCTATCCCAAGTCCAAGAGAGGGAGCAGAGGCTAACAAGCAATTGCAGAACTGCCCTCTTGTGACCAACTCCTTGATCCATTGCTACAGAGTTCTGCCCAGAGCCGTGGAGAATTAATGACACAGTGGCAGCCTCGACTCCCCCTTTTCCTTCCCTATTTCTCTCTTCCTTCAAATGTACCTAAAATAAGGTTCACAAAGCAAGCTTACTTTAACACTTATTTATTCCTATGACTAACAATCCAAATGTATGTGAAGTTCTAAAAGTAAACATGTGGAACTGTAACTTTTCTATGTTAGAGTTGAACCATGCATTTGTGCTGAATTCCTTCTTAACGGAACAGAATACCATTCTTACAACTCAGAAAACCATAAATGTGTAATAAACTTCCATTCCGTTTTATAATCATTTATAATAATCCTCAACTCCATTTTTTAAGGAATCCTTGGAAGCCTGTAGAAATCAGGTCCCCGTACCCAGAGTAGTGTACAACATCCTCACCCACCTGGAAAAGACCTTCAGTCTGTCGATTCTGGAGACGTTGTTCAGCCGAATTAACCTGAGTGAATATCCCAATCTGACAACTATTCTCAAGGGCTTCAGAAGCGGTACGAGGCTTGTTGAATATCTTTTGGGCTATAAAAGCATGCCATAAGCTGCTATGGTCAAATCTTGGGTTGGCTTTCAGCCCCCTGGAATTATGCACTTACAGTGCTGGGTTCTCTGGAGAGATAGGGAGCGTACTCTGTCACGGGTGTGCCAGAAAGAGCAGCCTCTGGCCCCAGCTCTCTAAGACGAATTTCTAGAAGACACATTTCTGTCTTACCTGTTCTATAATGTAGGGGGAAAGTTGTCCAGTTTACCCCACTGGGGAGTCTCTAGGGAAATGCAGTTCCAGAGACTTAGTCTGGCAGAAGGATGAGGAGAGCCAGAGGGGAAGAGAAATGAATAGTAATGGACAGTAATTATCTTCTTTTCTCAGTACTTACTCTGTACCAGGCATTGTCGCAAGCCCTCTATTTGATTACCTCATATCATCTTTATTATTATCCCATTATTATCCTCATCTGACATATGAAGAAGCCATTATTATTCCCATCTGACATTTGAAGAAACTAAAGCTCAGAATAAGTTTCCCAAAGTTACTTGTCTGCTAAGAGCAGAGCCAGCTGTCCCACTGGGGGTTCCTAGCACCAGGGCCTAAGGTTTCAATCCCCCTTTTAAATAAGGACAGGTGTGCTCCTGGAGGAGAGGAGAGGGAGCTGAAGACAGAGAAAGGGTAGAAGAAGGAAGCAGAACGTGATGCCCACTAGGAACAAGAACAAGCTGGATAGATAAAGACCAGGAGAAAGAGCAAGGACAGGGATGGGAAGGAGGAGGCCAGGGCAAGAGGAAGAGGTGACATGATCACTTTAGGCTTAAGGCCTAAAGTGCATGGTTCACTTAGCTGAGAACAACAGGAAGAGGACCAGCAGGTCACCCTGGATTGTAACATTTTATTAGTGGGTTCACCACTATTAACAGCAAGAGGTTCCTCTCCCAAAGAAGAAATGACTCCTTGAGCTAAAGGGGTAGCAAAAGAGAAAAGTGCCCTTCCGTGTTAACCCAGGTGCACTTGAGTCCATGCTCCTGGCATCATCGGGATGGCATGAGGAGGACTGAGTTCTCAGAAGCCATGCTGATTCAGTCTGAAAGCCAGAGGCACCACACCCCGCAGTGCTCCCCCCAACCTAGCCAAGCTCACGCATCTTTCTGGATCTGCAACTCTAAGCTTTTGTTCTAGGCCCCTCTCCAAAATCCCACCTTAATTATTTTTTCTGTTCACTGGTTGAGACAACTTAACTCCTGAAATAAATGATGGAGAAGTATCATAAGAGAAACTTGGCAATTGAAGGAATCACATACAGAAAGCCAAGGGCCTAGAGTATTGAGGATGGGGTGGAAAGTTGGTGTGGCCCACATAGGGTGTGAGGCAGGGATCATGAGGCTTGTTCTGCAGAAATGAGCATAAACCAGAGTAGAAAGGATGCACCATGTGAAGGAATTTACATTTTATCTTATTTGCTACAGGGAGGTGTGATGTGTTTATTAAAACAGGGACATGTATTAAAATTATAATAGTATACAAAATTATCTAAATTCTGAAACCAAAATTAAAGAAAAGCTGAAGAAAATTAAATCTCTGAGTTCAAAGTGAAACTCAACTTTATGTGGGAAATGACTTTGGTATTAGACCAGAGGTCTAATGCCCAAATCAAACACATAAATAGAAAGGGGCCACAAACAGAAGATGCTGGTCGTGAATGGGTTCTATGCACCTGAGGGAGGATGAATCACCCCATGCCCCCAACTCTTTGGAAGTCCTGTACAAAGAAATTCCCTAATAATTCTGAGTAGCCAGGGCGTTGATGTGTGTTCCTTCACCGATCCCAGTTGTCATTGCCTATGGAGGATGCAACAGAGCTGTGCTGACCCCCCTCGAAGCTCCAGCCAACCCAGCAGAAGGATGCTCCCTCAAGACGCTGCTGCCCCTGCCCCCACCCCAGAGCCACCAGCCCCCTTCGCCCAGTGTCACTGAACCCAGTTCATCAGCACAGCATAGAGCTGAGATCGTGGACGAACCATCCAGCCCTTCTGACCCTGCTGTGGCTCTCCCCAGAGCCATCCAGGAAGGAAGGATCATTCAAGGTGAGGAAAAGACTTTGTCTGACACCTGTGCCTCCGTGGCCTAGGGTACCTGTGGTCGGGTCTAGAAGCCCAGGGTCCCACCTTTTGGTTATCTTGTCCATCCCGTGTGCCCACCTACCACACACAGCCTTCTCCAAGAAGGACTATGAGCGCTGTTAGGGGCCTGGGGAAAGCCTAGAGCCTAAACATCTGCTTCCCACCCCTGGAATAACCCAACTCTCTGCCCTGGGGCATTGATGCTTCTGTCCTGGTTGTTTTTAACCATTTGCTTTCCTCCCTGATATGCTGTCCCTGTACCCTGTAATGATTTTTCTTCCTCTCTTCAATGCCCGACGACAACTTAACATCCAAAATAAATGATGAAGAAGACCCACAGGAGACATTTGGCTCTCCCCCCAACACTGTTCAAGGTAATATTGCTTGGGGCTGACTTAGTTTAGTTCAGAGTGGATATGAGGGCAAACATGCACCTGCTAACCCAGAGGCATGTAGCAGAAGCCCAGAGAAAAAGAACTGGGTGAGACAAAGAAAAAGAAACAGGAGGACCGATGCCCCAGCTCAGCACAGGACTACTTGTCAGGGATACCTCCACAACCAGTTTGATGCCATGATGTCCACCTAATAACAGTGGTCTGAACTGACACATAACTTGTACAATACCCCTCTCTGTGACTCTCACTAAGTTTCTCACTTTCTGGTTACATGGTCCTTCCAGTCATATTCATTTTTATGTGGTGTGGACTCTAAGAGTTAGATGAAATGTTAGAGAAATTATTAGAAAAGATGATAGGGGCACCTGGGTGGCTCAGTGGGTTGAAGCTTCTGCCTTCAGCTCAGGTCATGATCCTAGGACCCTGGGATCGAGCCGCATTGGGCTCTCTGCTCAGCAGGGAAACTGCTTCCCTTCCTCTCTCTCTGCCTGTCTCTCTGCCTACTTGCGGTCTTTGTCTGTCAAATATATAAATAAAATATTTTTAAAAAAGAAAGAAAAGATGATAAAACGTTGAAGGATCTGCTGATTGATAAATCTGCTAAAACATTGAAAGATTTAGTTTCCAAAATTGTGTATCATATCTCTCCCGACCATCATTATTAAGGACATTAATTCATTAAATGTAACCATGGAGTATTATCAGGCACTGTCGAAAATAGTATCATGGATTCTCCGACACTGAGCATAAAGGGCCCCATTTGGTCCAAATGTTTCCTTCATTCCTCTAATACCCACCATCCATATAAGATTAACATAATCATGAAACCAATGACAACAGAAGATTCTATCGTCTAGACTACCCAAAGAAAGAAATCAATTATTAAATTAGGAAGTAATGAATCACTGTATCCTATACCTGAAACTAATATAACACTGTATGTTAACTACATTAGAATTAAAATTCTAAAATAATAATAAAGTTTAAAGAAATTGTAAGCAGCTAGTTGAAAGGAATTGATTATTGACTCTCCCGTTCTATCCCACCCTTGCTGGGCCCCATCGTTTTTACTGGCGGGAGAAGATTGGTGTTTTTACTCTCCCTCTGATCCCTGTTTGCTGGTCCTAGGACCTGAAATTCCTCTTCTTCCCCGGTTCAGTGTCTGGTAACACTTGGAGCCCCCAGATAAAAGATAACAAAATGCTCAAAAGATGCCCCACCAGGCTACGTGCCAGGTAATTTTGATGTAGATAACTTTAGCTTGCCCTACTTTCTGTGTCTACCGAGAGACGAGGTCATTCAGGTCTTCTTGAGACAGAGCTCTCCTTACCACTCTAGACCACCATCTCTGGGTTGTGCCCCCAGCCTTCGGGAGCTTCTACACGCAGGAGACCCTGGGGTAGACAAGGGAGACAAGTCTGGGAAAGGAAAACCTAGAGTGGGGTCACTGAAGATGAGAGGCAGGAGCCCCAGTTGGTACCCACTAGGCCTGGGCTACAAGCATCACTAGGAGGTCTGCTAAGCACAAGCATTCACTGCCATGAGTGCTGGTGGTAGGAACCCTGGGGAAAGGACAGGGACTGAGTCAGAGCAGAACTGTGTAAGTCACCCACACTCTGAGGTCATTGCAATAAGGTAAATTTCAAAACTGCTCCATCCAAATGTGAAGGAAACAAAATCGCTGTGTGGCCCAGGTGTGGATGGTTATTTTTCCCAGTTCCCACTCTGACTGTGGAGAAGTTTCAACTTTAAAACCAGTCATTTCTATAGCATCTTGATTTTTAAGAGTTGATAGGATTAAAATAATTTTAAATGCAATAAATTATTTAAAATGTCTCATGACTGCTTGCCAAAATCTGAGATTGATCTCATAGCACTGTGCAAACAAGAAGGTGACAGTCTTACTTGAGATTTATAATGGCTTCCAGCCCTTCTGTCTTCTCAGTGCAGCAAAAAAAGTAGAACTTTGTTTTTATTTGCTGTTAACACGTGCTTACAAGTAGAAGTTAGCTCCTGCTAACTTCTTAGCAAGTTAACTAAGTTAACTTAGTTAACAGTTAGCTCCTGCTAACTTCTTATCAAGACTCTTAGCTTCCTTCACTATTTTTCAAGGTAAATCATGACAAAGAGAAGGTCCAAAAATATCCATTCGCAGACCTCTAAGCAATAACATGTATTTTTCCTATGGCGAAGACATTCCCCTTCACTGAAGCCACCAGAACTCAAGGTCAGCCCTCACCCAGCTCGAAGCCTCACTCCATGCATGAGAGCAGCTGAGAACCCTTCCTCCTCTCTTCCACTGAATAAGGGGAGCCTCTTGAAACAGGTCAAACTGAGCCTTCCTCTGTGTGACAATTGTTCCCTGCTTCACAGGGATAGCCACCCAGGCAACTCTAACCACAAATTGATCACATCAAGGCAGAGCCAGGGGGCCCCATGGGCTGGCAGACCCCCAGCCCATGGTAACATGTTCTGCACCCTCCTGCTCTGCCCTCAGTTCCCTCAGGGCTTTTCCTTCAGCCTGTTCCAAGCTCTGAACTGAATTCTTTTTCCTTTGTTAGTGATAACAGATGACTCTCCCGAACCAAATGACCCCAGAGAGCTCCAGGAGGCATCCAACATACCTCCCAACAAGAAAGGTAAGGAAGGGTTGCCTTTCTCCTGTAGACATCAGGAGCGTGAATTTGGAGATACTTTCTGCTTTTCTGCTATTTTGTCAGAAGATCCCACCATATGATTGTAGTCATGATGTACACATGTTTCTGCATTCACTGTGTCTTCCTTGAAGGCTTTCGTGAAGATTGTAAGGAAGCCAGGAGGCACTGAGGGCCTTTGAAATATGTATCCATTGCAGTCACTTTCTCTGAAATCATCAAGGTCTTCTTTACCCACAACTCCTTGAAGGGTTAGTCATACCTCCCTCTAACTGAAAGTGGGTTCCCCTGAGAGGACACTGCATTCTCTCAAGATAAGGCCGCATACCGACTGCTCTCACTCTTGGTGGAAGGCAGGGAGGATGTCCACTGCTTGCTATCCACCAGTCCCAGCCAGACCCTTCCTCCTCCATCCTCTACTTTGAGGCTTAACCATTCAAATGAAATACTCCCTCCCCAGTCATCACTACCATCCTTGACTTGCCCCCAATTCCTCAGCACACCCCAAAGGCTGACTTAGAATTTTTCTATCAGTTCAAGTCCTGCCACCATCCTGGACACCTTCAAGGTACACAGGGATAAGAGTACCCTCAGATCCTTCTTCAACTCTTTTCCAGCAACTTCTTCCTGCACCAATTCTTGGCTCCTGCACCCAAAGGCAACCCATCAGCCTTCCCATCATTGAAGCCTGGCTCAACCTCCCAATGATTAATTTCAGAATTCTCTTTTTTGACCTCTAATACTTAAAGTCTCCTGCTTCTACAGCCATTGTTCCATCTCTGAGCTCTCCTCCTCTGCCCAATCTTAAAAAATTAATTTGAGAGACACCTGGGTGGCTTAGTCAGTTAAGCCTCCAACTCTTGATTTTGGCTCAAGTCATGATCTCAGGGTTGTGGGATCAAGGCCCATGTTGGGTTCTACACTCAGCAGAGTCTACTTGTCCCTCTCTCTCTGTTCCTCCCCCAGCTCACATATGCATGCTCTCTCTCTCAAATAAATAAATAAAATCGTTTTCAGAAATTAATATGAAGGTATCCCTGCCTGGTTTCTTCCTTACAATTCATTCCCTCTGGAGCTGTCCTTCAACTTCATTTGGATGACCAGTGCACTGGCATTTCTCTTTTCTGGTTCATTACATGCCCTCTTCATGCCCCTTTATACAAGGTTAGAGCCCACAAACCATTACTTCAGTAACGTCTTGCTGATATCTTAATCTGCCTTGACTCTCACTGTCTTTTCCTAGTATCCTCTGGCAGGTCTTGGAGGGACCCCATTATCAGCTTTCTGCACACTGTGTCTGAAGGCAGGTACTGCTGGGGAGAGCCACACAGCAGGACAGAGCACATGGGTTGTGTCTTCATGACTCCAGCATAAATGACCCTCCCATGCTGCCTGACAATTGCACTTCTTACAATGATCCTTTCCAATCCTGAGCTTTTTCTTTGAACTGCCAACCCTCCTCTTTTTTCTTAACAGATTACTTTTCCTCCTACTTCATAGAAAGGTTCAGATAGGAATCCCCTCAGTTCCTGCTACCAACCAGCAAACTCTAACTGAATCTGTCCCCTCCTCTCCAGTTCCCTCTTTCCCTGTATAGCAATCCTTCCACCTCCCCTGATGAGGTCCATGACCCCTTCTCTTTCCCGAGAATTCAGCATCTCCCTGTCACAGGATCTGCATTCAACCACTTGCCAAGCTTATCATAGCTCATGAAAAGAGCTTCCTCTTGATTCTCAGCTCACCTCACCTGCTTCCATAGTTCTCTCTTCCATCTCACAACCAAACTGCTAGAAATGAGTTAGCTAAACTCATTGTCTACATCTCTTCATGTCGCTCTCTCCTCTGCCGTGTTAGAATTTCTTCTCCCTCATTCCATGAAGCAGCAACAAGTAAGGTCATCCCAGTACCTCCTCACCACTATGGTGTGAAGACCGAAAGGGAAAGCTGAAAATTATCGACACATAAAGTTGGCAGGTTTATGTTTGTAGCCATGAAAAGATGATCTGTACTTTTTCTGTTTAGGAAAGAAAAGAAAAAGATGTATCTGGTCAACTCCAAAAAAGAGACGCCAGAAAAAAAGCCTCCCAAAAGGTAAGATGAGAGAACAAGAGCAGGTCAGAGGCCACAGACACCTCATGTTTGCAGGTCAAGGTGTGGGAAATTGAATTTTATTCTAATAAATGAGGAGACATTGAATATATTTCATCAATAAAGTGAAGAGATTTCATCAATAAAGTGACATGATCCCATTTTATGTTTGACAAGAAGGGTTCTGGGGCTGTGTAAAGAATGAACTGGAAACGGAAAAGAATGGAAGCAGGGCAACCCATTTGGGGGGCAGATGTCACACAAGTGGACAGAACTCTGGATTCAGATCTGGCAGTGGAGATGGGGACGACAGCCAGTTCAAGACCAGCTTGGAGGTAGAGTTGAAAGGCCTCGATAAACTGGAAGCTGGGAGCAGAGAGAAACGAGGCCTGCTTTTCAGTATCTGGCTTGAATGGCCGGGTGGAGGGTAGCATGCATTGCTTAAAGAAGATGCAAATAATTGGAGGAGAAATTTTAGAATTTTCCATTTCTTTCAAGGTTGGTGTTAGCAGTCTATGACCTTGTGCCAAGACAGTAAGTTTTTTGTCAAAAACTGTGAAGGGTCTGAGATGGTACCCCATTAGATACGCACATTCTTTAGGGAATGTGCCTAAAGAACCCAGGCACCTGAATCTAAGAGAATTCCTTATTATATTAATTCCTTATTAATATTCACAACCAGCTCAACATCCAGAGTAACACTGCAGCATCTAACCCCCCCACATGCAGACCCACAAGCAACGAGAAGAGAGCTGATGAAATCTTTCTGAGGGCAGATGATATCCCACAGACAAGAGACAGAGAATGAGAATGGTGGATTTTCTGTTTATGGACAAGGACAACCATCCTCTTGCCCTCCTGAAAGGAAAAGAAAACAAACAAACAAACAAAACAAACAAACAAAAACACCCCTTTTGCTGCTTTGAGATTAAGATTGAAACAAACCTGGGTTCTCACCCTTAACTTTTGGATTTAAATGCCTCTTTCTAAGAGGCAGAGAAAGCCCAGGTGTCTCCAGGTTTTACTAAAGTTGTCTTCAAGTTCTGGGCTTCACCCCTTTTGATGTGTAAATACCTATGGAGAGAGGACTCCTCCCCCCGCCCTTTGGATTTCACTTTGGGAAGTTAACTTTGGGACTTAACCTAGAAGTTAGCCCTGCTCTAGGCATTGGGCAATCGCAGGAGATGAGAAGTTTATCATCCTTTTAGATCAGACAGCAATTGACTAGCTATAGCTCTCTTTCTCATGATATGTGAAGAGCAAATGTGTCTAGGTAAGTGAAAGCAAGCGTTCCCTGTCTTTATTCTGTATGTATTTCCATGTCTCTGGGGGCGAGGGCTTCTTACAGAAGCACTGAGAAATCAAGGGAGTTTAATTTCCCCACAGTATGTCACTCTGGCACTTGATAAAAAAAATCAGACTCAAAGATATAAATATAAGTCCTTGGCAAAATGAAAGCATCCAGGACCTTGGGAAAGACCCCTAAACTTGACAAGCCCCACCTCAGGCATTGCAAATCCTCTGTGTTCCAGATTCTCACACTGTCACGGCACCCCTCAATTCTTTAATACTTTGCACTCTCCCCACCAGAGGCACCTAAGGACATTGGATTTCTCCTGATCCATACCTAGGCCCTCAGGAACCTGAAGAGGTACTTTTAAACACTGCCCCTGCGGCAAAACAGACCACTTGGCCATTTTTATTCGGATGAGGCCGCTGTATATGGTGTCATACAACAGGGTCCAGGAAAGAAATCCTATTACTCTGGGACTCTGGTTAATTTCAACAGGTTATACAGGGGTGAGAGCAGATGGGAAGTCTAAGGGAGAAAGAAAAGTGCACACAAGAAAAATATGTAATTTTACAGAGAAATAGCAGGAGAAAAATAAGACACAGGAGTTCAGAGATCTCAAAATCTGTGGGAGCTGGGGGCATGCGGGGGGGTGGGGGAGGTGCTTTCCTGGACACCCCGGTGAAAATTATTCACAAATCACTATTTGGCCCAGGGAAAGCCTCGCCTCGGCAAAGAAACCAAGAGAAGCTCCAAGTGGTGGAACAGGCAACTCAAAGGAAGGACGATTCACCCAGGAAGTCAAATGTCATGCCAAGCGCCCAAAAGGCAAGCGCTGAAAGTGCCCAAAGCTCTGGACCGGAGGGTAAGGCCAGTGCCAGAATCTGCCATTTGAATGGTCGGTGTAGGAGGGTCTTTCACGGAACAAGCAGTGTTAGGCGGGTGTGTAAAGGTAACAGCAGAGGGAGGGAGAAGTGCGGAAACAGGTGTGTGTGACAAGAGGGACACAGATCTGTTGTACCTGTGGACATTTTGTGCAGAAACAGCTCTGTCCACACAGTACCGCTGACCTCAGCGGTGACCTAAGGCAGCAGCTCTCAACCTTTTTGGTTCCAAGACTTCTTTACACTCTTCAAAATTACGGAGTACCCTAAAGACCTTCTGTTTCTGTTGTTTATATTTATCTGTATGTACCTCATTAGGCATTAAAACCGATCGTTTAAAAATATTTATGTGTTAGTTCATTTAAACATAACAGTAATATACCAACTACCTATTAACATAAATGATATATTTTCATGAAAAACAAATATATTTTCCAAACGCAAAAACTGGTGAGAAGACTGGCACCATTTTACATTTTTACAAACCTCTTCATGTCTAGCTGAATTCAAGACAGCTGAATGTGTGTAGTTGCTTCTGTGTTCGATCAGTTGGGAAACATTGCTTTGGTGGGAGGACAGGAAGATAATCCAGCTGCATGAGGATCTGTAGTTCCAGAGGGTGGAGTATTTAAACAGTTTCTTGAGATAATTCTTTGATATTGCACCCAAAGTCAAGAAGGGATGGTTTCTTAAAGGTTAGTTGTGAATTAACATCTGAAACCACAGCAATTAACTTCTTACACCCTTCTGAAACTAATAATACACTATATGTTAATTAACTGAATTTAAATAAAATAAAATTTTAATTTTTTTTAAATTAACTTGTTATACTCTGTTGCAATACAACGCATTGTGCCGTCTTGCATTTTAAATGGCCTATCTGCTTACACAGGATTTTACAGTATCTCGAACATTTGGAAATCTTGGTTCACTGAATTCGACACTAAGCTTGCAGCTCAACACACGAGTATTTTTCTCTTGACATTCATGCTTCAAGATGTAGCGAACTGCTTTAGATAAACTCTCCAGTTTTCCACATAGACTATTAAAAAGATGTCTACACAGGGGCGCCTGGAGGGCTCAGTCAGCTAAGCATCTGACTCTCGACTCTTGGTTGCAGCTCAGGTTGTGATCTTACGGTCATGGGATCCAGCCCCACATCAGACTCTGTGCTCAGCGAAGAGTCTGATTCTCTTTCCCTCTCCCTCCTGCTCACTGTCTCTCTCAAATAAACAAATAAAATCCTTAAGGAAAAAAAAAGGTATATACTCAAAGGTAGAAATTTAATAAAGTTAATAATTTTCATTGTTTCATCAGGAACATTCTTAAATGAAACTGACTTCTTTTTTCTTCTTCTCCTTCTTTTTTTTATGGTCTGTGGCAGAGAAAACTGTATGCGGTTTAGGGACACTACTTTGATTTGTCCTAGGGTACCAGCAGCTTTCCCTGCCATGACTGCTGCTCCACATGAAAACTTGTCAACATAGCGAAAAGGCAAAGATCATCTTAGTATGGGACCAGTTTTGACCTCAAAGATCTCCTGAAAGGGTTTCTGGGACACCCCAGGAATTCACAACTTCACTTTGAGCTTCTGGTCCAGGGGCTCAAATGACTGCCCGTCACTGGATATCTCCCTTGGTAGAAGACAAGCTACTGCCCAGCCTTGCTCTGCTCCCCCCACCACAGAGGCAGACAGACCCAGTAGTAGAATCATTCTCAGAAAGGGTTATGGAGGGGCACCTGGGTGGCTTAGTGGGTTAAAGCCTCTGTCTTCAGCTCAGGTCATGAACTCAGGGTCCTCGGATGGAGCCCCGCATCAGGCTCTCTGCTCAGCGGGGAGCATGCTTCCCTCTCACTCTCTGCCTGCCTCTCTGCCTACTTGTGATCTCTGTCTGTCAAATAAATAAATAAAATCTTTTTATAAAAGAAAGAAAGAAAGAAGGAAAGAAAGAAGGAAAGAAAGAAAGAAAGAAAGAAAGAAAGAAAGAAAGAAAGAAAGAAAGAAAGAAAGAAAGAAAGGGTTTTGGAGGTACAAGCAAGACCTGGAAACTCCCGCCTTCACCACAAAAGGTCTTTCCTGGGACCTCTGGAAACTCCTATGGGACTTTCCAGAGGATATTCTGAGATCTGAAAGAAATGTCTTTTATTTTTTTCAGAAACCAGTGATGACTCACCAGAAATGAATGAAGAAAAGAGCCTCCAGGAGGAGCCGCCCAGCACAGCACCAAGCACCCCACATGGTAAACAGGAGGGATTGCAAGTCCCTGCATGCAGTCCCCAAGAGCCCAAATCAGAACTGTTTGACTCTAAATCAGTGTTTCTCAACCCTTTTTCAATTATCACTGCCCTCAGGAGCCCTCTCAGATATTTTTTTCCTAATCATGAACACAACCTATGATATTTTAATACCACAAATATATTATATATCTGTTTATGTTTAGATAGCTAGGTAGATAATTATTTTGAGGAGGAATAATTATGTCTCTCCATATACTTTATACATAAAGAAAATGATTTCCCACCCCAATCCCCAAGTCAACTTTTTTCTACCTAGGAGCAGTACCACTACTGCTGAATGTGTTCTAAATACATTCATGGTACTCTATTGGAAGTTCCCAAATCATGGAACAAAATCTCTCCCAAGACCCAGATTTCCATGTTGCCCACTTGACCTTTCTGGGAGAGCTGGGAAGAGACCAGCTCATCATAAACACAAATGCAACTGTGTTTGTGTTTCCTATAAACAACTGAGGGGTTACAGCTGACACGGCTGTGGGCATGCATTGACAAACGGTGATGGGAGTGCGCCCTCACCACTGCTACCATTGGCCATTTGCTACCACTATCCTCAGAGGAGAAAAGAATATGAGTATTTTTCTGTGTGTTGGCAATGTGGTCATTGTGTCCCAAAACCACAGAATGCAACTCTCAAATGACCAGTATTTATTGTCAGAAAGAATGGGTAAAATTTGCCCACCTTGAAATACAAATGATCATTTTAACAGTTTCTCCCATATTACACTAACTTATATAGAAATACTTCAAATTTTCTCATGGATAATTTCATTTTATTTGTACAACAAACCTTGAAAAAGGTTGAATAATGATTTCAAATTTTACAGATGAGACTGAGACATGTCAAGGATGAGTGGGTTTTTCCAAGATCCCATGGATAAAGGATGGTGGCATAAGACAAACACCTTGGTCCCCTAGAACTTTCTTCAGATCCCATTATAATGGAAGAGACCTAAATAATGTTGTCAACTCTTTGCCAACTCAGTAATGTCTGAAATGATGTGGTCACAAGTTTAAAGCCTCTTTAAAATGACTTTATCTTATTACTTTCTAGATCCAAAAAATAATGGAAATAAACCATCTTTGGAAAGATCACCTGGGGAAAAGCCTAAGTGTAAAGAACCTATTCGGTCTCTGTTAGGGTGGAACTAATGTTACTTTTTTGGGTAGTTAACACTCTTCCAGGCTATGAAAGACATGCTAGACCATAAAAAGATTTGTGCTTTTTAAAATAGTGATTTTTTTTTTTCAACATAAAAAAATTTCCACACTATAAAAGCAATATGCAGCCGCCATTGAGATTAGCTTGCTGTGTGGGACAAAAACCACCTTTCTCCTCAAGAACCAGTGGCTGAAATATGAGAGCTTACTTATTTCTCACTCCCATGTGGAGGTAGGCTAGAATCTCAAACTCCTTAGTTATTGTACCACCATTCCCAGAGGGTGGCATCCCCTCACTGGGCCCAGCTAGCAGGTCTACATTCCCACCAAAGGAAAGAGGCAAGGTCTAGGAGGGTGCGTCTCCTCCATTGAGGACACCATCTGTAGGTTGCATTTAGACATTCTGTTACCATTTCTCTACCAAGAGTGACCCAACTACACCTGACTGCAAAGGAGGCTGGGAAATGTCATTTTTATTCTCGAAGGACAGGTATCCAGCTCAAAATCCAACCACTTGATGAGCAAAGAAAAGTGACACCAGAGAAAGCTGAATAATCAGCAGTCCCTGCCCCATGTACTGTGGTGGTGAGCAATGCTAAGTGCTCACCATTATTTCCAGTTCTCTTCCCAGCCCTGGATGCTGCATTTCCCAGCTCTTTGCAGGAGATAGGGGGGCAATCACAGGTCTGGCCAATAAGCTGGTGCTAGGGTCACTTCTGAGTCAAAACACAGAAGAGCACTGTGCCACTCTGCACCTCCTCCCCCTGACTACAGAAGTGTGTGGAAGAGGGAGGTGCCAGAAGCCTGGGTCTCAGCCCCACCGCAAAGGCTGCAGGGAGACTCCAAGTCCCACAAGGGACTCTGTGTGACTGAGACATAACACTGTGAACATGAAGCCACCAAACTGTGGTTTTGTTTGTACTGTAGCATAAGACTATCCTGGTCTGTGTGATACAGTGTTCTCAATAATCACGAAGTGAAACTCCTATTTCATATCTGCTTCCCCTAGTTTATTTCTGTACCTTAGACATCTGCATACATTATCTCATTCTATATATATACATAGAAGCTCACACTATAGGGTTTATAAACAGTTTTTTAATTATATACTTAATACATATATCTGCATATCAATGTTATCTATTTTTCTTTCTTTTAGTTATACAGCACATTATTGTATAATTAGCAATTTAGTTTAAATAATCGCCCATATGACGGACAGTTAGGCTATCTCTAATTTTATATGAAAATAGAAATCATGTTTGTATGTGTTTGTATCTTTGCACACATGTCCAATTGATTTCCTCAGAATTAATTTCTAAGTGCAATTACTTGGTTAGAGCCTGCACACCTTTGATTTTATCTATGTAGGCAAATTTTATATATACTGAAATTTCCCTCATTTTTTGTCTTAATATTATAAGGATGTTTTTTAAAGTGTGGGGATTTTTTATTTTTTAAACATTCAAATCTATTCATCTTTCACCTTTATGATTTTTATCCTTAAGTTTTAACTAAGTAAATCTCTTATATGTGGCTTATAACAATCTCTCTATTTTCTTCTACTCTCGAAAAACTAGTTATAAACTTGAAAAAAATTATATATTTTGTTTTATTTATTTTTTAAATGGCATATTTTAAATGTTGATAATTTGGTATATCTATTACTACTTTGTTCAATTCTTTTTTTATTTCCAAATAAAATAGAGTATTTTTACATAAATTTATTTATAAAGTATTGATATTTTAAGCTTGAAGATCAATATTTATAGCCATAAGTGATTTTTTTTTCCTGTTTTAGGAAAGAGGACAGAAAAACATAATCTTCCATCTTCAAAAAGAAGACAGGAAAGAAAGCTCCCAAGAAGTAAGCAAGAAGAATGAAGCTACTATTCCCTTGTTCAGGGGCTTACCTGGATAACCAGTATGACCTCCTCCAGCCACATGGCCATCTGGGTATCCCTGGAGCACAGACAGTCCCATCCTTGCCTCCTAGACCACCCTATTAAAGGACATCCCCTCACAAAAGAAGGAGAACCCAGACACCATGTTGGTTCCAGCAGACTTCTTTCCTCTTATCAGAAGGAGGAATAGGGTGGAACTGGATAGGAGGTGTCAGACAGTTTTGAGATTAGGACTGTGTCTAGTCTGGCTCAGAGCAAGGATGAGTAGACCAAGCAAATCTTAATGGACAGGCAGGATTCAGACTCCCAGTATCAAACTGGAGTTAGATTTAGAATTACTGAGCATTCAAAATCACCTGAATCGACTCATGCTTGTTTTTCTTGTATCTACTCCATGCATGAAAATTGGATTATTTGCAGTTTAGGGAAAAAAAATTTGTGAAACTGCATTTTTTAGTTCCTCTGCTTCATCTCTCTGCTGTCCTTGTCTCCCTGAACTCTCTCTCTCTCTCTCTCCTATACTTCTCCTTCCCTTTTCCTTCATACTTTTACTCAAAACTATGTATCCAAGGTGTGCCAATCAGTAAGGATTTCCTTGGATTCTAGGCCATTCTGTGAGGACCCTGGGAGGGCATCTCCCCTCGGCTCCCAACATGCATCATGACATAAACACCACTGCTTTGGACATGCTCCGAATTTTCCTGCTTGTTTCTAGGGCCTCTCAGTCTCGGGTTTGACCCAGGAGGGGACTCAGATCTCCTTGCTTGCCTTCTTCTTCCCCTTCTCTCTTTTTCCTGATTTCAACCCCATCACCTTCCACAGCTGGAGGAAATTTAGTCTTTGTCATATGCTTCTTTACCAATGACTTCTAGGAAAACTTCACATTTAGACCTCCAAACTTGTATTCTTAGCCTATAAAGGTAATTTTTGGAACTTAGAAATCCCTTGGGCTCTCAACAAGTTCTGTGTTTCAAGATTTAGTATGAGGTCTCCAAAATAGCCTCTACTGAGCAGTGACATCTCAGTTCTAGCCAGGATCTATCCTTTCCCAGATACTTATTGATATAATAATTAGGGAACCCTGGGCCATTGTGATTCATAAGGATAAAAAAAAACATCAGTTTAATATTTTCAATATAATATTTCCCCTTATATATTCAGTCATCAAAGGCGAATGGAGTATAAGGTATGTGCCAGGTCCATGTCCCAGGTCCAATGGGTTCAGCATCGAGCAAATCACAAATATCACTGCCCTCATGAAGTTTACATTCTAGTTGATGTGTAATAAGACAAAAAGGGGAGTTGACGGGGGGAAAGAGAAACAAGATGAAGTATTGTTAGTTTGGGAAAGAAAAAAAGCTACACACAAAAAAGAAGAGGAATAACTATAAGAAAATAACATTAAAAATGAAGTACAAGGGTACAGGGATTTCCTGAAAGGTTGAGGACTGGGGTATGAGAGGGGAAGTCACTAAAGGGGGAGGAGGCAGTTCACTGGGGACCCCATTTAAACTATTCACAAATCGCTATCCCATGTGCAGCCTCACCTAGGCCCAGAATCCAAGAGAAACTCCATGCGGTGGATCAAGCAACTGAAGGGAAAGGTGATTCAACCAGGAACTCTAAGATCATGACAAGGGCCCCAAAGGCAAGGACTGAATGTGTCCAAACCTCTGGACCAAAGGGTAAGCTGGGGACTGAATCTGCCATCCAATTGCTCAGTGTGGGAGGGCCTCTCAGGGAGCAGGCACAGGGTTGGGTATTATGTGAAGGAAATGGTAGAAGGGAGTAGAGCAGACGAGACAGCAAGGAGCTTCTGGACTGAGAGTGATTGTGGAAAGAAGTTAATGCAGTGCTCTCAACAAGCAGGTCAGTTCAGCTGTGCCACATGGACTCAACATGACTACTTCCCAGTGTCTACTGTTTACATTTCTGTTAGTAGAGTCACCACTGTTCCAATGGGTCTGAGGGCTTCTGTCAGATTCATGCTTGTTCCATGGGAGGATTGGCACCAATCCTCAAAGTGGACACACTCTTAAGAGTATTTCTTAATGGCTTATTTCTAGATGTGAAGTAGCTAAATCAATATTTAAAATTAGCACAGACTGATGATCGTATTGTTGCCATTTTAGACTCCCATTGACAGCGTACAGATGCTCTTTTTCCTCCACCTCCACCAAAACTAGAAATAATAGAACTTTTCTGAGTTGACAGATTAAAAACAAAGAATGATATTCCACCCATGTTTTCCTTGGAATCTTTTTGCATCTTGCTTGTGATAGATTGTATTACTGCTCACTGATATCTCAGAAGGTTATAAACCCTTGCCCTGTGGACTCCAGTGTGGCCATTCACTTGACTTGGCCAAAGAAATGTGGACAGGTGTGAGGGTCACTTCAAAGCCAAAGCTTTAACAACCTTTGTATCACCTTTTTCTCTGCCATGGGACCAACAGTGTTCTAGAGAGAGGTTGCTCTGTTCCCAAGATCCATGTATGTCAATGACATGGAACTGCATATGATGAATGTATGTCAATGACACGGAACTAGCTTGTGATGAATGAGTAACATGAAGGAGAAGTACAACTGGGTTGTTCTAAGCCAGCACTTGGCAAACTTTTTCTAACAGGGCCAGATAATGGTTCAAGATTTGTCGGCCATACAGTCTCCAGTGCAACTACTGGACACTGCCACTGTAGAATGAAAGGAGCCAGAGACAATTATATATAAGCAAATGCACATAAAACTTTATTTTTATTTTTTATGTTTATTTTGTTAGATTTTACTTATTATTACTTAATGTTCATTTCACAAGATTCATATCTATCTTGTTTCTCCAAAGTGGTAGAATGACAGAAAAAAAATTACATTAAAATAGTTGATATAGAAAACATAAAAATCTGTTTCAAACTATTGATGACATTAATTTCTTTCATTTTTTTTTTAGAGAAGAAAAGGAAAAAAGATGTTGATTCAAGTTCAACAAGAAAGTGTCAGAAAAACATTCCTCCAAAGGGTAAGCCAGAGGCAGGGACTGTCCATCAGACTGCATGGCACCCTGGCCAGCAGCTGATTGTCTGTCTTCCTGTCTTCTTCTCTTTCCTTCCCATCCTTGTCCTCCTCTGCATAGGTTCTCACCTGCATTCTTCTCTGCTCTAACAAAATGTCACACCTGACACTCCAGGTGAAAGCCAGTGCATACCTTGGGTTGCCTACCCAATCACCAACTTCTCCACTGGGATGGATTCTTCAACGCAGAATCCACCAACAAAGACCCAAAATGTTTAAGAGAAAATGACTGAACCCATGAGTCAAGTTCTAACATCAACTTCTACTTCCTTCATTGTAAAATTTGGTGAAAACTCTTAGGGAAGCAAGGCCCTGATGGTGTTCCTATTTGCAGAGAGATGAGCTTTCTCTTCCTGTGATAGACAGGGGTGCTGGACTGGTCTCTGTGGATCAGCCCCTTGGCTTGCTTCTGCCCCCTGCACTCCGAGACCTCTTGGGGTCATTCTCCCACTCTCTTCCTCCTCCTTTTCCCCCTCCTCTTTTTCTGCCTGCACTCATTTTTCTTCTGCTTTTGTGACACTTCTTCAGCACTATCTCCTCTCACTCTCCCTTCCCTTTATGGTTCAGTGACATTGGTCTTTTTTTCCCCATGAATGTATTGAATTTACTGTTGAGGTAGAACAGGTGCTACTTGAGGTAGGGCCCACAGACTGGGGCCATTGACAAGTCTGTGGCAGGTCTGCAAAAAGAAGGAGCTTATAAATTATCTGCGACACTGAACACACTGTCTTTACAGACCATCTCAGTGGAGATGCCTTGATATCCATTTCTTTTTCTTTTTTCTTTCTTTCTTTTTCTTTTTTTTTTTTTTTTTTTTTTTGAGAGAGAGAGTGTGACAAAAGTAAATGAGTTCCCCAGGGGACACCTGGGCAGAGGTTGAGGGAGAGAGAGAATCCCAAGCAGTGTCCACACCCAGCGTGGAGCCCAACATAGGGCTAGATGCCACAACCTTGAGAGCCTTGATTCTATTTTGATCAAGCTGCTATCTCTTAACACATCACATGTTGAGTAGCGCTCGTGTAATAGGCCTAAGAAAAATGCATGTACCATAAATGTACACCTTGAGGAATTAACACAAAGGAAAAACTCACATGTAGCTGGCACCTAGGTCAAGAAACATAACATAACCCACACCCACAATCCAACCCCTACCCACATGCTGAGTGCCCCCACTAGCCTGATTTCTCAGAGAATGGGCCATTTTGAAACTAGATGCTATGTCCTCCTTTCCTGCTCATGACTTCCACAGTGTGTCCCCCCTCATACACTCCCTCCCCAAAGCTAATAATCCCCCTTGCTCAACTTCCCTTTGCTTCACACCCTCGGGCCTCAACTTGAAGTAAGCATTCTCTGTCCCAGCAGGCAAGGATGAGTCTCCCTGACATGACTTCATAGAACCCGGTGTTGTTTTTCTTCATGGCACTTGTCACAACTATAATTAACTGTTGACTCTGTGAAGGGCAAATGAGATCAGTAAGCAGTCAATCTTGCTCATTGCTCTACGTCCAACTTCTTCATGCCTCACAGGGTTTATGCTTAAATAACTGCCAGATCAATACTTTATCCGTTCTTCTTTGCAAAGTATGAATACCAATATCAGAGCCTCAGTTTACTCATACAATGCAGTATGAGCTCCAATGACTACTACCATGGAGCTCCAGACCTTTCCCCAGGCTATGTCTGTCCATGAATGATTCTCACCTTTTGCCTTTTCCCTATGTTCATCTATCCAATCAGTAATTACTTTTTTTCCATTCTGTTTTTCCTTGTCTCTGTTAGGCTTTCTTTTTGTTTCCTCCATCATGCTTTTCATTCCCATGAACTCTCTTTGTTAATTGCTTACCTTTCATAACAGGCTCCTCACTATTTGTTCACACTTATAAATGGTGATCTCATAGATGTGGGAGAGCTCCAGGCAGGCCTTCTCCTCAGGGTTCCATCCTTAAAAGCCTGTTTGCAAGAGGAAGAATAAGCCAAATGCAAAATTATTGGGAACAGATCAGAGAGCTGTCCCTCCTTAGATACATGGTGGTGGCTTTGGAGCTACTCAGGACCCAAGGTCCTGCCTGACTTGGTAAGCTGCCTACACCAAGAAAAGGACAGAGTCTTGCTTGTGCCCACAACTCTGCACCCTGGCTTGCTGCCCAGAACTGCCAGCACCACCCACTCACTGTTCCTGCATCTGCTTATAAGGATGTCTGGGACCTGTATTTACCATAGGGAATTAAGAAATTAGTTCCATGAGACAGAGAACTATACAAGGTCCCCAGTGCCCTGCTAATCCCCCTTGGGATTTGCAGTAGTCCAAAGTTGCTTGTGGCTCTGCCTTGTCACCCACATTAGGAAACCCCAGGGACAAATCTTTCACTCAACTTTGACAATAATACACACTTAACATAAACTTGCAAGTAAATTGCATAGTCAAGACTATACGCCCAGCCAATCTGGCTCCTGAGGCTGAGCTGTCATCCTCTGGGCCATATCAGTTGAGTAGCCAGAGTCTGGAGACAAGTAGTGGAGCCGGCCATTCCATGCAAGAATTCCGGCTGGCTCTTGAAACTAAGTTCTTCCTACCCCCTATTCCTACCCAGGCTTGCTATAGACCCTGCCCTTCCTAGACTGGACATCTTCTATCATTCTATTCAGGGGAGCCATCCTTTCAGTCCTCAGGGATCTCTGCTTTCTTATCTGACTCCAGTTCACATCTTTCCAAAGTAACTAATGGTTTCTTCACCATTGATGCTGCTCTGTTCTTTTTCCAATGGTGCTCTCTTTTTCATACACTTCTTTTTGTTTGTTTTTTTTTTAAAGACTTTATTTATTTATTTATTTAACAGAGAGATTTAGATTTAGATTTAGAACAAGCAGGTGGAGCAGCAACGTGAGAAGGAAAAGCAGGCTCCCTGCTGGGCAGAGAGCTGGACACAGGGTTTGATCGCAGGACCCTGGGATCATGACCTGAGCTGAAGGCAGAGACTTAACTGACTGAGCCACATAGGGGACCCTCCCTTTGGTTCTTTTAATAAGTATTTGAGAAAGTTGGACTGGTTGTTCACCTAGACTTATTCCACAAGTAACATCCTGTATAAGCAACATAAGCCATAGGAAGAGCTTTCTCCTTGCCCCCAGAGACAGCTCTTGCAGTCTCTCTGGAATGAATCCATCTACAGAGAGGCTGGGACAAAAAGAAGCAGGAATTGTTGATATTTATTTTAAACTTTTATAACTTCTTCTCCTGAATCAATATCCCACATCCCCACTCAGGGTTTCACAGTTACCAAATCTCTCCATGTGCAATTTGCAGATTAGTCTAGAGTTCTTGCGGGTTTTCTTTTTTATTCATAGGGAAAGAAACAGAAAAATAATAAAATGAAAAAGGACACAAAAAATGAAGACTGACGATAGTAACTCAGTGCTAAGCATCACACTCATGCTGCCTTGGTTTAAATCAGGAGATAAGATTATAGGAAAAAACCTTTTCTCTAGCCACATGTGCACCACAAAATATTTTGAGCAGGCAACTTCTATTCACACAGAAGGATAAGCAGGATGCTTATGTAATAAAGGAAACTTAGGTGATGGCCAGTTAGCTTATGAATTAAAACCGTTGTATGTTTTACTAACCATTTTGTTTGATGTAATGTTGGTGGCAATGGTTTGGTTTATTGGAAACTGCTCTGTCCATGTTAGCTAACCTGCCTCTTAAAATGGAAGACCCCCTGCCAGTTAACCAGAGGTTGTCTCTGGTGCCATTTACATGATAATTGTTATTACTATTATCAGAATTCAGGGAAAGGAAAATCCATGAGGAAAAGAGAATGAAGACTGAGCAACACTACACTCTTCTACTTTCCTTTCTACTTTCAGAAAAACCTGAAGATGAAACTGTAGATTTTCTCTCTCCTGAGCTTCCTGTGACCTGTGGTGAAGCCAAAGGGATTTTATACAAAGAGAAACTGAAACAAGGTGAGTTTCTCATTCTTCTCTTTGGAACCCCTAAAACCACTAGAAGAGAGAGAAGTGCCAGTGTGTTGAATCACCCAGAAAATGATCCCTGCAAGCGAGGTTCCTGAGAAAGAAGTGCTTGCTAAGAAAGAATTTTTAGTTTTCTGTGTCATGGTAAACCTGGCAGCTGGGCCACTCTACTCCCACAAGGAAGTCACCCATGGACCCAAAGGCACTACTTGCCTCATGTAGATGTCACAAAAAATGCAAATCCTCTCCTACTCCCACAGCACTCCTGCAGGTTTTAGGGCTTCCTTCAGTCTGAGAGAGGAGGAATCCAGACTCTTTTGCTACTGCTCCCTCCCTACAGGGAGGCTCTCTGGACCCAGGCAGGTGGAACAACCATAATTAGGGATTTGAGGTTTAGGGTGAATTCACAGAGAATGAAATTGGATCTAGGAATAGTCCATCTTTATCTTACAGGCTCCTCAGAGAAGTGCATTCGGAATGAGGAGGGGGTTTGGTTCACACCAAAAGAATTTGAAATCGAAGGAAAACGGGCACATACAAAGAAATGGAAGGAGACTATATATTGCAGAGGAAAGACCTTAGGAGAACTTCTGGAGGTATTTAACAGGGAACAGATGGGTGAAGGGTTTAATTCCTGGAAGGGTAAGTGGAATTCCAATTGCAGAAATGTGAAGGAATTTCCTTTAGGATTCAAAAGCATGATTGAGAAAGAACTAGATTTTTCATAGAAAAATTTGTGGGTGAGAAAGTTAGGAATGCAGAGTGGTGGTACCCACAGCAGAGAATGTTAAATGTGAGGAAAGAGCTGTGAGGGTGAGGTCTGGAGAGTTTTAAGAAGCTTAGACTGGGGGTATTAGATGGGGTGAGCTAGGAGGAAGCCAGATAGAGACACAGACCTCTGAGACCTTCCTTGCACCCTCTGCCCAATAAAGACCTCCTCCATACCCAACTATCTGGACCCCTGGGTGACACCTTTCCAGACTATCCTGTCTGTCATGCAGTCAGTCAGTCCCTCGTTTATACTTCCCCGGCTCACAATCTATTCTGTGAGCAACAAACAAAGCTAGTGGTCTTTGTGATCCCAGAACCCAACACAAAGCCTCCCCAAAACACTAAAAAAATTATCACTGGGATGGAATCATAAGGACTTTACCTACAGAAGGAAAAGTGGAGAGGAAAAAATGGGTGAGAAAAGAACTGGAAAGGACTAATGGGTCTTGGGCTTGAGCAATGGGGGAAAAACTTATTTTGTCAAGTGAAGTCCAGAAGAAGAACTGATTGGAGGATGGAGCTAATGTTTCTCTCAGACACCATGGGTTTGAGACTGAGTAGGATGTCCTAGTACAAATATTCACTAGGAAGTGGGAATTTCGATGTGGACAAAAGAAGAGGCTCTAGAATAACCTCAATCACTGACCCCTTCTCTCTTTCAGAAAGGACTTTTGCTCTGTCCTCCAAGAAGTGTCAAGAGAGAGGTAAAGAGCAGGTGAATTTCTACCACATTTTCAGTCTCCGTATTGCAGACTCTGCATCCAAAGGCTTACTTTTGAGTCCTCAAGTTCCCCAGCCCTGGGTCACCTTTACTTTTAGGCATTGCATCCTCATGACAATAGCATTGGCACACTGGTACATGTATGTGCCACCATAATTTCACAGTTCATTTAATATGGGGCCACAAATAACTCTTAAAATAAAAGGACAGAAACTGATGATGTACATGTGTTTTAGACCTGGATATTTGGATGAATACAGACCAAAGTTGTCAGAAATAGAGTGCTCTAGTTTGAAAAGTAATTATGAAATAGAGGTAGATAAGAACAGTATGTGGAAGAGCAAGAAGACCATCCTTGATGGAACGTAACTATTCCTCAATTCAACATGCTCACTATCAACAGTACCAAAACAAAATAGTGTTTGAACTGGGCTTTGTCTCAGCAGAACATCCCTCCAGGTGAAAATGGCAGTCATCATTGTCTTGTGCTCTTCCTCCTCAACCTTCTTCACTTGCTTAAATATGCCCTCCAGATACAAATCTCACTCATGAACTTCCCATTGATCTAAACCTTAGGCAGAGGCAATGGTGCCTTTCTCATGTCACCCTGGAGGCTGCCCTGACCCTTGGCTGGATTCATTCAAAGTTTAAAAAGCCAAAGAGTCCCCCAAAGCTGTTTATTTTATAAAATATCTTGTCCATGCTGATTTGAAATATCTTAATGTGTACAGAGGTGCTCCTTGTAATAGCCAAAAATTAGGGAAGAATACAAATGGCCATCATTATTATAAAACAAATGGATACATCTACTGACGGGTGTTCAAAAAAAAAAAAAGCATGGTCATAGACTCCTCCTTAGTCAATAGAAAACCACTCAAAGGTTCTAAAGTCAAGAAAGTTTCAGAAGTTTAAACTAGTAGTAGTAGTAGAAGGAACCCGATTTTGTTTATGTGACTACGTAGGTCTATGATTGAAAATATATCTGAATGAATTGGTTATTTTTGGCATAGGATTATATAAGACATTGTTTTCCATATTATATGTTTATGTACAGGTAGAAAATGTCCATTTATTACTTTTGTAATGAGCAAACAAAATAATAAAGATATTTTAAATCCAGAGCATTAATCAATGGTCCCAATATTATAGTTCCTTCTCACTCATAATGTTACACTGAGCAGGGAGCCCAACACAGGGCTCGATCCCAGGACAACAAGACCATGACCTGAGCCCAAGGCAAACGCTTAACCGACTGAGCCACCCAGGCATCCCTCCGAGTGCCTAGTTTTGAGAATGGACAAAACATTTCCATCCCTTATGTCCTCAGCCAGGTCCTTGTACTTGTGTCGTGGACAGTCGAGGGTAGTGGCAGGATTTCTCTCCTTAGATACGACTGATCCCCAGCTCCTTCAGTCCTTTCCTCCAGCTCCTGATGGTCTATTTCCCACCTTTTCAACACCCAGAAAGATGCCCCTTCCTGCCTCCTACCTTTAGTACAAAGAAAACATGTTCTTATGTATGGAGCCCCACTGTCCCTCTTGCGGGGTCAGGAGTAGAACCAGGGGCTCCTGCCTGTAGATTTTATCCAGCAGTAAAAATCGCTTGTAGAATTTACTGGATCACATTTTAAGGCCATGAGAAAGACAATGATTTTTTTTTTTTTTAAAGATTTTTTATTTATTTATTTGACAGAGAGAGATGACAAGCAGGCAGAGAGGCAGGCAGAGAGAGGGGAGGAAGCAGGCTCCCCGCTGAGCAGAGAGCCTGATGCGGGGCTCGATCCCAGGACCCTGGGATCATGACCTGAGCCGAAGGCAGCGGCTTAACCCACTGAGCCACCCAGGCGCCCCGAAAGACAATGATTTTAAAGGCTCACGAAATGACCGATTTATACAGCAGCTCTCTGTCTTTATGTTTCTGTTTTTTGGCCATACGTCAGGAACCATTCTGGGTCTGCCCAGCACACTTGCCTGCACACAGTGGATGGGACAGCTCTGAACCCAGAGGCACAGGCAGCCTGGGTGCCAGTCTGGCTCAGGTAGTAAGTTGTATCGACTCTGCAGAATAAAAAGACATCTCGCCTTTCCAAGCTTGTAAAATAAGAAGATGGCCAAAAGCTGGGTTTTCTCAAATTTCATGTACTTCCAAACATCTGGGATCCTGTGAAAACAGATTTCAGTTCAGTAGATCTGCATCTCTAGCCAGCTCCCGGGGGATGCTGATGTTGCTGGTCCTCAGGCCACACTTTGTATACAAAGGGCTTAAAGCGTGCTCCATCCCTTCCAGCTCTGGCAAGGTGTGGTTCAAAGGCAGCTTGATGATTCTTGCCATTTGCCTGTTTGCGATAGGAAAGGCCACGCTCATCCCCCATCAGCCACCTCCCAGAGCACCATGGTCAGGCAGGTTGGAAACTTCCACTGGGCAACACACAAGGATGGCATGTTCCAAAGCCCCTCAGTGTCAGGGCTGATCCCAGTGCTGCTGCATTCTCTCCGCTTCTAGGGCGAAAACTCCAAGGAATGTGAGGTGTGCTGTAGACGCGGACCACTGGTCTGCTGTGACACTTGTCCAAGAGCCTTTCATGAGGACTGTCACATCCCATCTGCAGAGGCAGAGAGGTTAGTGAGACGCAGCCTTGTCTTTTGCACACGGACTCTGCCCAGGCTCTGCCTCTAGTGACTCTTCTCCAGGCAGAAGAGCAGGACCTGTGAGCATCATGGCTCAGGTATGACCCAGAGCAAGAGGATGGGGTCTATGTTCCATGTGGTTTCGTGGCAGACTCTACTTCTAAGTCTGTGTCCCAGCCACCTTGCCTCCACCTTGCCACTGCCCCTGGCGAGCATCCTCTCCTAGTTTTACAACCCTGACTCCCATCCCTGGGGATTGAGGATGGGAAACACCAGCTGTTTATGTTCCCCGCTTTTTCAGAAAAGGCAGGAAACATGGCTTGGTTCCTGCATTTTACCACGGGCTCAACGGACTGATAGAAACCTGGGTCCCCAGGTGTTAAGCCCCAGTTTTGACACATGGGTATGACATGCGGGGCATCTCATCTCGGGGAAGCGCAGCCCACCATGCACCCTGACACCACTTTCCGTGCACTGAGCCCCCTCGTGCCACTCTCAATGGGAGGAGGGTCATGGGCTCAAGTCCTGCTTGGGGGGTCTTGGACACTCCGGGAGGTGTCCCCCTCACCTCCCAGCTGTGTTGTCCCTCGGCCGTGCCTGAAAGGAGGACGGTGGCAGCTGTAGGAACAGGGTCTGTTTCCAGGGTCCTGGCCCTTGCTCACTCATCCCCCACCTTCTCAGGAGCCCATGGACTTGCACCTTCTGCCGGATAAAGGAGTCTTCGGGAAGGCAGCCGTGTCACGGGGTATCTGAGGTCCCGGAGGGGCAGATGCAGCCTGAGGAGCGGTTGGTGAGTTGGGTGCCAACCCCAAGCCTTCTCACCCCAGACACGTGAGAAGTCCAACAGGTAGAGGGGGAGGGAAAGGGCGCCCACAGGTGCCTGAGGGAGCCTGCAGTGTCTGGCTTCCGAGGATGGCGATTCGGGGCCCAAAGTCCAGAGTTGGATGCACCCCTCGGCTCTTTCGCAAATGTGGCTGGACAGCCGGCCATGTCTAGCTGCGCCCTCTTGTGCCTGTCTGTCTGGGCACAGGCCGGGCTTCGCTCTCTCGGAGCTGCATTTCCCTTTAAAGCTCTCTTCACATTTTACAGAAATGTGAGTTCCTCCTCTTGAAGGCCTACTGTCATCCACAAAGCTCCTTTTTTGCAGAAACCCCACATAACGTAAGTGACATTTCATGGTTCTTGTTCGCTGGGCATCTCTGACGGAAAGCTCTCTCTGGAATTTAGGAGTGTGACCCCTAAGGGCAGCGGCTGTTGGCCGAGAGCGGGTTTAGTTGCAGAGTCTGGGGGAGGGGACACCCCTGTTCAAACCCCACCCTCCGCATCCGGGTTCCGGGAGCCCCGGGCGACTTGCTCTGCCTCGTGTGTACCTCAGTTTCTCCTTCTCTTAGATGAGAATGTCTTTCTTACAGTCGGCAGAGGGTTTAGAGCCCTTCTCATGGAGACTTCAAGTCCCGCTTCCACCATTGTTTAGCTGTGAAATCCTGAGTAGGTTGTTTAAGGTCTCCCTCCTTTGGCTTCCTCATCTGGAAAACGGGCGTAATTATAGTACCAATCTCACAGGGTTGTTGTAGGATCATGTTAACCTAGTGGCAGTGCTTAGACCAGGTCTGACATAGACAAGTCCAGTGCTAATATCATCACTTCTGCTGGATTCCTGTTGGATCCCTTCCAGGAATAATGGCGGTGCCAATATCACTCTTTTGGTGGCTTTGTCCCTAGATTCGAGATTATGGAGAACCCTTTAAGGAAGCCATGTGGTTGGACCTGATTAAGGAAAGGCTGAGTGAGAACGTTTACACAGTGGCGTGGTTTGTTCGTGATGTGCGCCTCATCTTTAGCAACCATAAAACATTTTACAAGGTAAAGGGTGTCTCTTGGCACCCCTTTCCACTTTTCCCTAATTTCTGGGGCAGCAGAACTTTGCAAGAATTTTACCAATCTGGTCCTAGAGAAAGCTCAAAATGAGTTGGATTACAGAAGAAAGTGGCCTCTTAACTTCAGGGGTGGAGAGGAATTCAGACAGAACAGGGAGAGGGAAGCATCCTTCCCTGAAAACAATCTGTCCCCAATTCTAGAACAGGGGGGATAGTCGTGCGGAGAACAGCCCATCTCATCCTGCCTCGTTCAAATGGGAAGGGAAGGTGATTTATGGTTAACTTTGTTCTCCATGCCTCAGAAATACAGAAATGAACAAAGGAATTCAACTTCATGAAATAAACTCCCAGGATGCTCATGCTTGGATTTTTTTACTCCTAAATTTTCCAGGGGACCCAAACCTCCAGAATTGCCCTCAGAGGGTGTTGGGTTCATCCTTTGCCCGCAGTGAGAGACAACTAGTTGAGTTATCTTGCAAGCCAACAGGTTGTTAACTGTAGTCTGTTGAGTTTATCCTGATTTATACTATCATTCGTACAGATACTTCTTGGGAGGTATTTAAGGAAGATTTCCATTTCCACCCAGCCACCTTCCCTTCCTCCATGGCACAAGTTGGCCTGTTCATGAAGACACAAATTCTAAACTAGTGTCAGCTTGTGGAGCTGGAGGGAAAATCTACCCAGGGAGCCCCTCCATGCCTGGCCCACTGTCAGCCTTGGAGAACGGAAGGTTCAACCTTCCTTCAGAGGGTGGACTTTCAAGAAATGCTTTATCTCTGTCTGTTTTATCCCAAGCTCAGGCTTTGCAGTGATTAAAATCAGCTCTCCAATCCTGACCACCGGTCAGTCAGGTCCAAGTTAGGAATTGGGCAGAGGCTTGTCCATTTCAGTATTGTGGCATCAGCATCTCCCTGTGCCCTGCGCACTCTGCCTGGCTCCTGGGGAAGCACAGTATTCAGGATAGGCAGGGTGGGGCTCTAAAAAAAAAAAATTAAAAATGCAAGTGTTTTGATAGTCCTAATTCTTTATCCTTAAACATCTGTTTGTTTGCTTTTTTTTTTTTTTTTTATTTCCTTTCAGGCTTCCAACTTTGGTCAGATAGGACTGGACTTGGAGGCAGAATTTGAAAAGAACCTCAAAGAGGTGTTTATTTTTTGCAAAGCCAATGAGAACAGCTTCCAGACTTGTTGACCCTGTTCTAGAAAGACTAAGACACCCCAACTTCAGGACCCAGATGACATGACCCTGGTCACCTTTAGATAGCCAGTGAGTCTGGGATGCTATTGGCTACCCTCTTGACTCAAAGCCAGAGCCTTCATACTATCAGCATGCCTTCTTTTTTTTTGTTTGATTCTTTCTACACCTAAAAGTGTGTGCGTGTGTGTGTAAGATACACCTCTAATCCCCAGCCAAAACCATAAGCCTCTTCTTTGTCAATATTTCCATCTCTCTTCTCCCATAGTTATCTAGTCTCTTTTTCTCAACTAAACTACAGGGATAATAGCTTCAGAATTTCTACAGTCCAACCACTATGAAAAAGAAACCAAGTTGAATCTTAAATTGTGTGGAAATTATTTTGTTTCTCTTTTATATGTATATTCTGTTATATTTTGTTTCTGTTATATATATATATAATTTATATAAATAAATATATTTTATGTATACATGATATGTTATTTATACCATTATATATTTCATATACCATTGCAGAGAGTACTTTTTAGAATTTTTCACTTGTATTTGTGAATGAGATTGGTCCGTAAGTTTCTGTGTACTGTCAAAATCAGATGTAGGGCTATCTCAGCTTGGCACAAGTATGCCTAAAACTTTCTACCTTTTATGTGCTCTGGAATAGCTTATAATGTTTTCAATGAACCAACTCATGAAATTATATAGCCTACTGCTCTTTGAAGAGGTAATATTGACCACGTTC
The DNA here is from genome assembly GCF_964662115.1 of Mustela nivalis. Lineage (NCBI taxonomy): Eukaryota > Metazoa > Chordata > Mammalia > Carnivora > Mustelidae > Mustela > Mustela nivalis. The sequence continues at coordinate 76,323,316 of NC_139030.1, forward strand.
TTTGCTTTTTCAGGGTCATTAAATGATTCAGATGTTCTCTTGCTTTTTGAATCAGTTCCAATTTTAGTTTTCTAAGAAGTCATTCATGTATGTGTTGTTTTGACTTGGCCTTATTTCTGCCATATTATTTTATTCCTTCTCTTTGGAATACTTTCATGTGATTTTAGTCTATATTTTCTTTGTTTTTGCCATCTATTCTGGAAGACCTTTGTAAGAGTTTTTAATTTTAATATTTACCTGCAAGCTTTCCAAATGTGTTTTTAACTTACTTTTTAAATGTCAGAGTCTGGGATGCTTGGGTGGCTCAGTCTGTTGAGCAGCTGACTCTTGATTTCAGCTCAGGTCATGATCACAGGGTCCTGGGATTCAGCCCTGCACAGCAGGCTCTGAGCTCAGTGGGGAGTCTGCTTGACATTCCTCCAGCCCCCCTGCCCTTCTCCCTGCTTGTGCTCTCTCTTTCAAATAAATAAATAAATCTTTTAAAAGATAAATAACTAAATGCCAGAGCCAAAAATAAAATATCTTCAGTGAGCCACATATTTAAGCCAAGGTGTTCATCACCTCTTATGCCCCTTGGTTTCCTAATTCAAACAGGGAAGAATTCACTATTTTATAATATAGCTATTTATTATCATTATTAAATGCTTACTTTTACTTTGTATTATTTTAGTTTTATTCAATTATATTATGTAAATCATTATTTTGTTATTTTTACATTATAGAAATTATTTGTTACTTCAAATAACTACCAGAATGGAAAAGCAGAAGTTAAAACCACGATACCCCAGCTTCAGGACAGCAACATTAATGCTGTGAATCAGTGCCGCTGGTCTCTTCTTGGCAATGACTTCTCCTTGCTTCTTTTTCTGCTCCTTCTTTCAGTCAGTGTATCTTTAGGTAATTTTTTTTTTCAGCAATTTTAAAAGAAGAGTACACAGGTGGCATGTTTTCTGAGACTTTGCATAGCTCTGAATGTCTTCTCTGTTTTCATAAATTCACTGTTGGGCTACTATACACACACACACACACACACACACATATATTTTAAAGACTTTATTTATATATTTGACAGAGAGAGAGAGCACAAGTAGGCAGAGAGGCAGGCAGAGGGAGAAGGGGGAAGCAGGCTCCCTGCCAAGCAAAGAGCCCGAGGCAGGGCTCAATTCCAGGACCCTGGGATCATGACCTGAGCCGAAGGCAGAGGTTTAATCCACTGAGCCACCCAGGCGCCCCTACAATATGTATTTTATCAAAACTTCTCACCTTCAAAATCAACTTAGACTTTGGTCCACTGTGTTTGGGCATTTTCGTCCTATACCTGTGAAGTGTGCTTCCTTGTTAGTGTGTAGACACATAGCGGGTTTCCTTGTTTTCTCTATACTTACATATTTTTGACAGGACAGGATTCGGTATAATATTCTTATCATTGATCTTGCCTGGCACTCTGCCCTTTCAATATACATACCCAGTTCTTTTTTTCAGCAGCTGCATTAAATCTTTCTGATCCTTTTGTTCTGGGCTCTCTTTCAAGAACATCTATTATCCATACGCGGCTCTCTGCTCTCTGGCTTACCTATTTATCATTTAAAAAAAAGAAAAAAGAAGTTCCGGGAAGCACTCCTCTTCTGAGATCATCAGTCTAAGACTTAAATATACTTATTCAAAACAATTACAATTCTATGGTCAATATTTTCAATGATTTTTTTAAATTTTTTTAATTTTTTATTTTTTTATAAACATATGATGTATTATTAGCACCAGGGGTATAAGTCTGTGAATTGCCAGGTTCATACAGTTCACAGCACTCACCATAGCACATACCCTCCCCAATGTCCATAACCCCACCACCCTCTCCTGACCCCCCTCCCCCCAGCAACCTTCAGTTTGTTTTGTGAGATTAAGAGTCTCTTGTGGTTTGTCTCCCTCCCGTTCCCATCTTGTTTCATTTATTTCTTTCCTACCCCCTAAATCCCCCATGTTGTTTAATGATTTTTTCATCATTTCAATCATGCTAATTGCTCTCTATCAACCTAGCAAACTTTTCTTATCACAACACTTTTCTTTTCTCAAAACAAAAATAAAAACTTACTGCCACTACTAAGTTGTCCTGACCTGTGTTCCTGATTTCTTCATTCTTATGTAGTGTCAATGGAAGAATGTTATAGACTGAATTGTGTCCACCCCCCCAAATTCCTATGTTGGAGCTTTAACACCCCGTGCACCATACTTGGAGATAGGGCCTGTAAGAAAGGGTTAATGGTTAAATGAAGTCACAAGTACAAGGCCTTAGTGAACTAGGATGAGTGTCCCTATAAAAGGAGGAAGAGGGGCGCCTGTGTGGCTCAGTGGGTTGAGCCGCTGCCTTCGGCTCAGGTCATGATCTCGGGGTCCCGGGATCGAGTCCCACATCGGGCTCTCTGCTCAGCAGGGAGCCTGCTTCCTCCTCTCTCTCTCTGCCTGCCTCTCTGCCTACTTGTGATCTCTGTCAAATAAATAAATAAAATCTTTAAAAAAAAAAAAAAAAAAAGGGAGGAAAAGACGCCCAAGGGGGTTCTGCCCATGTGCTCTCTTCCACAGAGGGAGGGGCAGGTGAGGAGGCAGCAAGAAGGAGGCCCCCTCTCAGCCACAAGCCTGCTCTCCCTTGCAGGAAATCAGCAGACACCTACACCCAGAACTTTCAACCTCTAGAGCTGTGGGAAATAAATGCCTGTTGTCTATGCTGCCTGAGCTGGGGGTTTGGTTGCGGCAACCCCGGCCGACTAACACAAAGAATGAGAGGCACCTTGGGACCCCACTGTTCTCCCCAAACAGGGACTCGGGCAGCAGTGTGTGGGAGCCTCCGTCTCGGTTCCAGGTGTCACAGACTCATAAACAGACAATGGAGAGGGAGAGTCCCCCATTGTTTCCACAGCAGCATGAACCACGATGTGGACTGGCCAGCTATGATCCAGGAAAGGGTGCAGGCAGCTTGAGTCCTGACTTAAAAGCAGCAGGTAAAGAATTAGAATTTCTTGTATGATGTGGGAAGGGGACAAACAGGGCCATAAAGACTGCAGTTCCTGATGCTGTTCTGGAAGGGAAGATTGGGGTAGGGTGTGGCTAGAGATGGCCATCCCTGCAGTACAGATCTCTCCTCCTCCCAACTCACTGTCTGTGCATCAGGATAAAAGATTTCTAGGCACACCCCACCCTACCCCACCCCCTGGCCCGGCCCAATGTTCACCAGTGGCCAAGATTGCTGTGTATGAAATGATTGCACATCTTTTGGTGACCCTCTCTTTCATTCTGACCCTAGCAAGCTGAGTCGAGTCTCTTTTTCTCCTAACACAGCTGTGGCGTGCTCTGTAACTGAAAAAGAAACTAACAACATTGAAAGAATCTTTTATTCCTTTGAAAGTTTCAAACACTAGCAGTTTAGTTGCCGTGACAACCAAGACCCCATCCCAGAAGCCATCTCTCCCTCTGGCTCCCTTTTGTTATCCTACTGTTCCTCTGGTTTTCACACTGTTTCCACCTGTAAGAGCAGGGTTTGGTTTATTCTGCTCCACTCAGCTGACCGTCAGTACCTCCAGGAGGTAGGCTCCTGCCTGCTCTTCCCTTGACTTCCCTTGACTTTGCACCCCCAGTCCCATCCTCTGGTGTCAGTGACACCCCTGCACACAGGCCAATTGCCTCCCCCCAGGAACCCCTTCTAGTTCTGCACCCAGGCTGTTTCTCCCTTCCTGGTCCAGCTCTGTTCCATTCCTCCCCAACCACACTGGCCAGGCCTGCTAGAAAGCCTAGGGCAGCCCAAGATGACCCCCAAAAACAGTGACACCGGAGGTTATAAATAACTCTAAAGTGGTCCCTTGAAGCTGGGCAGGGCAAAGGCTACAAAAATGTAACACAGAAAAGCTTTCTATGGGACGTGACTAAAGGAATTGTACATAAGAATATGTACCCTCCTCCAGCTGATACCAGAAATTCAACCTTGGAGGGGCACCTGGATGCCTCAGTTGGTTAAGTGTCTGACTCTTGATCTCCTCAGCTCAAGTCTTGATCTCAGGGTCATGAATTCAAGCCCCACATTGGGCTCCAGACTCAATGTGGAGCCAATTTTAAAAAAAACAAAACAAAGGGAAAAAGAGAAGAAATTCAACCTTGGAAAATTCAATCTTAGGATCTGGGAAGGCATGGTCTCCTGGTCAAGTTAACCTGTCCTCAGGGGAGGTAGACTTAATTGGCAATCAGCATCTGGCCTGAGCCCCTTTCTCAGATGCTCTCCACACTCTGGCAGAACCAGACCCAGCAAGGTCCCATCCCACAGGTGGCTGGGGAGCTGTGCCTCCAGCTGGCCTTGTAGGCCCTGCTGGGAGCCTTGGCCTCTCCCCTTCCTTCTCTGAGGAGACTGACTACTTCTTTCCCCCTAAAGATTCTCCTACTGCATCATGGAGTTCCTCACCTCCTGGAATTGGGCGTGTGGACTACATGATTCCAGGCTCTCCCTTCTGCCATTGTCCCTGGGAAAAAGAAAAGGAAAGGAAAGGAAAAGAAAAGAAGGGAAGGAGAAAGAAAAGCACAGACCCTATTCCTTTTACAAGTCACGCTGCTGTGAAGTGACACGAGATAAAGGAATCCATGAAGCCATTGTCTTACTCATTTTTCCCCTGGTCTCAAGGGGGCCACTTGCATCTCTGGAGCTATCTAGAAAAGGGAATGCCATTCAGCAAAGACCCTCTCAGCAGAAGGTTCCTTCAGGCAGTGTGCCAGCAGGTGTTTCTGTTGGATAAGACCAGAGCTGAGATGCCTCGGCACTGGGGACACTTTGGGCCAAGAGTAGTCGTTGGCATCTGATGGTTTGGAGCGGGTGACACCCCTGTGGGACCCCTCTCCTCCATTGATCCAGAAGTGACATGGAGGCCAATTTGCCAGCAGACAGCACAAGGCCTTCAAGCCAGGAGACTCGGGAGTGAGGACAGGGACCTGAGCCTGGACGCAAGGCCTGAGTGTCAGCAGGAAGGAGCAGCTGCAGGTCAAAGATGTCAGCTGTCACCAGAACTCATCTGTCCCATTGCCCTGGGACAGAATGTGTTCAAGGTGGAGGGATGGTTTGGCACTCTCAAGCTGTAGTCTCAGGAGTGAGATGAGGCAGACACGTCCTTATGTCCCAGGGGCAACACTAAGGCTTCCTGCCTTTGGACTCGGCAGCCCTGCAGACAGGGAGCCAGGGTGCTGGGGTCGTGAGCTCAGACTCAGGGCTGCAGCGATGCCCCGTGGTCAAGGCCCAGACCAAGGGGCTGGCTCTGTGGACCCCATGCCTAGTGTCTGAACTGATTAATGGGCCCACGGAAGTGCCCTCATGGTGTGAAATCCTGGTCTTTCTGCCCCCCAGGGCAGGAGGTTTCTGGCAGCCCATCAAAGGTGGGCATTGGGGCTAACGGGCACATGTGAACACTCAGCAGCGGGAAACACCGGAGATGCTCTAGTACCTACTGTATCCTGCAGGGAGGTGTATCCCCTGTGAGAGGCTCGTCCTCCTAAAAAGCAAGGCAGAGGATTAGTCCTAATGTGGGGCAAGCGCAGTCAGGCCACCCCTCAGCCCCTATGAATAACAATGCAGCCAGAATTGCCCTGGGACAGAGGCCAGAGTACAGACTTGGCTATTTCCGTATCTGGACCGCACCTGATGTATATGTGTAGCCAAGCCTGGAATCAAAACCACCCATCCCTGGGTCCTCAGAGTGGTTTTCCCTGGACTCTCTGGACCTGGTTCGGAGCTCTTTGGAACACTTGGGCACAGCTGAGCCAGAGAAGAACTCTTCCCACTAGCCCAGAATAGGCTCCAAACCAGCTCTGAGAGTTCCAGGCACTCAGGACTTCTGCAGTAACTGAGGATGAAAGGTCCCTTCTCTTCTTGTCACCAGTTTAAAACCTCAGGGTCAACGTAGATGCGCTAGGAGGCGCACTAGGAATGCCGGCTGGAAGGAGGGCTGTGGGATCTGTTTTTCACTGAAACAGTTTGGGGTCTGGTGGTTGGCCCAGCCTGGAGCTGGCCACCAGCATCCTCTGACCTGGACTCTGGAATCTCCCATTAGCAGGAACGCCCATAGGACCTGCTCTGGGGGAAGCTGCACCACTAGAGGGGCCTTTGGTCCCAGTAAAGTATCTCTGACCTGATGGTGTTCTGAGAGGGGTTCTCCAAGATGGCTGTACGTGGGGTCACTGCTTGCCAGCATGGTCCGTGGCTCACGGCTTCAGAATCACCACGAAGCTTAAGATGCAAATTCCTGGGTCCCTGGCCCCAGATGGCAATCTCTAAGGCTGATGCCCAGAAAGTGGTGCATTCTACAAGCTTAACAAGTTTTTGAGGTGACAATTTTTGCCACCATGAATTCTGACCTCCACTGCCCTTTTACAAGATCCACTGCTTATCTTCTGACAAGGGAACCAATCTAACTACTGTGGTGAAGCTTGCAACTTAATAACAAGAGCTTCCCAAGCCCTGCAGGGTGACACAGCACACATTTGTGGTTAGCCTGACTTCCAGGCTCTTTTGTTTGGCCGTTTCATGCGTTCTTTTTTATTTAAGCATTTATTCAAATAGAACCAGCTTTCAGAAACAATGATAAGGAAGGAAAGAAGGTGTTTCCAGAAGGAAAAATGAGACCAGGAGGAGAAAGCAGCTGGGAATGGGGGTGGGGAGGGCTGGGAGGAAAAGCAGCAGAGCTGGGGGTTGGGAGTTGGTGGACAAGTGCAGGACCTTGAAGAGAGGGGCAAGTGGAGACCAGCTTAAGATGCTTTGTCCCAAGTCAATCTTGAGAGACCTGAGATGTCTACATTCGTTTTGAAGCTTTCCTTGGATGTTGGTCCGGTAGTGTATTTGAATGTGAAATCACCCTAAGGTGGCTGCCAGGCACCCCCCTCCCCTGTTGTGTCTAGGCTAGGGGCAGTTGCAAAGAACAAGGAATCCAGAATAGTGCCAGGTCTGGGGTAGACAGGCTTCATTGCAACGGCTGCAGGGAAAAGCAGGAAGTGAAGGCAGTAGGGGGCCCAGAGCAGAGGACCAGAGGCCCCAAGAAGGCAAGAGAAGCAGCCACATCCTGAAAGAGGCACTGTGGTCACCCAACATCTAGGTGGAGACAGGAAATAGGGGAGGTGGCTGGGGGCATGTCCCTTGTACCACCCCGCCCTTCCCTGTTAGTGCTTCCAAGCCTCAGGTTCCACCCATCCAGGCTTTTAAGGGGGAGCTGTGCAGTGGGGGTGACGAAGAAGAACCACTGTACCCAAGGCAGGAAAGGCAGACGATATGGACAGGGGTCAGAGGAGTCTCCTCTAAGCTCCAGCTGCTGGCCTAAAATGCCTAAAACTAAAATACACCTTGCACTTGATGTAGTTTTGGAATGTTGGTGAGGTCCAGAGCTGGAGGCCAAGAAAGAATTCTTGAGATGTCTTTGGTGCAAAAAGGTGGCTTTATTAAAGCACGGGAACAGGACCTGTGGGCAGAAAGAGCTGCCAACCTGGGATTGTGAGGAATGACCGATTATACACTTTGGGGTTGGGGGAAGTAAAGACAAAGGAATCCATGAAGCCATTGTCTTACTCATTTTTCCCCTGGTCTCAAGGGGGCCACTTGCATCTCTGGAGCTATCTAGAAAAGGGAATGCCATTCAGCAAAGACCCTCTCAGCAGAAGGTTCCTTCAGGCAGTGTGCCAGCAGGTGTTTCTGTTGGATAAGACCAGAGCTGAGATGCCTCGGCACTGGGGACACCTTGGGCCAAGAGTAGTCGTTGGCATCTGATGGTTTGGAGCTGAAGAAGACGTACAGGATACCCCAGGCCTAGCTATTGTCAAGCTAAGGTTGTTTTTCCCTCTAGGAAAGCATTAACATTAAGACAGTTGAGAGCTTCCTAAAGGAAATTATACCCTGCCGGCCTTTAGTATTTGTCAGTGGGCTGCAGGCTACAAGGACATCCAATTTGAGGTATATTTTCCTCCAGAAGTTAGGTCATTGCCAAGAATGCCCCCTTCCTGCAAATCACCAAAACAGCTGCAGACTGAGACCCATGTCCTGCAGGACAGCGATCTCCATAAGCCAACCACTGGGTCTTCCTCCCCTCAGCTCCACGGCAGCCAGGAATGCCCAAGGAATGCCACACACACCCCACTTTGGGGAAGGGTGTCTGCAGGGACTCAGCTGTGCCCTGTCCCCAGCCCACCCTCTGCTCCCCCATCATACTGAAGAATTACACCCACTCCTGATCCCCAGGAAAGAATCCCAATCCTATCGAGCTGTCATGGTCCATCCACCTAACTTCTTTCCATTGACTGTTTCATGTAGATATTTCACAGAAGTCATTTCTTGAGAACCACTAAGCCTGGTTTGGGCTTTATTTCTGCAGGAAGAACACCTACCCTTAGCCCCAGAGTATATAAAACTTTCTTTCACAGGCAGATTACGGAAGGTGCCCAGCCCCAAGTTACTCATGTTAATTCCTTAGCAGGGAAGAAGTGTCATTGATCCAACCATGCATGCAGCGTGTCTGGCACACAGTGGCCACTCAATAAAGCGAAGTCATTGACATTGTCTGAGATTAGTGGGCATTCCTAGCCCTTTCCTGCACTGTCCCAGGTCCTCCCTCACCACCCTGCCTGTCGGTGGTCCATGGAGCTGAGGTCCCATCAGGCTCCATGCTTCAGCCTGGTCGCAGCACAGATGACCAGCTTCCATCAGTCTGGCCAGAATCCACTACCTGACTAAGGTTAGGCACGGGGATCCCCAAAGAGAACGTGACCTCAGCCCCACCCAGAGCAACTACGTGCCCAGAGGAGTAGACGATGGGGACCTGTGGGCAGGTCATGGAGATCGCTGTCCTGCAGGACATGGGTCTCAGTCTGCAGCTGTTTTGGTGGAGTTCCCGAGACCCAGCCTCCTCTTGTTCCTTGTTTTCCTGGATGTAGTTTTCATTGTGGGAAACCTTTCTTAAAAGGAGAGGGAATGCTCTCTCAGAAATACTCACAGCAAGGCAACATCCCTACCTCACTTCCCCACTCCACCCCTCCCCCAGCTTCCTGGGGTGGAAATTCGTGATCTAGCCCAAGGTCCAGCCCCAGTGACATTCCAGACAAGAGGCAGGAAGTTGGCAAACAGCCACAGCACTTCAAAGAGTTGGCCCACAATTTACTGGCTCTGCCTTTAGGTGGCATACATGCAGAATGGGCTGTGTGTCCTCAACTCCACTGGAAAACCACCATCGCCCAGGTTTTGCAGTATCTTCCCTGTTGTCCCCCCACTTCTGTCTTGCCAACCCCCATCCCAGACCCTATTTCCTGAACAGCAGCCCTACTGTGCCTGTTGGAACCCTGGGATCCCACTGACTCCACCCTCACAGTGAAAGCCCCGGGTCCCACCTGGTGAAAACTCCTTAATATTTCTCCTTTTTGCTGGATCCTCTGCACCTCACTCTTCCCCTTCATTGTTCCCTGAGCACCAGGGACTCCTGCTCAAAGCCTTTCCAGCAACAGTTCCCTGTTCCTGGAAGTTTCCTTCCCCTACAAATGCCCATGGTTCGCTCTCTCATCCTTAAGGCGTTTTACTCAAATCTCTCCTTCTTGGGGAAGTTTACCCAGCCTTGCCCCTACCCCTGCACTCCTGCCATCACCTGACCCCTCTCACTCCCTCTAACCTGCTTCCTTTGTTTCCCTACAGGGACCCACTGATCATGTTCCAACACAAGCTGTCCTTTGTTTATTATAATCCATGTCTGTCTCTTGCCACTATGCCGTAAGCTCCTCAACGACAAAATTTTTTGTCTACTTTGTCAGTATACCTCTGTCAAGCTTAGAAGTGCTTCATAAATATTTGTAGAATGAATGAATGATTCTATTCTCCCAGGTATCCTGAGCCAACTGGCCGGTGGATTCCAGAGCTTCCCTGAGCAGCATCTTGCCTCCTTGTCCCTCTTCCTCGTTCATTAATGGGGGTCTCCCTCCTGAGTACCCAGGCCAAGACTTCTTGTGGTAAGTTAGTTTTGCCCCAAGATTTCTCCTGCAAAAACTTTCCCAGAAGGGGACAGATGAGCAGACTCAGCTACCATGCAAAACACTTCATCATCGAGAGACTTGCCAGTTCTTCTGGCCACAGACAGAATATGGGGCCATCTCAGGAACCTTCTGATACCACCTTCATTTCCGACCCCAGTTTAGAGACTGTCGTCTCAGGCTTTTCGCCTACAGATTCGGAAGAAAGAACAAGAGGCTTTAAATTTAATAAGCTTAGCTGCTGCGACTCTGATTTTTACTTAGGAAGGAAATGGATTAAGAATTCAAGACTCCTCACCCCATCTACTGAGCTGTGTCTACTCTTTGATTTCAAAGACCAGACTGGTCTATGATCCATGCTGGATATTTGGCATGAGGTCCCAGGCTCTTAATGGGTCTCTTCAGATACCAACACTACTGAGAGACAGGTGTGAGACGTGGCCTCGAGATGGGCAAATTCCCATTGTAAGTGGCATGTGCTATGATCTGTCTGACATTCTACCTTTTAGCTCATTCCTTGCCTGTGGAGCAGTCATATCCCATTCTTACCTGTGCCCCACCTCCAACTCTCCTACCCCAACATTGCAGCACCCGGAATTGACCCACTCTTTCCAGTCCTGCCTCCAATTTCTGATCTTTACAGTCTGGTCATGGATTGTTGCCACTCCTCGTTAAGTCTTCTTCTTAACTATTCCCAGGAAATGCCCACCTCACCCTAAAGAAGCAAGAAGAGGAAACTAGGAGTCTTCTTATGGCTTCCTTTAGTTCAGAATTGTTTAGCACCCCTGAGCCCACTAAGCCATGGATTCCATGGCCATCTGGAATGCTGAGTATGTGTAGAAAGTGAGAAGGGGAATAGGTTTCCATATGCCTCCACTCCTAAAAATTCCCAGAAAAAAATATTTTTTTATAAATGCCTAAAATATGATACAACTGTTCATGGAATCAACTAACATGAATCATAGTTCTGTTTGTTCTGAAACTATAAAAATCATAATTTTTCATGACGATAGAAATAAAAACCCTAATTTGTCCAGCAAATACTTTTAAAACAATTGGATATCCACATGCAAAAAAAATTAAAAAGGAAAAAAAAGGAACTCAAACTCATAATCTCATACCACATACAAAAATTAATTTAAAATGGATCATAGATTAAATTATAACAGGTAACATGGGAAAGCTTCTAGAAGAAATACGGGGCAAAATATTTGCCCCTGTGGTCAGCAGGATGACTTCCCAAAGATGCCCATTCCCTAACCTTGAACCTGGAATATGCTAAGTTATATGGCAGAGCGACTTTGCAGATGTAATTAAGGTTACAGACTTTAAAATAGGGAGCATATCCAAGTGGGCTTAATCTAATCACAAGATCCCTTAAATACAAAGAACTTTCTCCAACTAAGCAGAAGGGAAAATTAGAGATTCTAACTGTGAGAAGGATTCCACATGCTTTTACTGGGCGTGAGGGTTAGGCACTTAAGTGTGAGTATCAGAGAGAAGTCTCTAGGAGCTAAGGGCAGCCCTGGCTGACACCAGCAAGGAAATGGGGACCGTGGTCCTATAACCTCAGGGAACTGGATTCTACCACCAACCTCAATGAACTTGGATTCTTCCAAGGAAATAGATTCTTTTTGATCCTCTCAGCACAAACCCAGCCAACCAAGACCTTTGTTTTGACCTTATGAAAACCAAAGCTGAGAAACCAGCCAAGGAACCCACATTTCTGACCTCTAGAAATGTGAGATAAGAAATTCATGTTGTCTTGGGTACCCTGGATGGTTCAGTCAGTTCAATGTCTGCCTTCAGCTCAGGTCATGATCCCAGGGTTTGGGATCCCAGCATCCTGGGTCCCACATCAGGCTCCTTACTCAGCAGAGAGCCTGCTTCTCCCTCTGCCTGCTGCTTCCCCTGCTTGTGCTCTCCCTCTCTCTCTTCTTCTGACAAATAAATAAATAAACAAACACATAATAAAATCTTTTTTTAAAAAAAAGAAGTTCATATTGAATTATGCCACTCGATTTGTAGTAATTTGTTATAGCAATACTAGAATATTAATAGAGATATTGGGTTAGACCTACCTAAAGATTTTAGGTAGGACATAAAAAACATGAACTGGGGACACCTGTGTGGCTCAGTCAGCTAAGTTGCTTTTGACTCAGGTCATGATCTCAGGATCCTGGTATCTGCTTCTCCCTCTCCCGTCTCCACCTCTCATGCACTCTCTCGCTCTCTTTCAAATAACTAAATAAAATCTTTAAAAAAAAAAAAACACATGAATCATAAGAGGAAAAAATGTATATACTGAACTTCATCCCAATGAAAACCTTCTGTTATTTGAAAGATACTTTTAGGAAAATAACAATGACCAATCAAACCAAGACCAGAAGAAAATTTTTACAAAACATGTATCCAGTGAAGGACCTGAATCCAGAATATACAAATAAATCTTACAACTCAGTAATTAAGAAGACAAAACACCCAATTTTTTAAAGGGGGGGGGGGCCAAAAATTTGAACAGATGCTTTATCAAAGAGATAAATAAATGGCAAATTAAGCATATGAAAAGATGTTTAATATCACTGGACATCAGGGAAATGCAAATGAAAGTCCCAGCTAAATAGCATTACATACCTGTCAGCACGGCTAAAATTTAAAAGACTGACAATACTAAGAGTCAACAAGAATGCAGAACAAATAGAAATCACATGCGTGGCTGAAGAGAACACAAAATGATACAGCCATGCTGGAAAAGAGTTTGGTGGTTTTTATAAGATTAAACATACGCTTATCATTTGATCCAGCAATCCCCCCCCCCATAGTTATTGAAATGAAAGCGCAGGCCCACAGAAAGACTTGTACATGCATGTTCATAGCAACATTATTTGTAATGGACAAAAACTAAATTGAGAAATATCCTAAATGTCCATCAACCAGTGAATTGGTAAACAAATTGTGGTACATTCATGCAATGGGATACTACTCAATAAAGAATAAAGTATTGATACACACAACAACATAGATGAACCCCAAGAATATTCTAACTGAAGAAAGCCAGACTCAAAAGGCTGGTGTGTTAGTTTTCCAGGGTTGCCATAATAAAATATCACAGACTGGGTGGCCTAGACAAGAGAAATTTATTTATTTTCTCACAATTCTGGAGACTGGAGGTCTAAAATCAAGGTGTGGGTAAGGTTGGTTTCTGGGAAGAACTCTCATCCTGGCCTGCTGACAGCCACCTTCTGGGTGTGTCTTTACATGGCCTTTCTTCTGTGTGTGTGTGTGTGTGTGTGTGTGTGTGTGTGCATGTGTGTGTGTGTATGTGTGCGTGTAGAGAGATTTCTGTTGTCTCTTCTTATAAGGACTCCAGTCTTATTGGGTTAGGGCTCACTCATATGACCTCATTTAACTTTGATTATCTCATTGCAGGTCCTATCTCCAAATATGGTCATATTCTAAGGTACTCAGGGTTAGGATTTCAATATATGAATTTGGGAGAAAAAAACACAATTTAGTCCATAATAGATGGTAATGGGATAGTTTCATTTATATGATGCCAATTGGATGACCATCTAGAGAAGGAAAAATGGGAAGAACAAAACACAAATAGATAGTGGCCCTGGGCTGGGGGTTGGGGGATGAGAGAGAACTGACTGCCAGCAGGCCAGAAGGAACTTCCTGGGATAAAGGAACTGTTCTCTGTTTTGATCATATTGGTGTCATAAACCTCTCCATATTCATCAGGACTCAATGAATCTACATCTAAAAGGGGTGAATTTTATTGTATGTAAATTATCCCCCAATAAATCTGACTTCAAAAGAAGTCAGAGCCCCCATTTTGGTTCCACTTGGCCCACGTGGTTCCTTAAATTTGATCATTCTTGTTACGTTTGCTTTTGACAACAGATGAGTTTTCTAGAGTTTTTCTGCCAAGTCTTCTGCAGTGAAAGACCCATTTAAAGGCAAAATACCCAGAAGAAGGCTCTGTGCCTTTAAGATCCCTACAACTCAGGATAATGATTTAGAATGAATTGCCTGCTTTCCTTCCTCTCATCCCAGCTAAGAGTTCATCATCAGATGAACGATCATCAGATGAATGATTTTTAATCGTAGATGACGATTAAAAAAAAAAGAACAAAGCCTATCCCATCTTACATCTTCAGGTTCCCTGTATTTTACCAGAAAACAATGGTTGAATTCTGTAACGTAAGGACATGTCAGCTGCCATCCTCAGAAGTGCTGACAACAGAGACCTCAGAAAACAAATGAACACTCATCCCAGACATCTCTGGCAGCAGTTACCCTTTGTATAGAGATGAGAACTGCTCAGTAAGAACAGATGGGGGAAAAAAGATGTGAACAGCATCTGCCCTAGGGCATTCCTGCTTCACTTTACCATTCCAGGTCTCCCACACAGCTCAGTGAAATTCAGAAAACACCCTAGATTTAAGACTCTCCAATCCTGATGTTCTACCTAGATAGAACAACCTAGTCACAACCCACTGTATTATATGTACTGGGCCAACTGCCAGAGGTAGAGTAAGTGCAAGAAAGAGATGCTAAGTCAGTCTGCTTATCATAATGAGCAGTGAAAATTATGAAATTTTTTCACTTTTTCTCCTTCTGGGATCCCTATTATGTGACTGTTGGAATGTAAAATGTGAAAAGTGAAATTCTTTCACTTTTTATCGCTACCATATTATATTGAGTCAAGGACACTACAGATTGTAAGGAAGGGAAAAAAGTTACAAATTAAACTATGCCACAATTATTTTTTATTTCTTAGGAATTGTAGTGTGTATTTATTCAAGAAGCTTTTAAACTTATTTAGACAGATTCTTTTTTATCCCATATCACCTATGAGCCAATAAAAATATAGATGCAAAGAAAATTGATTGGTTAAGGTGTTTCTTAAATCTATTCCTAACTTTCTTGAACCATATTTCAAATCAAAGTCATCAGATTCCGTGTTTTGCCAGGCTGTCTTTCTTGGCCAAGGTTAGCGAATGTTTTCTGCAAAGGACCAGATAGTAACTAATTTGGGCTGTGGAGGTCATGCACCTACTTGACACTGCTGTGATGAGAAACAGCCATTGGTAATACTTAAATCAATGGGCATGGTCCAAAAAATCTTTATGGACACAGGAATTTGAATGTCATCATTTTCACATGTCATGAGATATTCTTCTTTTGTTTTTTTTTTCCGACTATTTAAAAATAGAAAAAACATTCATATTTATAGGCTATGCAATAGCAGACTGTGGGCTGGATTTGGTCTGTGAGACTTAGTTTGCCAACCCTTCTTCTATACTGTCAGGAACATTGGTAATGCAGTCTATCTTTTTGAATCATATGCTGTAATCTCCAGGGTTGTTCTGAAACAATCCATCTTGCAAATTTGGATGCTGGGAAACATTGGTCAGGACAGACTGGGTTATGGTGCAGTAACTCTAAAATCTCAGTGGCTTAGAGACTGCCAGAAAAATGACAGAATAGGAGCCAGGCTCACCTCGTGCAGGGTAATCCCCTGGAGAACACCCACATTAGCATAAATAACCCAGAAAGCAACCTGAAGAGTGGCAGAACACTCCCTGCAGCCAGAGGTAGACAAGAGGCCACAACAAAGTGGATCCACCTCCTCCAATCACTCTTGGCAAGATCCCATCAAAACAGTGCTACAAGCCTGGCAGTGTGGAAGCAGCCCAGACAAGGGCCAACACCACTCCAAAGTGAGTCCTGCTCCAGGGAGAGGAGAAGATAAACACACATCAGTCTGACTGTGGCCCCTGCAGTGGGCTGGGGGCAAGCAGCTGATCTAACTACGGGCCCCACCCACCAACAAAAATTTCTCAGGGGACAACACAGGAAAAGTGCCCTGCAGCTTGGTGCTACTTCATCTCTGGCAAACACCTGGTCTTACTCAACTCAAGCCCAAGGCAGCCCCAGACTGGCCCACTAATACCACAGGCACCAGACTCTGCCCACAACAGGCAGAGAACCATTGCAGGCTACACTGAAGGCAAACACAGCTTCACCACAATGGTAGGTCACCCCTGTAGCAACACACATAGGAGACATCCCTGAAGCACAAGTTTCTGGTGAAAAGAAGACATTGCACTGTGGGGTACTACAGGACCTCTTCTTCATAAAGCCACTACTTTCAAGTGTGGGAGATATAGCTAACTTTCCTAACATGTAGAAGCAGACACAGAAATAGGCAAAGTAAGGAGACAGAGGGAACTGTCCCAAATGAAAGAACAGAACAAAATCGTAATAAGAGACCAAAACAAAATGGAGATAAGTAATATCTGAGAGTGAATTTAAAGTAATGCTCATAAAGATACTCACTAGAATTGAGAAAGGAGTTAGGACCTCCATGAGACCCACCACAAAGAGATAGGAGACCTAAAAAAAGAAGCAGTTCGAGATAATGAACTCACTAAATGAAATTAAATATAGATCACCTGGGTGGATGGAACTAGAGGGTATTATGGTGAGTGAAATAAGTCAATCAGAGAAAGACAATTATCATATGATCTCCCTGATATGAAGAATTTGAGAGGCAAAGTGGCGGGTTTGGGGGTAGGGAAGGACAAAATGAAACAACGTGGGATCGGGGAGGGAGACAAACCATAAGAGACTCTTAATCTCACAAAACAAACTTAGGGTTGCTGGGGGGAGGGGGAGTAGGGAGAAGGTGGTTGGGTTATGGATATTGGGGAGGGTGTGTGCTATGGTGAGTGCTGTGAAGTGTGTACACCTGGCGATTCACAGACCTGTACCCCTGGGGCTAATAATACATTATACGTTAATAAAAAATAAAAAATTTATTTAAAAAATAGATCACCTGGAATAAATAGCAAACAAGAGGGAGCAGAAGAACAAATCATCAACCTGGAGGACAGAGTAATGTACACAAGTACACAAAATGATTATAGACCCAGGGAACTCAGTGACACTGTCAAGCATAACAGTCACATAATAGGGATCCCAGAAGGAGAAGAGAGAGAAAAGGGGAAGAAGATTTATTTAAAGAAATAATAGCTGAAAATTTCCTGAATCTGGGAGATGAAAGAGAAATCCAGATCCAGGAGGCACAGAGAGCCACCAACAAGACCATCCCCAAAAGGTGTACACCAAGACACAAAGTAAATACAGTGGCCCAAAGTAATGATAAAGAGAGAATTCTAAGAGCAGCAAGAGAAAGGAAAGCAGTTACATACAAGAGAAGCCCCATAAGGCTACCAGTGGATTTTTCAGCAGAAACTTTACAGGCTAGAAGAGAGTGGCATGATATATTCAAAATGCTAAAAGGAAAAAAATCTGCAGCCAAGAACACTCTACCGTAAGGCTTTCATTCGGAAGAGGAGAGATAGAGTTGCCCAGGAAAACAAAAGTTAAAGGAATTCATGACCAGCAGCAAAACCAGCCATGTCCCCATCACACAAAATGCCACAGGCCTGTGGATCCCAAATCCACAGTCCAGCAACCCTCCTGCCTGAGTCAGCATGTACTGCTTGCCACCTGCTCAATGCCAAGTCAACACACCTTCACCTCAGACTGACAAGGACTCAAACTGACACTCTTCCCCTCAAATTCCAGCCGGTGTACTCAAGTTTATGCATAAAAAAAGTGGGCATAATTATAACAGCAGAATGAAGCAACCCGAATAGTGACACTAATTCCATAGGCTCTACAATGGATAAAAGGAGTGTTCTAGGCTGGAACATTAACAAACACATCAAAGAACAATACATACAGCATGATTCTGGTTAATTAAAGAAACAAACCCAGAAAAAATAAAACGATGAAATCAGAAAGGGAGACAAACCATAAGAGACTCTTGATCATAGGAAACAAATTGAAGGTTGCGGGAGTGGAAACAAACTAGGATGGGGGGATGCGGTAACTGGGTGATGAGCATTAAGGAGGGCACATGATATAATGAGCACTGAGTGTCATATAAGACTGATAAATCACTGAAATCCACCTCTGAAACTAATAATACACTGTATGTTAATTAATTCTATTTAAATTTTTAAAAAGAACCCCCCCCCCAAATAAAATAAATAAAATAAACTCTCAATGGCTCAAAACAATAGTTTATTTATCACTCATGTAAGGTCCCCTGAAGGTCAGGGCTACTTTCTAGGACAGCTGTCCCTCATGCAATGACTCAGCTTTACCTCTTCAGATAAACACATAAACCTCAATATTGGGAAGGGGCAAGAATGTGGGAAATCACATCTTAGCTCTTAAATCACTCTTAAATTAAAACAAGATGTGTTTTCCTCTGGAAGTGACATGTTTTGGTTTTCATTGGCAAAACCAATCACATGGCATTGTCATTTGTCAATATATCTACAAAGTCATTGACATTGTTACCTCCAAAAGGTGGAATCTAATTCCCCTTCCCTTGCAAGTGACTAGACTTGTTGCCTCAGTGCTCACACAGGGAATGTTGCAGAGGTTGTCCTGTGTGACTTTCGAGGCTAGGTGTCTTACTCTGTTCGGGCTGCTAGAACTAGATAGCACAGGCTGGGAGGTTTCTGAACAACATAAATTTACTGCTCAAAGATCTGGAGGCTGCAAATCTGAAATCAGGATGCCAGCATGGTTGGGTGAGCACCCTCTTCTAGGTCACAGTCTTTATGTGGTGCCTTCATATGACAGAAGTGGCAAGGGAGCTCCCTAGGGTCTCCTTAATAAGGGCTAATCCCATTCATGAAGGCTCCACCCTCATGACCTAAGCACCTGCCAAGGCCCTACCTCCACATACCACACATTGGAGATTAGTTTTAAATATAGGAATTTTAAGGAGACACAAACATTCAGTCAATAATACAAATGATTGAGCAATATTTCTGAATTTTAAAAAACATTAATGCATCATAAACTATAGTTACAGTGACACCACTAGGCTCAATCTAAGCTTTACTCATTGAAATATGCCAGACTCAATTGCCCAAAAATGGTCCTGTAACCATACATGTATATATGCAGAAATGGGGATGCCTGGGTGGCTCAGTCATTAAGTGTCTGCCTTTGGCTCAGGTCATGATCCCAGCGTCCTGGGATCGAGCCCCGCATCAGGCTCCCTGCTCAGTGGGAAGCCTACTTCTCCCTCTCCCACTCCCTCTGCTTGTGTTCCCATTCTCACTGTGTGTCTCTCTCTGTCAAACAAATAAATAAAATCTTTATATACAGAAATATAAATTTCTCTATACACACATACACTTAGCCTTCCATACTGCGTATATGTTATAGAAATGTCTATCACTCTTTTTTCCTGTTGCTAAAAAACACATAACATTAAAATTACCATCTAAGCCATTTTAAGTGTACAGTTTTAAAACATCAAGTATATTCATATTTCTGTAAAACAGATCTCCAGAACTTTATCATCTGAAAAAAAAAGTTCATTTCAAAGTTTACACCCATTAAACAACAACTCCCATTTTCCTCCTCTTCCCAGTCCTAGCAACACCCCCCCCCCACTAATCACCACTTTATTCTCTGTTTCTATGAATTTGACTACTTTAGATACGTCATATTAAGTAGAATCAAACAGCATTTGTCTTTTTGTGACTGGCTTATTTCTCTTAGCACAATGTCTTCAAGGTTTATTCATGTTGTAGTTTTGATGGGATTTCCTTTTTTTTGAAGGCTGAATGATATTCCAACATATGTATAGATTACTTTTTTTTACCCATTCACCCATCAACGGGCATTTGGATTGCTCCCACCTATTAGCTATTGTGAATAGTGCTATGTCCATGACCATGCAAACGTCTCTTCTAGACTCTACTTTCAAAAGTATGGGATTCATTGGAATTGCTGGGTCAATCCAGTGGTCCAGTTTTGAAGAAACTTCCATCTGTCTTCTATTATGGTTGCACCATTTAACAATCACCAACAGTGCCCAAGGATTCCAATGTCTCTACACCCTTTTGAACATTTGTCATTTTCTGTGTTTTTTGATAGTAGCCAACCAAATGGGTGTGAGGTGGGATTTTTTTGTAGTTTGGATTAACATTTTGGACATTTTTTTTTTTAAGATTTATTTATTTGACAGAGAGAGAGAGATCACAAGTAGGCAGAAAGTCAGGCAGACAAAGAAGTGGAAGCAGGCTCCCTGCCGAGCAGAAAGCCTGATTCAGGGCTCAATTCCAGGACCCTGAGATTATGACCTTGAGCTGAAGGCAGAGGCTTAACCCACTGAGCCACCCAGGCACCCTGGTCATTCTTAAATAATAAAAAGTCCTTTGGTCTTTTTGAGGTCCAAAAAACAATCTCATTTTAGCAAATGTGGTAGGCAAAGTAACACCAACTACTTCCACAAAGATGCCCTAATCCCTGGAACCTGTGAATGTGTTTTGCTACATTTCAAGGGGGAATTAAGGTTTCTAGTCAGCTTCCCTCAAGCCCCCAGGGGGCCTGTGACTCCTGCAGGGTTAGCAGAGGTAGAAGCTGAAAGAAGATATAAGGGGCAGGAGAGATCATCCTTACCAAAGGCAGATATAGGACGATGCTTGCATCTTCTGGGTGGGACAGTCTCCCAGCAATAATTGTTTCTCTTCAACAGTGCTTTGTGGAGTCCTCAATCAAAGTTACTCCTGCTGGGCCCTTGGGCAATCCTTGTCTCTGGCCAGGTGCTCCTTATCCCATCTTCATCCTCTGAGCCAGTGGTACATTCCAGCCTCTTTTGGCTGATGACCTCTGTCCTTTGGCAAGAAGCCTTTAAAGACAAGCCTTTTCCGACAACCCCAAGGTCAGATCATTCCACCATTCCTCTTGGCTCATAAGAACACTCTGGCATCCTCTCCCCTCTTCCATCAGGGATAAATGTGTGGTTTTCTCTCCATTGCTTATGTATCTTTGCTTGGCCATCAGCAGGGCAGTTCAAACCATAGCCCTTAATATTTTCAGGGAGGAAAAAAGTGCTTAAAATTCATTAATGTGGCTGATTTTATAATCCTGAGCTTCTGAACAATGGCCTGGATTCTTTCAACATTTTCTTATGACAAGCATTATGAACCACCTTTCTGTTCTTGCTTTTAGGGACTTTTCCTAAGTCCATTCTTAGTTAGCCAATATATGTTTATATAGTATATCTATGGATAAGTTAGAAATAGTTTCACGCAGTAATAATATGGTTGCTGTTGTGGTAAAATGCAATGTTGGTAAGAACTTAGGAATCTTGAAATAATTTACATTTTTTCCTTAAGTAGTGTATTTTCAGAGCTATTTGCAAAGTGTGTGTTCTCTGAACATGTCCCCCAAACCTATACCCTTTCTGACTTTAGTATATGTGCTGCCGAAGCGAGCACTACCCTTTCTGACTTTAAATTCAATATCATTGCCTAGCTCTATAGACAAAAGAAACACCTTACAAGAACCCTCAACAAATTTCAAGTGACTTTAGCCACCACTCCCTCTCTTCCTTGCACATCTTGTCCAACTTTAAAGTTCTCTAATGAGTGCAAAGGATTTATACATCATGAGAAAGTTTATTGTTGATGTCATTTATGATAGACTCTTAAATACAGAGAACAAACCAGAGGGAGGTTGGTAGGGGGAATGAGTGAAACAGGTGAAGGGGATTAAAAGGTACAAACTTCCATCTATAAAATAAATAAGACACAGAGATGAAAAGTACAGCATAAGGAATATAGTCAATAATATTTTAATATTGTTATATAGTGACAGATGGTAACTATACTTATCATGGTGAGCACTGAGTAATGCATAAAATTGTCAAGTCAATGTACTGTACATTTAAAAATAATATAACATTGTATGTTAATTATGCTTCAATAAAAAAATTTAACACCTCACCCCCAAAAAAGGGGAAAAAAGGAAAGCTTTAAGGATAAATTAAATGGTGTATTTTAGACCTAGGGCTTATAATTGAGTTAATTTGGGTAAATTTTTTGAGTTTTTATTCTACTCTTGGCACTCAGATTATTTTATATTTCAATAAAAACAAAGAGACAGCTTGGGTTTTGTGAGGAAGGAATTTGTGAAAAGGGCATGTCTTACTGACCAGTGAGTCCATTACATCATTTGTACACCTGCTATCTACAGGCGCTGTGTCGAGTGCCAGGACACAAAGGTAATCAACCCTGGCAGTCTTTCTGGCCTTGGAGAGATTTTCATATTGCAAAAGAGAAGGTCATGCTTTGAAATCTCAGAGTTGAGGATGGAGGAAGAGAGAAGACACAATAAACACCCAGAGAAGAGGCAAGAAGGACTTGAAGCCAAAATGGAGTCTAGACATGATATGGAAGATCATGTCTAGAATCTGAAAATAAGTGGGGGTCTAAGGCTGGGAAAGTGTAATCAAAACAATGGGTGAAAAGAGGCTCTTTTGCACAAGACAGGAGTCTATACCCAAAGCAAAGTGGAAAATTTCTTATGAAATTTGGTCCAGCTCTCAATGAACACCTTCGGCCAAGTCATATAAATGGAAAATGTGAAAGGGAAGTTCCTGTCCTCCTAAGCTCCTGTACAGCCTTTCTAAGCCTTAGTTTTTCTCATTTCTAAACCAGGAATAATAATACCTATATTATATACCTGTTGTGAGGATTTGATTTTATGTATATAAAATGGCCTGCATAGTGTCAGGAACTTAATAGCTGTGAATGTGTTGAGCAACTATTTTGCTCCTGTTGTTGTTATCACCTGTAAATAAAGCTAAATGTCATAATTGTGGATCCCGTGGATTGGCTCTTTCAATCCTCATTTTACCCTCACTTTGGGATAACTTCCTGTTCCTGTGAAACTAGGAACTATATTTCCCAGACTTCTTTGCTTGTAGGGTCTTAATGCCAGATGAGATTCACCAGTTAGAGGCAATCACTTGAGATTTGAAAGATGAAAGGAAGAGGAGTCCATCTTCCAGTTGCTCCTTCTTTTGCAAATTTACTACATTAAGAGGGGCCTGAGGCATGGGCAGCAATGGTGGAAACAGCAGCTAGACCACCAGATCCCTGTGGGATTTTGACATCAACAAGTGGTGGCTTCTGATTTCCACTCCTCCAGCCCTGCTGGTGTCTTTGTAAGTATCTAAGTCCCATATTAAACCCATGTGTCTAAAGTACGTAGAGTAATGATTCCTGTTTCTAGAACTGAATCCTGACTTACTTAGAAGTGGATGTTTCATCTAAAGAAATCTCATATGTAAACTCCCATGAAGGACTTTATTTTGTACTACTGCTTCAAAATGGCTTAGATTTAAATCATGAGTTAATTCCCATGTTTAAACCAATTCAATGTTCTTCTTAATGCCATTTTCTTTGAGAACTGTTAACAAAATACAATTAAAGTGTTCTGAAACTTTTAAAAGTTAACTCCAAGTACCACACTGAAAGAGGCAGAGTATATTTTTTTATTATAACCCAGCCATTGTCTTTCTTTATACTTTCTTTGGTTGAGAGGAAAATGGTCCCTGAAATAACTTTGCCTCCTCATAACTGTTCTTCCTTCCTTTCTTAGTACCAAGAACCCCAATTTTTAGCTAGGGACACTACTATCCAGCTAAAATTTATTCCCACTCTCCCTTAAAGCCACACATAACCATATGACTAAGTTTTGGTCAGTTAAATATAAGAAAAAGTGTTTTGTGTAATTTCTAAAAAGAGTCTTTAGAAGGAGGGTAAACCCTCCTTTGCCCCTTCCTCCTTTCTGTTGGCTGGAGTTATGAATGTGATGACAGGAGCATTAACAGCCATCTTGGGTCATGAGGCATTATAGTAATCATGGCAGAATAGAAGAGAATGAACCCGTTGCTTACAAAGCTGCTGTATAGGACTGGATTGTTTACCTCCAGATTCCTTTTACATCAGAAATAAACGAACAATCTCAAACCTTAAAAAAGTCATTGTTATTTTGTTTCTGTTTTGTTATTACATGTAGCCAAGCCTATTCCTAATTAATAATAAAGGAACAGCCAAACTTCTTCTTTTCCTATCAGCCATGGACTGTTTCTCAGTTTTTAAAAAATAGTGCATTCTCAAAAACTGCCTCATTACTAAGACACAGTAGGACATGCTGCTAAAAATGTTGATCTGGGTTTAAAATTAAAGACATGAAGTGATTTCACAGAGGCCAATTCCATGTACACAGCCGCAAAATTTGCAAGCCAGATGAATAACTCTGACTTACTCATATGGTTGAGTAAAAAGTAAGTCCTCAAGCATAGCTGATGATCCATTAGGGCTAGAGTTATTGATTCAGTGTGGCTGAATTTCAGGTTAAACTGTCTCTCTGTTGGTCATCATGTGACCACACCACAACTGACAGCACATCCAACGGTACAATCTGCTTTGCAGCTCTTTATTCCAGAGCCCATAGATCAGAGGGTTAAGACATTGGGCAAATGCAAAGACTCCAAAAAGCACCAGATTTAAAACAAAGAAAAACAACCCACACATCTTTCCCAAACCTATGAATATCAGGGTTGGTATCACATGTAAACCCATCTGTACTAAATGAATAAGGACTGTTTTCCTTGCTTTGATATTTGATCTATTAAAATGGCCAGCCCGTTTCCCTTCTTGGTAGATCAGAGAGTAACTTACAAGAATGATGGACAGAAGAAGGAAAAGGAAAACCATGCCAATGGCTCTAGCAGCAGAGCCATTCAAGATCACAGGGCAAAGGGGTTCAGATTTTAAAACAGCACCCTGAGGAGGGCTAGTACCCTCTATGAGGAATAAGCAAACATTCTTGAATATAATGATTATCCAAGACCCAGTAAGAACCCTATACTTAACTGAATCTACAAAGGCCAGAGATTTCAAAGGCCAGCAAATAGCCAGGTAAGTGTTGACAGCCATCAAGGCCAGGGTGAAGAGGATCCCTTCTCCAACACTTAGCTGAACCCCAAATACCACCCAGCACATCAGCACTGGACTATTGGCCAGCAGAGCCCGCATCCCTTGGAATACCACCCCCAGGCCACAGTAGGAGGAGATGCACAGCAAATGGTGACACAGGAGGATGTATCGGGCCTCTTTCTTCAGCTTCGAATTCTGTGATACTATTGTGACGATGATGACAGTGACAGATGTGGCAAAGAAGAAGGCAACAGTGTACACAGAGGCCTTCACCGTTGCTTCCAGCCTCAGCCAATCTGATATGTTGCAGTGCTCGGAAGACAAGTTCATGATCTTTCAGGGCAACTTGGCTCCTGCAGGATTAAAGAAAAAGGAAGAGTGAATCTTAAAGCTTCTGGTGTGGTTTTCCAGCTCTGTGATCTAGCAGAAATTGCAAGGAATACATTACACCTTTTTCTGTATAGAAGACAACAACTTCAGAGAGCATCGACATGAATCAAAGAAACTGGAGAAATCTTCTGGGCTCTTCACTTCATTTCAAGAGAGGAGCACGTACTCCAACCATACAAAAGGAAAGTTTGAAAGATGTACTCTCAGGAGTCAGCAAATTGCTCAAAATAAGGTCAAGGTTTTATTCTTTGTGCATCCTTTTCCAACTTTGATTATGAGAACTTTTTCGACTCAGAGCCACAGCTGATAAACCCAAGTACTTGTTAACAACGCATGCAAGGGTCTGGGGAAGACATTAGGGCAAGAGCTGTAAGGAATATGGGGAAGCCATTGATGCAGAGTCCTGAATTCATTTGGGTCCATAAGACATGACAAGGATATTAACAAAATGACAGCAGTTACAGGTAACATTTACCCAGTACTTTCTAGGGATCAAAACTGTTTTTAGAGCATATTCCTCACCAGCTCTGGGGCATGGTTTATTTTCCACAAAGTGGTTTTATTATGCACTTTTTACAGATGGGGAAATAGACCTAAAGAGGCTAAGTAACCTGCTTGGGGCCATATGGTTATTGGGTAGAGGGGCCAGGATGTGAATTTCAGAGTACAACTCCAGAACCCACTCTCACAACCATTATAAGAATGTTCATGTCAAATGCAAGGTCAAATAAATGCATGCTATGAGTTCTTCTTTGGCCAGTGTCATTGGCTTTCAATGTCAGCTGGACCCCATTTGTAGAAATACTGTTTCTGTTGTTAAGCTGGAAGACTGCACCTCCAGGAAGGTTCTGGGATCTTGGGATTACTGAGGGACTGTGACCACTGAAATGGTAGTAGACACACTAGATCTCCTCAAGCAGAAACAGTGGTAAGTGGCTGTGTGTTGCAGCCTGGCGATCCTCCAAATCTCAGGATCACTGTCTCTGAAAGTCTACTGTAGAGATGCCAACCTTTGCCTCCCACTATGGCTTTACTCATTCCTCATCACCTTTTGCATCACCTCCCTCATCAAAGTTGATTGGAACTAGGGGTACACATCTGACACTGAGCTGAATCCACCACTGTCTGCCTCTTAAAAATCTGACTGAAGAATGACTGAAAATCTGACTCAAGAGAATGGAGTTTGAGTGTGATGTTGAGTGATTGGCCTGCCAGTCATGTTGGCTCGTAGGTGAGTAGAAGAAAGTGATCGAGAAAGGTAAGAGAGAACCAGAGGGAACCACAGAGTCCCTGCAAGGCTCCAAAAGCCCTTGCAAGGCAGAGAGAGAACAGCATGGGCTCCTGAATTTCTGATTCTGCTGAGATGCTCTGAATTTTCTGTGCTGGGGTTTTAAAAATATAACACACCCCTCTATTATTTAAGTTAGCTTACATAGGTTTCCCTCTACTACTTTAGGTCGGCCACTAGCATTGAAAGGATATAGAGTGGACCCTGAAGAGGCCCAGTATATCATATGGATTTCCTAAAAAGTGTATCACCGTGGAGACAGCTGCTGCAGCTTGCCGAGAATCTGAGATGCCATAACTCCTTATGAAATTCTTTGCCCAAGGCATCTGTTCTCCCCCTGCATATTGTGTTGTCACCCTTTGTGGAGAATTTCTCCTGTTTAGATGGATTTTTGTGCCATTGTTGTGCAGTCAAACTCCATGCGTTTATTCTTCTCTCTCCAGCCCCCAGAGAGGAATAGAAATGGGAATAGTCATTTTCATTGTCAAACTCAATCATCACGCTTTCTTTTAGCTGCAGAATTTTTGGTCAAAATCTTATACCAGAACCCTTCAATAATCAACAGAAAAATGCTTATCCACAGGGCACACTCCTGTAACTGTCCTCAAGGCACCACCATAGACACCAAGGGCCCCAGTGAAGATGGCAGACAGACCCTGGTAAGTGAGAACTCTGCCCTGCCTGGTGGAGTTATAAGAACTGGGCTTTAAGCCTAGGTCTGTGGCCAATTAGGAATGTGATTGTGGATATCAAAGTCACTTTGCTTCTCTGGTCCTTGGTTGCTTGCATCATAGTCATGCGGGATTACAAGTTCCACATCTTTTCTATCTACAGAGTCATCCTCACTGACATCCTCAAGAGCCAAATCTTAACTTGGGCCAGGAGATTCTGGGCTTTTTCCTTATTCTTGAGACAAGATTGGCCCTGCCTTGATTCAGAATGTCCCCATCTTATCCTCCATGGCTGAGCTTGAATAGAACTGCCAGCTCTCTAGGACAGGGCCTGCCTTGTCCTGCTAGGTCCCCTCTAGGACCTGAAACCCAGTCACTGAGTCCCTGAATTAGAAGGCCGCTGCTGGCAGGCTACACAATTGTGACAGCCTGCCTGTCTGCCTGGGCCTCCCAACAATGCTCATTCCCGAGCTCACTGTTGCTGGGTTTGACCCAGCTGATGGGCTATGCTCCTGCATTATTCAGTCTTGCTTCCCATCCCCCATTCTGCCCAGAACCTCAGTCATGTCTTCAGCTTCCCTGTTGGATTCCTCTTTTTTGCTCAGCAGGGTTTCCCTGCTCCTGCCTGTCCCCCACCCCCATCATTCCTACACACCTGTCTGGCTCTTTCACAGCACATTCCCAACAGCAATGAGTGGGGCTTGGCCTTGTTGTGTTCTACAACTTGTAATCCTACACAGAGCATCAGAGACTCCCATTGCGCTTCCTTTGAAAAAAATTTTTACAAGCTTCTTTTCTCCCAAATTACTGTAGCTACAACTATAATAAACCCCTCTATTTCCAGATCTAATACACGCTTTCAGACAACTGGTTTTTGTGGCTTTCTAGTATGTTTAACAGACTGATCGATGCAGCACATCGTCGCATCATTCTACTCTACCAATCTTCACTGCACATTGAAACACACGATGCATATCCTAAGTGGTGAGCTAACCAGATGGTAAAACACAGGTGCTGACATGCAGAAGCCTCTCACCCAACAGAAGAAACAGAATACTATATAACTAGGTAATAATAACCAGAAACATCATGTAGTTTCACTTAACGGGCCAAATGAGCAAGAAAGTTGGGTGTCTCCAGCAGGGTTGAGGGGTTGTTCAGAATAGAAAGGGTCATGGAGTCAGTGAGAGAAAGCTTCTTGGAAGAGCTGAGGCTCAAACCTAGCCTTTCAAGGTTGAAAACAAAGAAAGCAGGACCCAGGGTGAGGTGGATAGAGACGAGGAGAGGTCCAGATTGCAAGCAACAGAAAATGGGAAGAGCCAGGCTGGGGCAAAACCTGGGAGTTTCAGGAGAGATGAGCAGATCCAGTTTGGGGGACTGAGGGCTTATCCAGAGGACTAAGGACAAAGTCCGGGACCAAATTTGGAGGACCTTCATTCCATTCCAAGAGTAAAAATTCACTTTGCACTCAATAAGGAGCTTGCATGATTAAAATTAGGAGCAGCCATGCGACAGGTTAAGAGGACACATGATATGCCCACCCTTGCCTGCACAGTGGGGTCTGATAGGAGCTCTACAGAGCAGGAAGCCTGGCACAGGACAAATGTACACAGTGAAGACACTACTACCATAGCAAGTGGCTTAGAATTCTTCTTGCGGACATAAAATCGCCAAGAGAGTTGCAAATCTGCAAAATCAACAAGGGCAAGTTTTATCGCCTTTAATTTATTTATGAGAACTCAGAAAGATGAGTTATTTATTCAGGATCATGCCGCCAGACAGAATTTCCCATTCTTCAAATACATATTCCTTCTCAGAGGTATAATTGCCTAACAAGAGCTCATGGCAACAAAAGCCATATAAGAAGTCCCCTTCTATATGTCTTATCTCTACTCATGGTTCATTCCTAGAGTCTTTTTCTTTGGAAATTATAAAATGGAAATACCTATTTTCCTCCAGCCCTAAAGGTTCCTTTGGCTTCAGCTCTGAAAGAAAACCCTGGAGCTAAGAATACATTTGTTCTACAACTGCTGTGATGAAATCAGAAGCAGCTGCCACCACTCCCTACAAAAATCCTGCTGGAAGCATGGGGGGGGGGGCGGGATGGGCGCCTAATAAAAGCAGGGAAACAATGGGTTCCAAAGAGTCCGACTTATGGCAAACCCCTGAGGGCAACATGCTACCCTTGGTGGGAAAGTGAATATATGAACACATATGGTCAACCCATGTATAAAAATTAAATGCTGATCCACAGCCTGTAGCAACCTGCCAGGAAACCAAGCCCCCGCCCACAGTAACAGGTGTCTCTTGTGACCTTCCAGGTAGCCAGACAACAGCCTCTGTAATAACTGGCCCCAAACAGTCAGGACTTTATTAATGATTGGCAGCTTCCCTAATTTTTGTCCCTGCTTCCAACTTAGGACCAACCAGAGAGAGTCAAATATGTCCCCCCACCCAGTCACAAAGACACCCCACTTCTAGTTAGCCCTCCTCCAGCTTCCCCAGGCTCCCATCAGGGCACACCTGTAGCCTCCCATGTCCACACTAAGCTCCCCCATTCCTCTGCCTGCCTCTGAGGCTTTGTTAAAAAGCAAGTGACTGGGGTTCACTCCCTTGCTCTCGCAACCTCTAACTAGGTGGCCTTGGTTTTGCTCATCTGGTCGGTCTTTGCTCGTCTTCAGATCGGTATGAAAAGAAGGAGCTAGGGGCCCTCCACTCCAACAGCATGTGTACTTGGAGCCATTTCCCCAGGGAGCTAATGAATGGGTGGCAGCACATTCTTCTTCTCCAGGGTGTGCCCTCACGCTAGTCCACAGCAGGGTCCAGGGAGTCAGATACCTTCCATGGAAGGGCACTGCCTACCTTGTGAGTCCAGGGTCACTGAGCTGGGCGATCTCCCCCACTCTTACCTCTGAGGGCAACCATTCCTGAACAGACACCCCGCTTTCGAAGAAAACCAAGAGAACGTTGGATGGGTGCTAATGTGAGGGAAGAATCTGGAAGGGAGATAGGAAGAGGGTAAAGACACAAACAGAATACAACGGTAGATATCCATGCTGACTGCTCACTATGAGATGGCTCTGGGGGGAGCTGACTTCTTTAATCTGCACACCAAGCCCAATAATCTTTTTCACATTTTTCCCAAAAGAAAAGTGAGATATAGAGGTGGGAAGGAAGCCATTCAGGGTTAATGAGCTGGTGACAGTGATACTGGAGCTTGGACCAGGCAGTCCACCTGCAGCGGTCATTCTCTAAACCCCCGAGGCCAGGTGCCCCACATCAGGGAAGGACGATACCTAAAGCTTGTGACAGACTCCCCACAACTTCCTCTCAGGGTGTTGCTGCTTAATGGTGAAGTCTGGCTTCCAACCTAATTCTTCTGATTTCTGAAATGACATTTGGCTATTGATTGTTGAGTTTTTTCCCAACAAGACCTTACTGGTGCAGGTAAATTGAATTCTTCTTTAAAAAGAAAAGAAAAAAGAAAAAAAGACTTAGGTATTATGGTCTGAATCATGCCCTTTCCAAAATTCACATGTCGAAACCCTAAGCCCCAGAACTTCAGAATGGGACTGTATTTGGAGACAGAGTCTTTAAAGAGGTGATTAAGTTCAAATGGGGCCGTTATGGTGGGCTGTAATTTCATCTGACTGGTGCCCTTGCATCCTTATAAGAAAGGGAGATTTGGACACACACAGACCCTACAGATGTATATGCACAGAGAAAAGACCATGTGAAGGGGCAGCGAAGGGGTGACCACAGAGAAAACCAACCCGGCTGACCCCTTGATCATGGACTCCCAGCGTCCAAAACTGTGAGGAAATACATTTCCGTGGTTTAAGCCACTTGGTCTGTGGTATTTTGTTTCGGCAGCCAGAGCAGACTGTTCGAGCAGGAAAAAGCAGCTCCTAGTGACCACCTTCCAGCTCACTGAGAAGGGCTCAGACTCTCCCATGGGTCCACCCAGACTCTCCCCAGAACCTCCACCTGGGAATTTCTGAAGGAAGGAAGATCTCTTGAGAGGAAGGAGGGCCTTTCCTTCTTGGGTGCTCATGGTCTGTTGAGTAGTGTGGGCCAGGCTTTGGGCCAGTATCTGACTATACCGCCAGTGGAAAGGAACATCAGCTGAAAACAAAGCTCAGAAATGATTTCAAATGCTCTGTGGCTGCCGGCAGAAGGCCAATGAAAAGAAGTGGCTACTCAAAGAATTGCTCTTAAAACCCTCCCTGGATGATCAGATCTCCTCTCCTGCAATAAACATGCCCTCCTCCTCTCTTTAAACATGTCCTCCCCTCTGCTCTAATCGTGATCTTACTTCTTTGGTTATTTTTTAAAAAATCACTCCTGTCTGGGAAGCTTTGGTGATCTCCTCTGTTATTCTTCTCAAAGCAGGCAGGAAGGAAGGGAGGAAACCGGTGTCTGTCGAGCACCAGTCACTTGATATCAAGAAAGAGCACATAGTAAATATTAGCTGTGATTGTTGATCATCTGAGAACAGCTCACAGAGGTGACGTGGGAACTAGATGAGATACAAAGGCTCTGTAGGTGTATCCTGTGATTTCTGAAGGCAGCAAAATCACACATCTTTCAGAGTGCTTTTTCAGGCAGTTAACTTTTTGAGTTTGAACTCACTTTTTTATTTATAGAGGGAAATTCTCCGGCTTCCTTCCCCACTCTTTTTCTGACCAAAATTTTGATCTACAGGGGTTCTTCTAAGCACTCATAGGATTCATTAATCCAGAGACCTGACACCTTGCTTTACAAAAACCTTGCCTTTTCTGAGCTACTTAATGTGTAAAAACACACGTCTTAAAAAACAATGCACTTGCGCATGTTTACTTGAGATTTTGAAACACAAGGCTGCCCATGAACAAGGGTAGCCACGTGAAACAAATCCCCAAACCTGGAATACAAATAAATATTCAAGGAGAAAGTATTGAAAAGAAAGTAGCTCATAAGAACAGTGACAAAGCTCTTTTCATTCTATATTAAATAATAGTAACTGTGTGTGATCTAACCTTACAGTAACAACGATAACAAAAAAGGACACAATTTAATGACACATTTCACTGTGCTAGATGTATCTGCAGATATAAATAGACAAAAGAGCCATACCAGGATTTCAGAAAAACATTGTACAATAATACTACCTGTAATGATATCATAGACAACAAACAACATTTCCATTAATCTTCATATGAGCTTAAATAATTAATTTATATTATATCACCAGCACACTGCCTAAAATAAGAGTCATTCAATTCTGCTTGGATGGACCTCTCTGCACTGGCATGGACTAACTATGAACAAAAGTAGTGGTCTCAACACATAGACATGTATTCACTCCGCTGGTGAATTTCAGCTCGAGGTATCATCCAATTTTCGAAAGTTCATGTTTCACCACTTTGCTTTTGTTGAAGACCTATACTGGTTCCTGTTTTCACTAATTAAAAAAATGACAAAAAGCCACAATAGCCTTCCACAGTTGTTGGAGCCAGGATGGAGGCAGCATGCATCCCAAGCGGCAAGAGACCCTCCCCTCATCCCATGTCCTTCCCCAGGACCATGCTCAGCATCTCAGCTCTAGGCTGCCAGACTTTTGAACACTGCCTATGAGCCTCACCTCAATTTATTTTGTGCAGCCACTAGGTCCTATGGGATCAGAAAAGTCTATGGGAGTTGATATTGGGATCTGGGAATGTTCACAAATTTCTCCATATAAATAAATGGTAATTGCTTCTTTGCTTTATGCCATTTTGGCTTACAAAATGTTTTCATGGGGGAGGGGGGCACCTAGATGGCTCAATTGGTTAAGCAGCTATCTTGATTTTGGCTCATGTCATGTTCTCAGGGCCATGAGATCCAGCTCCTCATTGGGCTCCATGCTCAGTTGTAGGGTCTGCTTGAGATTCTCTCTCCCCCCTCTCTCTTCTCCTCTGCCTGTTTGCACTCTCTCTCTCTAATAAATAATAAAATCTTTTAAAAAAAAAAAAAAAGAAAGAAAGAAAAAGAAAAAAAAGGAGACATCTCGGTGGCTCAGTTGGTTAAGGGTCAGCCTTTGGCTCAGATCATGATCCCAGGGTCCTGGGATCCTGCCTCAACAGACCCCACCAGGCTCCTTGCTCAGGGAGGAGCCTGCTTGCTGTTCCCCACTTCTTGTGCTCTCTTTCTCTCTGACAAATAAACAAATAAAATCAAATTAAAAAAAAAAAAAAAAGCTCTCATGGGAACACTTTAATTTCAGATAGCAGGATAAACCCTGCACATGTGTGCTCACCAGTGTGGATCTAAGAGTTGGAGACCCATCAGTATCCAAAACACACCAAGAAGTTTCTGACATCAGGGAGCTTACACAGTCAGAGCCCCTGACACTAACCTAGAAGTCAATAGACAGATGGTATTTTTCTCCCTTCCTCCCTATCTCTCCAGCCACCAAAAGTCAATATGATGTCTATAAGCCACAAAAAGCAAGCAACGTTCTATATGTTGCTAAGCATGTGATTCACTGTGAATGCTATTTCCCAGAATTTGAGAGGATTTTGTCTCTGGTCTCTTGGTTTTGCATTTCTTCTTGAAATACGCTGAAGCTATTTGATTTGCTTTGCTTTAAAGATTTCTTTCCTTCTTTATTTGTCAGGGAGAGAGAGAGAGAGAGGAAACAAGAGAGAGCCACCCAGGCATTCCTGAAACTATTTTAATGTTACATTATTGAATTTATTAAGTTTTTCAAAAATTAATTTACCTGTGTATCACTTTAACATTATTAAAGCTTATAAGTCAACAATAGTTGCCAACATAGTGAATTGTGCGTTTTGCTGGCAGGAAATCCTCTATACTATAGTCAATGGATTTCTTTCTTGCACAATTAAAATAGTTGACCCATCCCAAGCAACAGCACACACGCTTTCTGCCTCAGCAGACCCCACCTGGCTTTAGCCATAAACCAAATGTTTTATCAGTACATTCTTCGCAAATCTGAAATCAGCAGATTCCATGAAACTCTTTAGCTTTCTCTCTCTGACTCAGCATTGGGGATTGCTGTAACTTTCTGTCAGATTTAATTCTATTTCCCCCAATTAAGGTACAATGTAATTATAGCTATTCTTATTAACCTTTTTTACAGGCTGTTATTTGTTTCACTGGATGAAAAAGAACCCCCTTAGTTTTGAAATCCACATATAATATACATTGCTTGTCAAGTACTCTTATCTGTAGTAGGTACCTTTGAGTAATATAAATTATACTTGATTATATATGTCATGCAAAGTCGATTCTCTTTATCTGAAAACTCTGATTTATAATAGAATGTAAAACCCATAGAATGCCTTAACTTTTGCCTTCTCTGTAAATTTTTACTTAGCACATAGTTGATTATGAACATGAACTTTTACTTAACTATTATATAATTGATTTATCTCAGTTTTCAGAATCCTGTATATTTACAAAGTTTCTTTGCAGGGATATAAGCCTCTGACCATAGCAGAGTCTATTACCATATGGATAGACTAGCATTTTTCCATAGGAAAGTCCACTTATGCCAAGTTATTAAAGTTCCTGATTATTTTTGTTAGCATTTGTATTGGCCTTTTAAAAATGGCAAAGAATTTTGAATCATATTTATAGAGCAAATGGCTATGTCACTATTTATCTTTGTGATAATCTTAAAGTATGACCATTATATTTATCTGTTTATTTAATGGACTTATTCCCAAATAAGAAGCATATTATTATTATTAATGTTATTTGGCAAACATTGTTTATAACTATATTTTGTATTTTTCAATAGAAATTACATTGTAAATATTGGTGAAAAAAATATTAATGTTGAAAACCTCAGCTGTGTTATCATCCAACCACTTTTGAAAGATCAAAAAAATGAATAATCAGAATTTTAAAATTCATGTCCATATCCCATTTTCTCCATTCATACATTCGAATATTTATTCATTCATTCATTCAATAACTATGTATCATGTACCCACCTTGTGTCAAGCACTGTGCTAAATGCTGAGCCTGTGGAGATGAATGAGATAAGGGTTCTGTTTTCAAGAAACTTACTTCATTGGGGGAGGGAGAAATATATTTCTTTCTTTCTTTCTTTCTTTCTTTCTTTCCTTCTTTACAATTTTGAAAGCTAGTTTCTTCTAACAATTAGACCAAAATGCACTCAGAATCTAGTTTACCTGTCTGATTATATTCTCTCTCTCTCTTTTTTTCTTTTCAGTTTCTGGTCTCTTCTGATTTGTTTAGTGTATATTTCTCTGGGGTCATTGTTATTATTTTATCATTTTGTTCTCTTGTTCATTTATTCTTCTCTGGACAGAATGACAAGATGGAAAAACTCACCCCAAAAAAAGAACAAGAGGCAATCCTGTCTGCCAGGGACATAATTAGTATGGGTATAAGTAAGATGTTGGAATTAGAGTTCAGAATATGATTATAAAGATACAAAACTGGGCTTGGAAAAAGCATAGATGGCACTAGATAATCCCTTTCTGGAGAAATTAAAAAATTAAAATCTAATCAAGTTGAAATCTAAAGATATTAGTGAGATGCAATAAAAAATGGAGGCTCTAACTTCTAGGATAATTGAGGCAGAAGAGAGAATTAGTGATAAAGAAGACCAAATGATGGTAGAATAAAGAAGTTGGGGAAAAGAGAGATAAACAACTACTGGATCATGAGGGGAGAATTCAAGAGATAAGTGATACCATAAAGTGAAACAATATTAGAATAATTGGGGTCCCAGAAGAAGAGGAAAGAGAGGAGCAGAAGGTATATTGGAGCAAACTATAGCAGAGAACTTCCCCAATCTGGGGGAAGGAAACAGGCACTCAAGCCCAGGAGACAGAGAGTTCCCCCCTTAAAAGCGATAAAAATAGGTCAACACCTCAACATACAATAGTGAATCTTGGAAATCTCAAAGACAAAGAGAAAATCCTAAAAGCATCTCAGGACAAGAGGTCCTTAATCTACAAGGGTAGAAACATAAGACTGGAAACAGACCTAGCCACAGAGACCTGGCAGGCCAGAAAGGACTAGCATAATATATTCAGGGTGTTAAATGAGAAAAATATACAGCCAGGGATACTTTATCCAGCAAGTCAATCATGCAGAATGAAAGGAGAGATAAAGAGCTTCCAGGACAAACAGAAACTAAAAGAATTTATGATCATGAAACCAGCCCTGCAAGAAATGTTAAAGGATTAGACAAAGGTGATTTTTTTTTTCCTCTGTATCCCAATAAGAGGATCGGGGAAGTTATTCTTTTTCTTGCATGAAAAACCCAGTGGGAGATAGGGGTACAATTGTTGATGTACACATCCCAGTGGTATGTACCCCACAAATAAATATTTGTGTCACTCTGATCTTGTGAGACTAGTTTCCATACTCAAATAACCTTCCAATAAAATTATAATTTTTTTACCATCCTTTTCACCACCTCTTGGCCACTTAAACTATCTGCATCCATGGGCTCAGGCTCCCACTAAGTCCACTAAAGAATCAGGCTTACATCATGGTTATTGCCATTGTTATTGCCAATGTTACCTAACCTGAGCATCTACCTTGTTTCAGATTTTCAGACTGCCCTGATCTTAAAAGTGTGATTGTCACTTAGTCTATGTCTTGAATTCCTAAATGTCTGGTCACAAAACATTGAATATTATTTCTGGCTGATCCAGGACTGGAGCTTCATGAGGACATTTGCTCTTTCAGAGTTGTTAGAGGGGTACCATGCAGATCCCTGCCTGGACCCCAAAGAAATCTGACCTGGTCAGAAGGTAAGTGTTCTTACTGAAGGAAGAACAGACTTCAGACAGAGGACCATTGGTAATAAAAGAGATGAGCCAAAAATGAGTGGGGACCTGTAGGGGACTTCAGTTTGTGTGACCAGAGCAGTAAGAATTTATATAACCAAGAAAGGGTGTGTTATCTCTAGGTAGTCCTCCCAAAAATTATGCATCCTATTTTAACACTTGGAGATGGTTTGCTTGTAAGATTAAGATGCCTCTTTATATAACATCAGGAGTGAATAATTTGATTCTGGAAATGTAATCTATGGAAACCACTGAGTATACTTACAGTTCAACAGAAAGGTATTAAAATAACAGCTGAAAATAGAAGGATGCTTGTTCCCTTGGAAGCAATGAAAAGCAAATAGTAAGAAGTTAATAATGTATCACCATTGAAGAAACAATGAGGCCCCAATTAATGTAATATCCTGATCTACTTAATAAGCATATCCCACAAGCTGAGAGATACTCAGCCATGGTATTTTTTTTTCTGCTGTGTGATAGAGTTGTGTGAGGTGTCTATAGTTAGTTAAATGGAGAAGTAAGGCATTTGTGGAGCTCAAAATCTTTTAGGAAAGATAGATGTCTAAGAAAATAGTTTCAATTCTATAATTTAAGTGCTTTAATTCAAAGTGCCATGGAAAACAGAGGAGGGAGTCTAATCTTCCTAGAAGAGTCAGAGAAAACTTCTCATTGGGACAATGTTCTAAAAAAATAAGGAACATTCATCCATCCAGCTGGCCAGCCTCCTATTTATCCATTTATTAGGTATGTGTTGAGTACCTCTGACTGTTCTAGATGCTGTGGATGCCCACTGAACAAGACAAACCAAGTCCTTCTTTGAGTGGGGTTGCCATTCTGGTGGGGTACAGATGATGTTACCAAGAGAAACACAGAATGGCTCCTTAAAACCATCCAAAATCAACCTTCAGATCTCATTTCCTCTCCCACGGGTATTTTCCTACTGAGACCAGAGTGCCTTGACCACTTAAACTGGAACATTTCCATCCTTTGTTTAAGTATAGTTCTCATCATGAAACCAAAATATCAATTGACTGTTTACCATTACAATGGGATAATTCCAGAAGTGCATGATTAGATAAAATCAGGTTTTTGAAAATGCAGAATTGAGAATCAATTTCAAGCAGAAATAATATTGAGAAACATGAGAACCCCTTACCTTACATTACCAGTAGAGGTCTTTTATGCCCATGGAAAAATGGGTTCTCTTTTCTAGGAAAAAAGTATATGGAAGACCAGCAGGAGTTCCTCCGAGAATCCTGGGAAGAACTCACAATACCCAGCTCTAATGGAAGTGAATCAAGCGAAGTCTCTCACTTCACATTCTCCCAGGCGCCTGAGTCTTCAGATCTAGGGCTCCTTCTGGGCTGGCTGCAACAAGTGTCACCCTATGATTCCCAGTGCAGAGAGCTGCAGGACCTCAGAGAAAGCGGGGATTTTTTTGTGGTAACCACTTCCTGAAAGAACACTTCACGTCTTCTGTCCAAGAGGGAAGTGGAGGAACCAAAGGCCTCCCCTCTTTCACCCCTTCTGGGGTTGGAACCCACTTCATGGTGTTTGAAGGTGACAAGAGAAAGCACTTCCAGAGAAAGCTAAAAAGCTTCTCTACCCCAGCATAAGGAAAACATTCAAGCCACTGGAAGTGGCAGTTTTGAGCCAGACTAGCCTTCAAAAATCTCATGTTACATCTATAGAAATGACCACAATTTCGTAACGGAGGCAAGAGAACTGCAGTTAGAAGCTTCTGCAAGGCACAGTTGGTTCCATTCTGAAAATTCATATTTCCTGTTTGCCAACATGTCTGCTTTAAGTCTCTCAAGCTGCTAATTACACTGCAAGTGTTACACACCGACTTCTCCTCATATTTATAGCCTCATTTCTTTTTAAAGTTATTCAAGTAATATGTTTGTTGTCAAAAACATAAAATAACAGATAGGCATAACTAAGAAAAATCAAAATCCCCCATAACTCCACTTGAATATAAGCACTGTGGGCACTTTGCAGTACATCCTTCCAGGCTTTTTTCTGTGGTGAGAATGAGCTTCTCAACATCCATTCCACCCCATCCCATTGTAGAACATCCATGCAGATTTCTTGGGATTTACCCCATATCTACCTCCATTATGGAGCCTGATTTGGCTAAACTAAATTACGATAATCCTAGGCCCTTGCCATGGTGTTTGTTTCAGGGATCAGCACCTAATCCAGACCTAAGCCAATAGAATACATTTGACCACCAAGAAAGGCACTTGATCAAGATGGTCCAATCAGAGCAAAGCCCAGGCTCCCCCAAAAGGTCAAAAGAGAGACACTCATCCCTTCTATGTGTTTGGACAACAGGAAGCTGTTGGTGGCCAGCTTGCCAACACAACACAGACCCACTTTCAGCAGAGGCAAATGCTTCAGAAGGCAGAAAAGATATATAAAAAAAAATTAGGTTTTTAAGGAACTTTCAGAGTTGCTAAATTGAGGTAACACCAAAACCTATCTTACTTCTGGAGTTTCTACTTATATGAGCAAATTCATTTGCTTGTTGAAGTGAGTTTAAATTGAATTTTCTATTACTTGTAACTTGCATCTTAAATGACTCATGGAGATATTTTTATTAGGATGAGGCTATATTGCACACATTGTTTATAACTTCCTGCTTAAAAATATATAATAACCACCCTTTCTTTTTAAAATAAATATACTTTTACAAAATCATTAATTGCACTTGTCTACTGCAAATCATTTCACAGCATGCCATGTCCCTTTTATCTTGGGTATGGTATTGTTTTTTTTACCGTTCTGAACTTTTAAATTTTAGTTAAATCAGTAAGTCTTTCTCTTTATTTTTACTACCCTTTTTGTGTCATTCTCTAACCTGAGGACTCACAGTCATCTGGGTTCAGCCTTTATTAGTGAAGATGACCTGATGGGAACAGCAACAAATCAAGGTTGGGATGCTTGAGACTCAAGACTTTGGGAAGCAACCTGGGCTTGTCTGAACCCCAACAACCCTGGTAGCTTCTCTCCAGCTTCCCTAAAATGAAGTATGTTTTGTGATTAAATTATGGCCAGTGGGATAAGAACAGATGTGACGTATGCAACCTCCCGGCTGTGCTCTTAGCAAGGGAAATGCCTTCCCCTGGATTTCACTCCCTCCTTGGGTTGAAGTGAAGAAAAGGGGATAATCTTGTAGATAAGCAAGATACCTGGGGATGACAGCATAATGACCCGGAAGGAGCTTGTGTCACTGAAGTGTAGAAAGTCCATACCTCCTAGACTACTTTTAAATGGATTGTTCCTTTCCATTTCACTCCATAAACTTCTCTCTTGTGGGAGCCACTGTTATTTTGGGATTTTATTAAAGAGCCAAACCTGTATCCTAACTAAAAGAGTATCATGTGATTCCATTTTACACACACACACACACACACACACACACCGCCATAAGAGAAGATAAAGAAAATGATTGTTAATGTTAATTAATTCAGGGAATGGTACTATAGGAGTTTGGAAGGAAATTATGAGCTTTTCTTTTAATATTGATTTTATTTTTTTAACCCAGGCAGCTCTAACTCATGAAGTCACATTACTCCCATGTGGTTAAACACCTTTTTTAAGTGTTTTTAAGTCACTTCACTTAAAGCCACAGCCCTAGACTTTATGCGTGGGAGAAAAGGGTATTGGTGGCAAGGGAGCAAATATCACAACAGGTGGAAGAGTGTAATTCTAACAAGATTGGCCGAGATTGGCATTGTGTCGTCCATCGTGAACATGTGCTTCATAACCACCAGGGACCAGTGTTCAGTGACATTGGTATATTTCTTTATAGATAACATATTTTTATCTTTTTTT
The DNA here is from genome assembly GCF_964662115.1 of Mustela nivalis. Classification (NCBI taxonomy): domain Eukaryota; kingdom Metazoa; phylum Chordata; class Mammalia; order Carnivora; family Mustelidae; genus Mustela; species Mustela nivalis. The sequence continues at coordinate 76,364,180 of NC_139030.1, forward strand.
TTAAAGGTTACCAGAAAGTTATTGCAGGACTATTCACTGGATTCTGAGATATGATATAAATGTGTACCTCAGTATGTTTTTCCCACACGAGGAAAAGTATTCAGAAAGATTTCAACACACATATGGCAAAAGTTCTTATATTTTTTTAAAAAGTCCTTGCAAATGTTAAATTTTCATTCACCTATGCCTGTAAACATTCAGATGTTGTGTTTTTAACATATATTTATGTATGTCCCTTTCGCTCATCCAGAAGGATGCACAACAAATTAACAATCATGGTTACTTTCCAGGAAGGGTATTGGGCTAGCTTAGGGGAAAGGGGAGGCTGGAGGAAAGCGGTGACTTTTTACATTTACCAGGTTTGTATTGTTTGTATCTTTACAATGAGACTGATTTCATATACTGAATTCATACATTTAAAAGGTAAAATACAAGTTTTAAATAAAGAGTGGGAAAAAGAACTAAAAGTATTCTTTAAGTGAAAAAATCTATAGCTTGTGATTTTTCAGGAATGTGTTTCTAGCTGATATTAATGGATATTTTGGGTAAGAGGATTTCTACTACATATAACAGAAAACTCCAATTCATACAGATTTGAGACATCGTGAAAATCTTTTTCTCACATAACAAAGATGGTCGTGTAGGCTCCAAGGTCAATTATTTCCGTGGCTTCGTGTGGTCGTGAAGGTCCAGAGTCTTTCTGTCTTTTTAATTTGTCGTGTTCTGCATGTTGGCTATTTGCCCTCATTCTGATTCCCCTCACAAATGACCACAACAATTCCTGGTTTCCTATCTAGATATTACGACGTGTGGGGAAAGAAAAGGGCCTCTCTTCCTGAGTCTTCCTAGGACAGAAACACCTTTCCCAGAGCTCTCAGGGTCAGCTTCCCTCCAGCATCTTTGGAGAACTGAGTCACAAGCCCGTTCCTGACCCAACCTTGGCAAGAGAAGGGGAATTAACAGTTTTGACTTAGACTAGTTGTCAACAAGGGGAGATAAACATACATGGACTGGGCAAAACAATGAGCCTTGCCAAACATTATCTCTTCATGAATATGTGCATAAATCAGAAAACTCAATATTGTTACATTGTCAGTTCTCTCCAAATTGATCTCTACATTCAGTGCAAAACCCTAGTAGTTTTTTTTTAAATGGGAATTAACAAATTGATTCTAAAATTTGCACAGAAAAACAAAAGTCCTAGAATACACAAAACAACTTAAAAAAAAAAACACTACCAAATTTTAAGATTTACTATAAGAACTACACTAATTAAGACTGTGATATTGCTGCATGGAGAGACCTATATCAATGATAGAGAGGTCAATGGAACAGGAGAGTGTTCAGAAAAAAGACTCATATATCTGTATATCATCAATGGATTATTGCAAAAGATGTCAAGGTAAATCAATAATAAATGGAGAATCTTTTCAATAAATAGTGCTGAAACAATTATATACATATATTAATATATTTTTAAAAATGAACCTTGAACTGTATCTTGAATCATTTACAGAACTCAACTTGAATGGATCAAATGAATGGATCCAAATGAATGGATCATTACCCGAATGTAAAACCAACAACTGAAAAAATAAATAAATAAAACCAACAACTGTATAACTTTTGCGGGGGCGGTAAAAAAAAACAGAAGATAGAGCGCCTGGGTGATCCAGTGGGTTAAGCCTCTGCCTTCAGGTCAGGTTATGATCTCAGAGTCCTGGGATCGAGCCCCGCATTGGGCTCTCTGCTCAGGGTGGAGCCTGCTTTCCTCTCTGTCTCTGCCTGCCCCTCTGCCTACTTGTGAGCTCTCTCTCTCTGTGTCAAATAAATAAATAAAACCTTGGGGTGCCTGGGTGGCTCAGTGGGCTAAGCCTCTGCCTTCAGCTCAGGTCATGATCTCAGGGTCCTGGGATCAAGACCCGCATCGGACTCTCTACTCGGCGGGAGCCTGCTTCCCCACCCTCTCTGTCTGCCTCTCTGCCTACTTGTGATCTCTGTCTGTCAAATAAATAAATAAAATCTTTAAAAAGAAAGAAAGAAAATATTTTTAAAAAACTAAAAAAATAGGAGAAAAATCTTTGCAACCTTAGGTTAGGCAGATATTGATTTTATAGGATACAAAAAAGTTCAAACCACAAAATAAAAAGTGTATAGTTTTTCCATACTCAACACTTCTGCTTTTGAACTCTTATAACTTAATTAAAAGATAATAACACAGATTTTTAAAGAGCACAGAATTCGAATAGACATTTCTCCAAAGAAGACATACAAATTGCCAAGAAGACATGAAAAGATGCTTATCATCACTATTCATGAGGGAAACATAAATTAAAACCACAATGAAATACCATTTCATACCCACTAGGAGAGTTTGCATCAAAGGGAGAGAAAATAACTAGTGCTGGAGATAACGTGGAGATATTGGAACCCTCATACGTTGCTGGTGGGGTGTAAAATGATATAGCTGACTTGGAAAACAATTGGCAGTTTCTCAAAACATAAACATAGAATCACCATATGTCCCAGCAATTTCCATGCCAGGTATATACCCCCCAAAAGGAAAACATATGTCCGTACAAAACGTTCAGAGCAGTTAATTTAAAAAAATTTTTTAAATGTTCAGAGCAGCATTGTGCCTAATAGCCAAAAAGCAAAAACAACACATACCCATCAACTGATAAAAAGATAAATAAAATGAGGTTTATCCTTTTGGTGGAATATTATTCAGCCATGAAAATGAATGACACATGTTACAACATGCATGACTACATTATGTTAAGTGAAAGAAACCAGAAACAAAACAAACCTACATATTATATGATTCCATTTACATGAAATGTTCAGAATAGGCAAATCTGCAGAGACATAAAGTAGGTGAGTGGTTCCCAGGGCCTCAGGGGAACTGGGTATGACTGCTAATGGGTATAGAGTTTCTTTGGAAGGAGATGAAGATATTCTAGAATTGAATAGTGTTGGTGGCCACACAACTTTGGAAAACAGTTTGGCAGTTTCTTAAAAAGTTTATACAGTTACCACACGACCCACTCCTAGGTATTTACCCAAGACAAACAACAACATATGTTCACACAAAACCCATATACAAATGTTCATAGCAGAATTATACAAAATAGCCAAAAGGTGGAAACATTCCAAATGCCCATTAACTGATGAATAGATAAACAAATCTTGGTACATTTACACCAAGAATACTGTTCAGCAATAAAAAGAAATAGTTAAGCTAACTAATGCACACTGACACAAAATATGGGTAAACCTCAAAAGCATTATGCCAAGGGAAAGAAACCAAACACAAAAAAAGATACCAAATGCATAATTCATTTTTACATGCTATTCTGGAAAATCCAAAACTGTAGAGACAGAAATCAGATCAGTGGTTGCCAAGAGTTAGTGGAAAAGGGACAGCTACAGTGGGGCAGAAGGGAACTTTTTTGTTTTGATGGAATGGTTCTGTCCTGAATGATACAATGGTAAACATTTGTTGAAACTCAAAGAACAGTGGTGCCTGGGTGGCTCTGTTGGTTAAGCCTCCAACTCTTGATTTTAGCTCAGGTCATGATCCCAGGTTGTTAGATTGAGCCCCACGTTAGGCTCTGTGTGGCACATGGAACCTGCTTAAGATTCTCTCTCGCTGGGCCTCTGGGTGGCTCAGTGGGTTAAAGCCTCTGCCTTTGGCTCAGGTGATGATCCCGGGGTCCTGGGATGGAGCCCCACATCAGGCTATCTGCTCAGCAGTAAGCCTGCTTCCTCTCTCTCTCTCTGCCTGCCTCTCTGCCTGATTGTGATCTCTGTCTGTCAAATAAATAAATAAATAAAATCTTTAAAAAAAAAAAAAGATTCTCTCCCTCCCTCTCTCAAAAACAAACAACAAACAACAAAAAACAAAAATCAAAACAAAACAAAACAAAAAATGAAAAAACCCTCAAACAACTATAGGACTTTTTTTTACTATGTGTAAATTATACCCCAATAAATCCAATTAAAAATAAGCTACATTATCCTAATCCATCCTCTCCCTACAAAAAAAATAAAAATTAAAAAATATATATATATGTATATATATTCAGGACCTTTTTTTTTTTTATGTGGGGAGAGTCCTGTAAAGAGGAAAGAAAGCCAAGTACATTTACTTCCTCAAAAATGTACATCCTCTATTTTCCAAAACACAATTAAACACCTACAAATATCCACACATCACCAGCTTTGTAAAAACTCTTAATAAAACTACTCACTTTTTTGAGAAAGAAATCAGCTTGGCTAAGACTGTCTCTCCCTGCCCCTCTAACCTGGTCACACTTGTTTTCAGCGGGCAACCTGGATGCAAGCTGGGAGAATGTTTGGTTTGGTTTCAAGTGTTTTCACTTCCTCTAAAAGGAGGTTACTATGGGCAACAGCGACTAAAACAGAGAATGATAAAATTGGATCCAATCTGCCCACATGAAAGGTGCGGTGGGCAAAATCCACACTCTGCCCACACCCCCTAGGGTCCCTTTTCCATTCCCCCTGGTTGTATGCTTTCCCTCCCAACAGCCAGCACCACCCTCAGGCCCAGATTCACCTGCCTGTGCATTTGGTAAACCAGTCACCCTGGAAAGAATTCACCCCCCCGGCAGCAGCCCCTAACTAGTGACTGGCAGATAGTCTACCTGCCTCAGCTCCTTTGCACCCGATGAAGACAACGCCAAGGTAATTTTACATCAGTGCTTCTCATACTGTTATGCTTGCGTGAATTGGCTGGGGATTGAGTTCCAATGCAGATTCTGATGCAGGAGGTCTTTGAAGCTCCAGTTCCAACAAGCTCCTGGGTGATGCAATGCTGTCATCCACAGATCCACTTTAAGCCCAAGGGTCTCTTGTCAGAGCTCCCTACAGAGTCTAGCTAAAAAACAATAGGCATCTACACATCTTGGTGTGCTGGAGCAAGAGGAAATACCTCAGGGACAAAACGTGGGTAAGGTCAGACGGATAAGATGTGGACCCACAGGCAGACTATAGAAGGGCTCCTCTCCAGAACTTCCAGAGGCATATCAGGATTTAGGAATTCAGCTGACATTCCCGTAATAGAGGCGTATTTGTGGGCTGAAAAGCATAAGAAACTTCTGCCCCGCATCCCTGACCACTCAGAGGCAGTGAGTGGCAATGAACTGTGAGGAAGGGGCGGTGCACAAGAGAAATGAGGGGCCATGAGCACACAGCGAGGCTGTGAAGGATACAGCTGTGCCTGACAGCAGGGGAGCCGAGGTGGGTTTTAGACTGTTTCAAATTTTGTTTAAAAAAGGAAAGAATGATTGTTGACAGGTAGACTGGTATGCCTTTAGGCTCTGTCAGAAGACTGTTTTATTGGACCATGTCACAGAGCACATAAGGGTTGTTCATCAGGCTCATCCATAGGACAGCTCAGGAAGCAATTACCTGACAACACGTCAAGGTTATGAGGCTGGAAAACGTCCTCTCCTCTGGGCTCCCACAACACTTTAAAACTACTGCTTAGAGCACTTACTTCTCCCCTTGGTTGCCATTCAAAAAGTTTTCACCAAGTGTCAACATGTTTCAGCCTGCATTTTAGGCACTGGGGATCCAAGGATAATCAACACAGAAAAGTGTTCACAGAATTTATATGATAAGTGGGAAACATAAATGATAAGCACAACAACAAATACATATAAAATATATCAAATAACTGCCAAGTAGAGAATTAAAAAGAGGTGGAGCCAAAGCAAGGGACTTGGTAAGCACTTCAGAATGAATGGTGAGGGAGAATGTCTCAGTCCATTCAAGCTAGTATATGTTGTTATACTATCTATCTATCTATCTATCTATCTATCAGCTGTGGGGGCTTATAAACAACAAAAAATTATTGCTCACAGTTCTGGAGCTGAGAAGTCCAAGATCAAGGTTCCATCCAGCTCATTCATTGTCTGGTGAGAGCCAGATTCCTGGATGGAAAGCCATCTTCTTTCTGTGTCCTTACATGGCAGAAGGCATAAAGAAGCTCTCTGTGGTCTCTTCCATGAAGATACTATTCCCATTCATGAGGGCTTTGTTCTCAAAACCTAATCATTTCCCGGAGTCTGCCACCTCCAAATACCAGCACACTAGAAAAATAGGTTCAACATATGATTTGGGGGAGAAATAAACATTCAGTCTGTAACACAGGACCTCTCTGAGGAGGTGACATTTAAGCTGAGATTCGACCAACTTCAGCTATGTAATGAGGAGAAAGAACACAGCTGATGAAAGGACACATGTAGTGCAAAGGCCCTGAGGCATGAATATATTTGGCAATTTCAAGGAACTGAAAGATCAATGTCCTACAACAGAACAGATAAGAAGAGTTATTTGAAAATATGTGGGAGAAGAGTCAGATCTTTATAAGCTAGAGTAAGTTTAGCTAGAATTTAATTAAGTTTGATCCCCCCCCCCCCAGTTTGGTAGCCAACATCCAATATGGATCCTAGTGATCTTAACCTCAATGAATCTTAACCAATGAATAAGCCTCTCCCACAATGACCTGGGGCTGGCTTGTATGAACAATAGAATACAGAAGTGATGGTTGGTTCATGACTTCTAAGGGTAGGTCATAAATATACTGCAGTTTCTGTCTTTGTCCTTGGATTTGCTTTGAGGGAAGCTAGCCACCATATTGTAAGGACACTCCAACAGTCTCACGGAGAGACCCACATGGAGAGGAACAGCCAGCAAGTTGCCAGCAGCAACTTGCCAGCCTCAGAACACCTTCTTCCCACCGCAGCCCCAAACAACAGCTGACTGACACACTCTGAGCTAGGGCCACCCAACCCGGCTACTCCAAAAATATATGCTTTTTTCAGAACTGCTTGAAAGTAACTTGCAGGATACTTCACCCTTAAATACTTCAGCATGCATCACCCAATGCTAGAGAATTTCTGCTGCATAACCACAATTAACATTACTACATTAAAAAAAATTAGCAATAATTCCATAGTATCATCTAACATCCAGTCCGTATTCAGATTTCCCAGTGGTCCAACAAATATCTCCCTGGGACTTTGGACTCATTTTATTTGTGATAATTGTGATAATTATCTTATGATAATTCATGAATAGGTTTTAAGCAAGAGATTGGCATGGTCTGATTTGCAACTTCAAAAGTTCTGTCTGACTTCTGTGTAGAAAAGAGATTGAAGGGGCTAAGTTAATTTCCTGAGGCTACTATTATAAATGAGCACAAACTTTAATGTATTTTTATCTATTTGTTTTTTTATCACAAATAGTAATTTATTTTCTCGTGGCTCTGGAGGCCAGAAGAAGGAAATCAGTAGCGCTGGGCCAAACATCAGCTGCCTTTGCAACTTCTGGTGGGCGTTGGCATTCCTTAGCTTATGGCTGTGTCACTTACAACCTCTGCCTCTGTCTTCGCATTGCCTTCCTCTCTTCTGCATGTGCAAAAGCTCCCTCTGCCTCTTTCTTGCAAGGAAACTTTTGGCTGCATTTAGCACCCGCCCTGATAATCCAGGATCATCTCTCCTCTCAGCATTCTTGACTTCATCATATCTGCAAAGACCTTTTTCCCAAATAAGGTAACACGTGCAGATTCCAAAGAATAGGACCTGATGTCTTTAGGAAACCTTATTCAGCTTCCTCCATGGACCCAGAATAGAACTGAGAGGACCATTGCCCATGTCCAGGCAAGATGTCTATGTCTTGGAACAAGATGCTGTTGGTGAAGAAAGAGTGGTAGACAGATTTAGGGTAATTGCTGATAGATTTGATAGGGAGCAGTGGGAGCTGTGGGAGGAGTGCAAGAAATCAAAGAACCGGGGGGGAAAAAAAAAAAAAAAAAAAAAAAGAAATCAAAGAACCTCCCGGAGCCTGTCGGGTACTCCCACTAATCTCCATTAACTAGTTATCAACTCCTTGAGAGCCCAAAGCCTTTCAGTATGTCATTACCTCTGGGACCCAGGCTGGGGCTTTTCTTATGGTGGGTCTACACCATAATTTAACTGAATCGAAAAGAGATACAGGGGTCAGAACATCAATTATTCTCTTTGCCAGACTTTAGCAATGTCTAGAAATGTCAGAAAAGTTCTGTTTGGGAGACACCTGGGTGGCTCAGTCTGTTAAGCCTCTGCCTTCAGCTCAGGTTATGATCTCAGGGTCCTGGAATTGAGTCCCACATTGGGCTCCTTGCTCAGTGGGGAGCTTGCTTCTCCCTCTGTCTGCTGCTCCCCTAATTTGTGCTTTCTCTCTCACTCTTCCTCTGACAAATAAATAAATAAAATATTTTTAGAAAAGAAAAAGAAAGAAAAGCTCTGTTTGGCGTTGTTCTTTGAACGCCAGTGACCTAGTCTGAACCTCTCAAAAGAACCTTGTTCTTAAATTAGGGCTCTTGCTTCTGCTCTGTCTGACCTGGGTGGCTGCAGTAAGAAATCCAGAGAAATCTCTGAAAAAGATCTTTTACAAACTAAGCAAAAGCAACTTATGTTTTGTTTTTTTCTTTTAAACTGTCTTCAGTATTGTTATGTTTAAATTTGATTAATATGATGTGACCTAATGAAATTTAAATTCATCTGGTCTTACTGATTGTTTTAAGACCAACAGCTGACAAGCTTTGAAAACACGTGATTTCCTGATAACTTTACGTTAGTATAAATGTGACTAAGGGCCTTCATCCATTTTTATACCTTAAACAAAGAAATCTAATGCACACACAAAAATCTTCTTTGAAAACAATACTTACCCCACAGCCATATTCTATGAGGTATAAATGTGAAACACATTCTACTAACTTTATAATGGTAATGAAATCAACTTTCAAAATACTGTCAATTATTAGATTTTATCTTAGGTCAGCTAGTATTGTTTGCTTTCCTTGGCTCTTATTAAAATAACCCTAAAGAGATGAATATCTATTTTCACATATTTACTCATTTCCAATATGGATACCAGGGTTCCTGGTGGCTCAGTCTGTTAAGTGTCCAACTCTCAATCTCACCTCAGGTCTTGATCTCAGGATCATGACTCAGGGTCATGAATTCAAGTCCTGTGCTGGGCTCCACAGTTGGTGTGGCATCTACTTAAAAAAAAAAAAAAAAATATATATATATATATATATATATATATATATAATATAATAAATTATATTTCTTTAATATAATTTATATGATAAATTATATTTAAATATAATATATATAATATATATCCATATATATATAATATATATCCATAATATATATATGTGTGTATATATATCCATATATATGGATACCAAAGAGATTTGCTACATTCAAGACCTACACAAGGTCTTCCAGTGTGTCCACAAAGCCTGGAGGGACAAAAAGCCTCAGAGGGATATTTCTGCCTTTTCCAACCTCAGGCAAAATTTGACATGCCCACCAAGTGCCAGTCCCCTAAAACAGCTCCACCCAATCACAGAAGTGCACCAGGGAGGGAATGAAATCACCTTGGCCGGGATACAATTTCTGCAGATTGCATGCAGATCAACCTCCTGCTGCTTCCTATTTCCTTCCTACTCTTCCTGGTCTTGGCTCTTCATCTCGCCCCTCCCACCCGCCCTGGCTCCCCCTGGTTCTGAAGATCCATCGGGGACACCAGCTTGACACCAGGACTACTGTATTCCCTCTCCAACACCAAGATCTGGGGGTTCAGGTTAGAGATACTTGGGTTTTCAGTTGGATCTTGGGGTGGCTGCCTACCTGGGGCAGGGTGTGGAGAGAGAGGAAGGAACAGGAATTAGGCATGAATCATTTGGCAGACACTGAAGTCTACCACACGTCTGACCTTGTCTAAGGCACTGGGGATTCTGTGGGGAACTGGCCATAATCTCCTCCCTCAAAGAGTTTACAGTTCAGTAAGGGGTGGGTGGAGATGGATGTACAAGTCACTCCGGGAATACAGGTCATAGGCACTCAATTCAGTTTCAGGAGGGGAGAAAGCATGGAACTCGGGGATAGAGTTGCCAGATTTACTAAATAATAACACAAGATGCTCTGTTATATTTGAATTTCAGTTAAAAAGCAAATAATTATTTGGGGTATGCATATCCCATGAAATATTTGAGGCAAACTTGCATTTTAAAAAAGTGTTCATTCTTTATCTGAAATTCAAATGTAACTGGGCAGCTTGTGTTTTTATTTCCACCTCCAAAAACTGATTTGACTCAACCTCTAAGACTGAATCCCCAAATTTTCAAGGGTAGATCTTGCAAGTGGGCAGAAAAAAGGCAAATACCTATGTCATGCAGTTTGAAAGATAATTACTTCTAAAGCCCCTTTTTTTCTCACTTTCATCTATCTGTAAAGGTGTTTATAATTCTGCCATTAAAAATTAGCTCTTTGGGGTTATCTGACTTTTTTGTTTTCTAGTGAAGTAGTAGAAAAAGGAAAATCAAGAAAGCTACTGCAGCTTAACATAAGAAGGAACTTTCTAGAATTAAGGAACTGGTGAGTATTAGGAAGTGAGCTGTCATAGAAGATGTTCAAGAATCGGTCACATGTAAGGGAGGTAAACAGGGCTCAGTTGGGTCAGGTCTTGGCAAGCTTTCTCTGTAAAGGAGTAAATAATCAATATCTTTGGCTTTGGGAGTCACGTGTTCCCTGTCACAACTGCTCAAGTTTACCACTGTTCCCATTTTGTAGCACAAAAGAAATGTATAAATGCATGGGCCTTGTATTCCAATAAAACTTAATTTTCCAAACCTGGGTGTCAAAGTAGATTTGGCCCAATTTGCTGACCCCTGGCTTAGATAATCTCCAACATCCTGTCCAAGCCTCAGATTCTCTGACAAGTTAAAACTTTCAAAATGCGGGACGCCTGGGTGGCTCAGTTGGTTAAGCAGCTGCCTTCGGCTCGGGTCATGATCCCAGCATCCTGGGATCGAGTCCCACATCGGGCTCCTTGCTCCGCAGGGAGCCTGCTTCTCCCTCTGACTCTGCCTGCCTCTCTGTCTGCCTGTGCTCGCTCTCGCTCTCTCTCTGACAAATAAATAAATAAAATCTTAAAAAAAAAAAAAAAACTTTCAAAATGCCAACACCCCCAACAGTGGTCCCTTAACTGTTCAAACTGTTGAGCCTGGAATGAGTTTTCAATTAAGGCCTCTGAGAAAATATATGGGTGGGCCCCAGGGATGGTCAAGAAGAGGTCAGTGCACAGAGGAGGAGAAAGGGTTGAGGAAAAGTGGCCCTGTTGGCCTTCCGAGTGTAGATGACTGGAAATCAGAGATGACCCCTACATGGTCATCTCCCTACCACTCCACCCCCACCAGCAGATAGAGACCAAGAAGAAGGGGGGGTTATACTTGTTTCAACCACCCACATATTGAAATGAATGACATCAATGAATGTTCACAGCAAGAGTGGAGGAAAGGCCACTTCATCAACCCAGTGGTGAAGCTAACCCAGTGGGTTATAAACCAACACCTATCAGTTCCCAGAGTAGGAGTCTTTGTTCAACAAGGAGATCCTGTTCTCTAAAAGGCATTGAGAGGAAATAAAATAAGCCCTCAAGGGGTTAGTAAAAGGAAAAAAGAGAATTTTAATATTTTTTCCTTTCCCTTTTGTTTTTGTTTGGTTGGTTGGTTTGTTGGTTTTTATTTCTTTTCAGCGTAACAGTATTCATTGTTTTTGCACCACACCCAGTGCTCCATGCAATACGTGCCCTCCTTAATACCCACCACCTGGCTCCCCCAACCTCCCACCCCCCCACACCCCTTCAAAACCCTCAGGTTGTTTTTCAGAGTCCATAGTCTCTCACGGTTCACCTCCCCTTCCAATTTCCCTCAACTCCCTTCTCCTCTCCATCTCCCCATGTCCTCCATGTTATTTGTTATGCTCCACAAATAAGTGAAACCATATGATAATTGACTCTCTCTGCTTGACTTATTTCACTCAGCATAATCTCTTCCAGTCCCATCCATGTTGCCACAAAAGTTGGGTATTCATCCTTTCTGATGGAGGCAAAATACTCCATGGTGTATATGGACCACATCTTCCTTATCCATTCATCCCTTGAAGGGCATCTTGGTTCTTCCCACAGTTTGGCAACCATGGCCATTGCTGCTATAAACATTGGGGTACAGATGGCCCTTCTTTTAACTACATCTGTATCTTTGGGGTAAATACCCAGTAGTGCAATTGCAAGGTCATAGGGAAGCTCTGTTTTTAATTTCTTGAGGAATCTCCACACTGTTCTCCAAAGTGGCTGCACCAACTTGCATTCCTACCAACAGTGAAAGAGGGTTCCCCTTTCTCCACATCCTCTCCAACACATGTTGTTTCCTGTCTTGCTAATTTGGGCCATTCTAACTGGTGTAAGGTGGTATCTCAATGTGGTTTTAATTTGACTCTCCCTAATGGCTAGTGATGATAAACATTTTTTCATGTGTTCGATAGCCATTTGTATGTCTTCCTTGGAGAAGTGTCTGTTCATATCTTCTGCCCATTTTTTGATATGATTATCTGTTTGGTGTGTGTTGAGTTTGAGAATTTCTTTATAGATCCTGGATGTCAACCTTTTGTCTGTACTGTCATTGGCAAATGTCTTCTCCCATTCCATGGGTTGCCTCTTTGTTTTGTTGACTGTTTCCTTTGCTGTTGTTGTTTTTTTAAACATTTTATTTATTTATTTATTTGACACAGAAAGAGCGAGAGATCACAAGTAGGCAAAGAGGCAGGCAGAGAGAGAGGGGGAAGCAGCTTCCCTGCTGAGTGGAAGGCAGATCAGGACGTGAGCTGAAGGCAGAGACTTAACCCACTGAGCCACTCAGGCACCTTTTTCCTTTGCCTTTTAAAAATGAATTCTATCTACAGCCATTATTTTATGTCATCCTGAAATCACTCAAAGACTTTAGAATTTTGTTCCCAAAAGTCCTAGATATTAGGAAGTTCTTGAGTCATGCTGGCCAATTTTCTGCTGCCATTACAGGTGCCACCACCCTGTAGGCTCTGCCACCTGTTACCAAGGCTCTGCCACCTGTTACCAAGGCTCTGCCATGCAGCCTACTCCCCGCAACACCCAAGCCCTGGTCCTCACTCAGACCCTGAGAAATCAGTCCTAGTGCCCTCTACCTCGGGTTAATTCCTCTAATGGCTTTATTCTTCCACTCACTCAGATACTCCAGGGCCACCAGATCTGGGAGAAACCACTTAGCACCTGCTCTCTGAACTACTGCTACGGGTCTCTGCAGGACTAAGGCTCTGCTTGGTTCTGAATGGAGTGGGTGTGGAGGAGAGCTTGTGGGCTTAGTTATTATGGCATTCCCTTTGTCTTCCCTCTTCCTGTTTCTCCTCACAAAGGGAAATGGGAGACTGAGGCATGCAGGCATCTGGACTTTTGTGGGGTGAAGTGTGTCAGCATGGGGTTTCATGGGGTCTCCTATGCCCTGTCTAGCCCAGCACGAAGACTTTATCCCATCATTGAGACATAACAAAAATTGTGGATTTGTAGCAAATGGTTTAACTCGATACATTTAAATGTTTCAATGCATAATAGCACAGAATAATAGCTAACTTGTGCAGCATTCATAGGTATCAAAGCATTTCATATTTGTAAAGCAAGGGTATTTGCCAGGAAGCAGTTATTTTCCTATTTACCAACCATGATAGAAATGTGTCCACATTTTAAAAATTATTTAATTTGAATTACACACATTTAACATACAGTGTTATATCAGTTTCAGGTGTGCAATACAGTGATTTAACAATTCTTTTTTTTTTTTTTTAAGATTTTATTTACTTATTTGACAGAGAGAGAGATCATAGGTAGGCAGAGAGGCAGGGGGGAAATAGGCTCCCCACTGAGCAGAGAGCCTGATGCGGGGCTTGATCCCAGGGCCCTGAGATCATGACCTGAGCTGAAGGCAGAGGCTTAACCCATTGAGACACCCAGGCACCCTCAACAATTCTTTACATTACTCAATATTCATCATGTTAAGCGTATTCTTAATCCCCTTCACCTATTTCACCCATCCCCCCACTATCTTCCCTCTGGTAGCCATCAGTTTATTCTCTATAGTTAAGAGTCTGTTTTTTGGTTTCTCTCTTTTTTATTTTGTTTGTTTTGTGTCTTAAATTCCACATATGAGTGAAATCATTTCTGACTGGCTTACTTTGCTTTGCGTTATGCTCTCTAAATCCACCTGTGTTGTTGCAAATGGCAAGATGTCATTTTTGATGGCTGAGTTATATTCCATTACACACACACGCATACATATATACATATGTATATTCTTTATCCTTCCATCAGTTGATGGGTTGCTTTCATAATTTTGCTATTGTAAATAATGCTGCAATACATGGGGAGCATGTATACCTTTGAATTAGTATTTCATATTCTTTGGGTAAATACGCAGTAGCACAATTACTGGATCATAAGGTAGTTCTCTTTTTAACTTTTTGAGGAACCTCCATATTATTTTCTACAGTGGCTGCACCAGTTTGCATTCCCAACAACAGTACACAAGTGTTCCTTTTTCTCCACATCTTGGCCAACACTTGTTGTTTCTTGTGTTTTTGATTTTAGCCATTCTGACAGGTGTGAAGTGATAGCTCATTGTAGTTGTTGTTTTTTTTCTCATTGTAGTTTTAATTTGCACTTCCCTGGTGATGAGGGACACTGAGCATTGCTTCATGTGTCTGTTGGCCATCTGAATGCCTTCTTTGGAGAAATATCTGTTCATGTCTTCTGCCCACTTTTCATTGATTATTTGGGGTTTTTTGGTGTTGAGTTGTGCAAGTTCTTTATATATTTTGAATACTAACCCTTTATTGAATATGTCATTGGCAAATATTTTCTCCCATTCAGTAGGTTGTTGTTTAGTTTTGCTGGTTGATTCCTTTGCTCTGCAGATTTTCTTTTAATGTAGTCACAATAGTTTATTTTTACTTCCATTTTCCTCACCTCAGGAGACAGATCTAGAAAAATGTTGCCACATCCGATGTCAGAGAAATTTCTCCCTATGCTCTTTTAGGAATTTTATTTTTTCAGTTTTCACATTTAGATCCTAAATGCATTTTTCTGATTTTTTTTTTTTGAGGATTTTTGCATCTCCTTTCATCAGAGATGACCTATAGTTCTCTTTTTTTTGAAGTGTCTTCATCTGGTTTTGTTTCAGGATAATGCTGGACTCAGAATGAATTTAGAAACTTTCCTCTTTTATTTTTTGGGGGTAGTTTGAGAAGAAAAGGTATTAACTCTTCTTCAGATGTTTGGTAGAATTCACTTGTGAGACCATCTGGTCCTGGACTTTTGTTTTTTGGGAGTATTTTGATTACTGATTCAATTTCGTTGCTGATAATCAGTCTGTTCATGTTTTCTGTTTCTTCCCAATTTAGTCTTGGGAGGTTGTATGTTTCCAGGAATTTATCTATTTCTTCAGGTTGTCCAATTTGTTGTTATATATATTTCATAATATTCTCATTTTACTCTTTGTATTTCTGTGGTGTTGATTGTTACTTCTCTGTTATTCCTGATTTTGTTTGAGTCTGCTCTCTTTCTCTCTCTGTTTTTAAAGGAGTCTAGTTGAAGGTTTATCAATTTCATTGATCTTTTCAAAGAATCAGCTCCTGGGTTGATCTATCTGTTCTACTGGTTGGTTGGTTTGTTTGTTTTGAGATTTTTTTGTTTGTTTTGTTTTTGTTTTTAGTTTCTGTTTTGTTTATTTCTGCTCTAATCTTTATGATTTCCTTCCTTCTACTGGTTTTGGGTTTTGTTCTTTTTCTAGCTCCTTTAGGTATAAGGTTAGGTTTTTATTTGAGATTTTTCTTATTTCTTGAGATAGGCCTGTATTGCTATAAACTTCCTTCTTAGAATACCTTTTGCTGCATCCCAAAGACTTTAGACCACTGTGTTTTCATTTTCTTTTGTCTCCATGTATTTTTTTATTTCTTCTTTGATTTCTTGGTTGACCATTCATTGTTTAGTAACATGTTATTTAACCTCCATGTACTTGTGTGGTTTTTTCCAGATTTTTTTCTTGTGGTTGATTTCTAGTTTTATAGCATTGTGGTTGGAAAATTATGGCTTTGATTTTTTTTTATTTTTTGAGACTGGATTTATGGCTTAATATGTGATCTACTTTGGATAATGCTTCATGTGTCCTTGAGAAGAATGTGTGAATGTGCATTCTGTTGCTTTAGGATGGAATATTTTGAATATATTAGTTAGATCCATCTAGTCCAATGTGTTACTCAAAGCACAGTTTCCTTGTTGACTCTCCATTTGGATGATCTATCTGTAAATGTAAGTGGGGTGTTAAAGTCTCCTACTGTTATTATATTACTATTGATTACTTCCTCTATGGTTTTTTGTTTTGTTTTGCTGCTTTATATATTTTGATGCTCCCATGTTGGGTGCTAAATATTTATAATCATTGTATCTTATTGGTGGACTGTTCCCTTTTTAATTATATACTGTCCTTTTTTGTTTCTTGTTGCAGTTTTTTTTTTTTTAAGTCTATTTTGTCCAATATAAATATTGCTACCCTGGCTTTCTTTTCACATCCATTGGCATGACAGATGCTTTTCCATCCCTTCATTTTCAATCTGCATGTGTCTCTAGGTCTGAAATGAGTCTCTTGTAGACAGCATATAGATGAGTCTTGTTTTTTTAATCCACTCTGTCATCCTATGTCTTTTGATTGAAGTGTTTAGTCCATTTACATTCAAAGCAATTATTACTAGGTAGGTACTTGTTGCCATTTTTTAATATCTATTTTATGGTTATTTTGTAGTTATTCTCTTTTCTTCTCTCTCTTTTTTTTTTTTTAAGATTTTATTTAATTATCTATTTACCTGAAAGAGAGAGTGAGCAAGTGGGGCTGGGGATAGGAAGGGGCAGAGCAGAGTGCATGATGAGGGGCTCTATCACAGGACCCTGGGATCATAGCCTGAGCTGAAGGTAGACACTTTATCAACCAAGCCACCCAGATACCCCTTCTCTGTTCCTTTCTTATTTTGCTATCTTCTCTCAGCTTGCTAACTTTCTTTAGTGAAATACTTGGATGACCTTCTCTTTATTTTTTGCATACCTATTACTGGATTTTGATTTGTGGTTACCATTAGGTTTCTATATAGCATCTTATGTATATAGCAGTTTATATTAAGTTGATGGTCACTTAAATTTGAACCCATTTCTTATTCCTCTCCCCCCCCCCCAACCCTCACATTTTAGGTATATAGTGTCATAATTTACATCCTTTTATTTTGTGAATTCATTGACTGTTTTTTGTAGGTACACTGAATTTTACTGCTTGTGTGCCTCTCATTTTTCTTACTCCTGTTCATGGTCTTTGCTTTCCACTCAGAGTCTCCTTTAACATTTCTTATAGGGCTGGTTTAGAGGCATTGAACTCCTTTAACTTTTGTTTGTCTGGGAAGCTCTTTATCTCTCCTTCTATTCTGTATGATAGCCTTGCCGGATAGAGTATTCTTGGCTGCAGATTTTTTTCCTCCTAACACTTTGAATCATGCCACTCCCTTTTGTCTGTAAAGTTTCTGCTGAAAAATCCCTGATAGACTTATGAAGTTTCCCTTATACATAACCATCTTCTTTTCTCCCACTGCTTTTAAAACTCTTTCTTTGTCATTACTTTTTTTTTTAAGATATTGAATATCCGTTTATAAATTCTGATCTGTAGAATTATATTTTTATGTTAAAATACTTAGATCTATTTCCCCATTACTTTATGTTTTTTATACTTTATTTTAGTTTAGTTTTATTTCTTTTCAGCTTAACAGTATTCATTGTTTTTGCACCACACCCAGTGCTCCATGCACTACGTGCCCTCCCTAATACCCATCACCTTGTTTCCCCAACCTCCCATCCCCTGCCCCTTCAAAACCCTCAGGTTGTTTTTCAGAGTCCATAGTCTCTCATGGTTCACCTCCCCTTCCAATTTCCCTCAACTCCCTTCTCTTCTCCATCTCCCCATGTTATTTGTTATGCTCCACAAATAAGTGAAACCATATGATAATTGACTCTCTCTCCTTGACTTATTTCAGTTGTCATTACTTTTTGCCATTTTGATTACTGTGTGTCTTGGTGTGGCCTCCTTGGGTTGATTTTGTTGAGGGCTCTCTGTGCCTTTTGGATCTGGATGTCTGTTATTTTCCCCAGATTCAGGAAGTTCTCAATGATCATTTCTTCAGCTAAATTTTCCACCACATTTTCTCTCTCTTCTCCTTCTGGGTCCCTATAATGTGAATGTTATTATGTGTGATAGTGTCAGTGAGTTCCATAAGTCTGTTTTCACTTTGCATTATTTTTTTCCACCTGCCCAGCTTGCTTTTCTTTACTGTCCTCCATGTCACTTATCCATTCTTCTACTTCTTCTAGTCTACTATCTATTCTATCATATTTTTCATTTCAGTTATTGAGTTCTTAATCTCTGATTGGTCCTTTACTATGTTTTCTGTCTCTCTATAAGGGTCTCAATGAAACTTCCACTCTTTCCTCAAGTCCAGTGAGTATCTTTATGATCATTACTTTAAATCCTCTATCAGGCATATTACTTATCTCCTTCTCATTTAACTCTCTTGCTGTGATTTTGTCCTGGTCTTTCATTTGGGACATATCCTCTCTCTCTTCATTTTGTCTAAATCTCTGTGTCTGGTTCATGTGTTAGGAAGGTCAGCTACATCCGCGGCTATTAAGAGTAGTGACTTTATGAGGAAGAGTTCCTGTGGTGCCCTCTGATCTGTTCATCAGAACTTGGCACTTGAGGTGTGTCTCCTTTGTGTTTCTTTCATCCTACTGCTGTGACTGAATTGCTTTTGCCTTTAGTCCATTCATTTGCAATGGCTCTCTTTGCCTATTGTGGGCAAGGTTTGGTCCCTGTGGTGTTAGTGGGCCAGCCTGGGGTTACCTTTGGCTTGAGTTGAGTCAGACCATGTGTTTATCAAAGATGAAGTAGCACTGAACTGCAGGATGCTTTCCTTGTGTTAGACCCTGAAAAATTTTTGCTGATAGACCAGACCTGCAGTCAGAGCAGATATCTGCCCCCAGCCCATTGCTGCAATCAGACTGGTGTGTGTGTGTGGTTACCTTCTCCTCTTCCTGGGGTAGGAGTCACTTTGGAATGGTGCTGACCCCTGTCAGGACTGTTTGCACACTGCCAGGATTGTGAAACCACTTTGGACTGCTCCGGACAAGGACTTACTAAAGATGACAAGTCCACAGAAAATGCAGAAGGGAGGGCTTGCAGCATTAGCAAGTTTGTGAGGGTTTGCTATGGGAGAGGACCTGGAGCCACAGCCTGGGTGGAGGGGCACATCTTCAGGAGAACAAAGGTGTGGGGGGTGCATGGTAGCAAGTTAGGTAGCAAGTGTTGGCCCTACACTGGTTCCTGCAGCTGTCCATGTATCTTGGCTGTGCAGAGGGGAGGGAAATGTTGCCAGCCAGCTCCTTCATCCCTGGAGAAGTCTTCCGATCATCCCTGCCCCTCCACGCACATGCTCTGAGATTAGTAAACAAGTTCTCCCTCCCATATAGCCCAGGTGTTTGTCAAACTGCTACTTCTATGCTGTATCTCTGTGGGGCTATTTGTTGCATTGTCTCCTTTAAAAGCAAGGACTCAGTTTCCTTTCTTCTTCCATCTCCCCCAAAGCAGGGCCTGCTGATTTTTGAAGTTCTGGGTGTTGAGCCCCACAGATTTTGAGAATTCATGAAATTATGCCCTTCTGGTTTTCAAAGCCAAATGTTAAGGGGATTTGTCTTCTCTAAGTGTGTTCTCTATACCTGGGTGCTTGTTATAAGGTTCCATTTTGCTTCCAGCTGAATCTCTATCCTTCCTACCCTCTTTGTTCCAAGCTCTTCTATACACTGAGCTGTGGAGAGTCTGTTCTGCCAGTCTTTGCGTTGTTTTCTGGGTTGTTTACTTGGATTGGAAGTTATCTAGCTGTATCTAGTTATCTAATTGTATCCATGGTATGAAAGGAGTTTAGGACCCTCCTACTCTGCCATCCTCCCCAGAAATGTCAGCAATCCAAATATTTCAGCATTTTAACACCCTGTATGGCCATACTAAGAATACCAGCTGAAATTAGCTTTGCTACACCCAGAATGGACTGGATGACAGTTTGGGATAGGTAATGTGTCATCAGAACTCATAATTAAATATGGTTTTCCCACAGTGTGAGGAACTACTTCAGAAGGGTAAAGGACATACAATTGTTTTCAGTGTCAGTACCAGGCTCACACAGAGCTTCTGAACACAGGGGCCTCAGGCCTTGCATTCACAGCATGAGCAGCCTTAAGCCAGATGTGACACAGACTAACCTTGCCTTTTTTATCTCGTCCTTACCCATACACTTGTTCTTTCCTGGCCTTGACCTCCTTCACCCCTGGGAGTTCTGTCTGGTGTTCCCTCTCTGAGATGCCACCAATGCTCCCAGAGCATTTCATACTCTTGATACATTCTTCCTATATCAAAATGCTCCGCCCTGTGTCTGTTTCCCTCAGCTCTCTGCTCTCTGCTTAGAAACTGAGAAACTCAGCTGCCTGCAATTGAAAGTGTGATCTCTCCCAAAGGCATCTGAGTTATAAAAACTGTCATGAATGCCCTAAAAAGATAAGCTCTTAAGATTCTATGAAGGTGATTTTTAGGGGAGAAAACCTTCCAGGTATGCTACACAGTGGAGGAAGGGGGCTGGTTCTATCCATTCTGCAGAAAGTTGGTTCTGATTTTCAGGAACACATCCTTACCATGCTCTGTGGAACTGAGTAAATAAATAAGAAGGGTACATTTCTGGCCATGCTCCTTCCATAGCTCAGAAAGCAGCACCTTACCCCTTTGCTTTCCAACTGGTGAGACCTAAGCCAGTTGGATGGAGCTGTGACACAGCCAGAACCAAAGAGCTGAACTTAAGGACCATCTCATCAGAAATCAGACTTGACCTGAGATCCAGGGAACCACAGGGTATGAAAGGGAAGGAGGGAGACGGAGAACAGGCCCTTGTCTCAGAGTATCCTTCTCCCACCCATCTCTGTCATGCCTATAATCCATTGAATCATAAGAGCTGCTCAAGATTCCAGTATTGATGAAAATAAACACAGCCCCTGGGAAATACTATAATTCAGTGTTTATTCATCTATTCATGTTTCCCAAACATTTCTGAACATTGAGACTATGCAAGACATCTACAGTTGTACCATTTAACAGTGATCAAAAATACATCCCATAGCCTCCAATACTCTATCATGTCATCTTTTCACTTATCACTTCTCTGCTTTATCACTATCTGAATTTAGACCATCTATTTGTCCACTCATCTGCTTGCATCTTTTCGCTTCTCCCAACAGGTACCTCACAAGGGAAGAGACCCAACCTGGCCCATCACTGTAACCCACTGCCTAAAACAGTGTCTGCACACTGTGTGTGTTTCGTTGAATGAATGAGAGTAAGACAATGATGATGATGATGATGATGGTAGCTAACCCTGGGAATAGCTATGCTCTGCAGCACATTATTCTGTTTCTCTACATATATTATTTCATTTAATCCTCACAATCCAATGGGGCAAGGGTTGTTATTATTCCCATTTACTCAGAAAATGGAAACCAGAAATGTTAAGTATAATACCCAAGGTCATACAGTGGATGAACCAGACCTCAAACACAGGCAACCCGTCTCCAGAACCCATGATCATACCCACTTCACTGCATTGCTCTGCAAATAGAAGTAAGACAAACCTGGACCCTTAGAGAAAATTCTAGTGGGGAACTTGAAACATGAAATGAATGACCATCCCACAAGCTAGAATGTGACAAATGCAATGGCAAGCCATAGACTAGGGGATGGGTTAGTTCAAGGGGTCTCAAGGATATCCTTACTGAAGGTTGCCTGAGTGGCTCACTCAGTTAAGCGTCTACCTTTGGCTTGGGTCATGATCTCAGGATCCTGGGATGGAGTCCCACGTCAGGTGGGAGCCTGCTTCTCCCTCTCCCTCTGCCTGCTTCCCCTGCTTGTGTGCTCGCGCTCTCTCTCTCTCCCCCGCGACCATCCTGCCAATATATAAAATTAAAAAAAAAAAAAATCAAAGAGAATATCCTTACTGAGCGGTAGAATAGGGTCCAGGTGCCCTTGAGTTACGGAGAGAACTGACAGGAAAAGATAGGGATAAAAGTATGCCAAAAAAGGGAATTGTGTGACAAAGGTCACAGAAGTAAAAAAATGCGAAGCCACCATCAGAGACTGGTGAGAGGAAGAGAGGAAGTCCCATCTGGCTGGAGCCCAGGCCTGCAGGGGCAGAGGACTATAAATGGTGGAAGCTGAGGCCAGATTGGGGGAGGCAGTGGGGCATGGGCACTTCATGTGGAAGGGTGACATGATCTGAAACCTCTGAAATGCCTATCTGTTCTAGCTTGGCGACCAGGAATAATGGCCACTAAGACACGGGGGACTCAGGAGGTGGGCAGTTTGGCCCAGGGATGAGGAATGTCATTTCCAGCAGTCAAGGTAAGTGGCGGGGTTGGGGTGGTGCGGGGCGGGGAGGTGGGGAAGACCCACTTGAAAATGATAAGAGGACCAGTCAGTGTCAGAGGATTGATGGGCAAGAAAACACCTGGAGGGAAGAGAGGGAGGGGAGAGCTGAGCCACTGAACTCGGAAAGGGTTGGGCTCCAAAGACACTTAATTGTTTGACAACTTTGGTCTGGGCCATCCCTGATCGTAGATGTTAAATTCTGAACCTCAGGCCTTCATGCTGAGACTCTCTTTCCTTTTTACTCCCCTCAAGTTCATGAAGCACTTCTACAAATCTCATCCTTTTGGAGCCTCACAGGCCTCTGGGTTTTCAGCTAAATTTAAACAAAACAGAGAATATCTACTACTGATCTATGGTGTTATTTAAAATGCCCTGAGGCTGGGACACCTGGTTGGCTTGATCAGATAAGCATCTGCCTTCCGCTCAGGTCTTGATCCCAGGGTCCTTGGATGGAGCCCTGCATCCGGTCCTTGCTCAGCAGGAAGCCTGCTTCTCCTTCTGCCTCCCTCTCCCTCTGCCTGCCACTCCCCCTGCTTGCTCAATCTCTCTCTCTCTCACTCTCTCTGACCAATAAGTATAATAAAAATCTTTAAAACAAATAAATAAAAACAAAACAAAATGCCCTGAAGCAAAACAAATTTCAAGCCAGGAGTAAACCCTTCTAATCCCCAAAGCAGAGTTTTTGTAAGGAAAAGGAAGCAGATGAACCATGGTCCTGGACGGAACAAATGAAAAGAGGTTTACGCACAGCAACTGTTTTGCTGTCGGCAATTAGAAAAAGTAGACATCCAGAGAGAGAAGTAGGACAAGAGCAGTCAACCAGAGGATTCTCTGCAGGGCCTGTAGGAACACAGCCGCACCTCTGACCCACTCAAAAGCAAGAAATGTCACCCGTGCAAGTATTCCAAGTACTAGCTACCCAAGGCATTGGGGCCCGCCATCCAGGATCAATCACATGGGAGCCATGGAATCAATAGTAACACAAGACACACAGGCCCCATGTCATTCTGGATCCTCGTCCGGGCAAGAGATAGATCTTATCCCCAACGGATTCAAGAACACACCCTGGTTCACGTAACAAAAAGCACAGATTCTTGAAAGCATAGCTGGGCTCAGATGCTCAAATAAGGGCATCATTTCTTTGTATTTCCAACTCATGGTTCTGTTCTGTCTAACCTTAGATTGTTAGCCATTTCCCATGTCCAATGTGGTAGCAAAAGCTCCCCCCCAGCAGTTTGAGGCTTG
This sequence comes from Mustela nivalis, assembly GCF_964662115.1. NCBI lineage: Eukaryota > Metazoa > Chordata > Mammalia > Carnivora > Mustelidae > Mustela > Mustela nivalis. Next base: position 76,387,923 of record NC_139030.1, read on the forward strand.
GGTCCCACAATTTAGTGAGGTCAGCAGAGAATGGCTCTTTACCAATAGTTAAACCCAAGCTTAACTGGGATTGGAGTGATTAGCTTGATTTGGGTCGTGAGGCCATTCCCAAGCCAATTTCCACACAGAGGGCAACAAGAATGGAGAGATGTTAAGTCTGCAAAGGAAACTCCTTGTAGTTTTTCTGCATTTTCTGGGACTGCATAAGATCTAAACCAAAGGCAGAGAAACAGGAAAAGAAAATAGCAGTGAGATTAGCCAGTTTCCTGCAACATTGTTAATGAAGGCCACAATAACACTGTTTGATACTAAATGGAATTCGGCACCGGAAAAAATTCAGTTAGCAAATAACAGGGAACACTCATGTCCTGCTAAGTGCCAGGCATTGTTCTAAGGACTTTACATACTTTCAAAATTCTTCTTTACTCCTAAATACTTCAGTGAGCATTTCCTAAAAACAAGAGCATTCTCTCCCGTAACTGAAGTACAATTTCCAAACTCAAAAATTTAACAAAGTTATAACACTGTTACCTAACCTCCAGACCTGAATCAGATTTAGTACTGCCACTGGTGAAAACAATCTGGGATCCCACATTGCATTAGTTATCATGTCTCTGTCTTCTCCTTCAATCTGGATCTTTGTCTGTCTTTCATAATACTTGCCTTTTCTTTTTTTTTTTTTTTTAAAGATTTCGTTTATTTATCTGAGAGAGAGCGAGTGAAGAAAGAGAGCACATGAACAGGAGGAGGAGCAGGGACAGGGGAAGAAGTGTACTCCCCACTGAGTAAGGAGCTCACCTTGGAGTTGGATCCCAGGACCTGGAGATCGTGACCTGAGCCAAAGTCAGACTCTTAACTGACTGAGCCACCCAGGTTCTCCGACATTCACCTTCTTGAAGAGTACAAAGAAGTTATTTTTTGGAGCATTCCTTAGTTTAGGGTTGTTTACTGTTTCTTCCTGATGAACTTTAGTTTGTATGTTTTTTTATTGAGAGTCTCACAGAAGAAATGCTCCTTCTCTCAATGCATCACATTGGGAGGCATATGTCCCTTGACTTTATATGCTCTAAATCATTTACACCTCACAACAACCCAAGAACTAGATATTCTTCTCCTCCTCCTCCTTTTTCATTCTCCCCATTTTACAGAAGAGGACACCAAGATGTATAGAAGTTGAGTTAACACTAAGAGATGAACAAAGTAATGAGCACTGGGATTTGAATCCAGGTGATGAGACCCCAGGAGTTATGCTTTTTTTTTTTTAAGATTTTATTTATTTATTTGACAGAGATCACAAGTAGGCAGAGAGGCAGGCAGAGAGAGAGGAAGGGAAGCAGGCTCCCCGCTGAGCAGAGAGCCTGATGCGGGGCTTGATCCCAGGACCCTGAGATCATGACCTGAGCCCAAGGCAGAGACTTTAACCCCCGGAGCCACCCAGGCAAGGGGTTATGCTCATAACCTCTAATTTATGATGCCTCTCAAAAGCGCTGCTATCAGGCCATCTTCTCTCTGCAGTAGAATGGGTTGGATGACACCATTCTCACTATGTGAGAACGAAGTCCCTTGCTTACATGCCAAGTATGTGCTTCACAGGCATTAGTCTACTTGATCCTCACAATAACCCTCTGATATGTCCAGCCATCACACCTACTGTACGGCTAATGCCCAGACCACATAAACACACAGGGGAGAGTGGAGTCCAGCTCAGGTCTGACTGACTCACAACCTAAATACCTGAGCAATGTGTGCTCTTGGCTTCAGTCACACATGCTCTGCTGCTATGCATCCGGGAAGAGGACAACTTTTTGGTTTTCATAATCACTGGTTTATATAGTCCTAGGAGTTTCCTAATGCTGGCCTTTGGTCTTCACAGTATATTGAAATCAACTGATCTCCTGCAGAGGAGCCTACATAGTTGTCAGGAGGGGAACTTGCCTGGTGAGCAAGGTCACAGAAACCGTCTGGGGCTGGAAGAGCCACGGGTGTCCCAGAGAGAGCACTGGAACTTCAACTTGCCATCAAGGTGAAGAGGAAAACTGGAAACTACAGACACATTGGAGGAAGGCCGGAGGGCAAGACAGAGCAAAGAGGTCCAAGAACACTGCAACCACAGGCTGAAGAGTTGGAGCCCACTGTGACATCTCACTCATTGGTTTCCTAGATGTGCCTATGCGACTGGAAGCTATAAGGTAGACACATAAGAAATCCAGCAAAAGTGATCATAGAAAACAGAGTCATAGAAAAGAGAACCATCCACCTCCTACGTAAAATTAAAGAGCCTGTCTACTGAGTCTCCCTTAAACTATACATTGTCCTACAATAGCTTGTATTCGTTTTCCTGGAGCGAACACTTGCCCTACAAGAAGAGAATGATTCAGTTGCTCCCATCCAAACTCCTTGCCTCTTAGGTTCATAGCATTCACATTTCATCTCTTCAACTGGATTCATCAGAAATATTTGCTCCTATAAAGACTGAGGTCATGACTGACAAAAGAAAATGCTGGATCTTTCTCATCTCGGTTCATGGAGTCCCAGACTTAGTCTTATTCATTAGTGACCTTCTCAAAGAATATGACATGGAGTTGACCTTTAAATAGAGGATGAATGTTTAATGTCAATGATCCATTTCTGGACACTCAAAATATTTTAAAAATAGTATAAATTACAAGTGTATTGTGCTCTAAAGGAAGTGATAAAATTTATATAGAAACCTATAAAACAATGAAGCTGGTATATAAATATATCGGCATGCGGGTAGCCTCAGAAGGATTCATTGGGCATTCCATTGGTGAGCACCCTGAGAACATTTAAAATAAGACTTGACCTACAAGCACCATTTTGGGAAAATAGATATTGAATAAAAGAAGAAACACCTATAGCTGCAAGAAAAATATTGAATGATTTGTTTACTATCATCACTGATTTCCTTAAAGACTTAAAAAATCATTTACACTATTAACCAACAATATTATCATACAATGCCCACAACCTGAGCATTACTTTTTTTAAGACACATGTAGGAGAAAAGTGTTTAATTTCCAAGTTAGTGACAGCCCTGGCATTTTTACAACTTCTACTTATGAAGTCACATGTTACTCCATGAGGATATTGATTATTTCTATCAGAAAGAATAATGTAAGACACTTGGAAGACTACAGTGAAGACGGAAATGTATCATTGATTTTGCTATATTTCACCCTTGATCCATCTTTGAATTTGAATCCATGGAAAATGTAAGCTTGCAACCACCTGGGGGAGGAGAAGTTTTATTGGTGCTTGGGGATGAAGTGTAAGGAGGTCCTACATCAGGAAGAAAATACCAACCTGAATGCCTGGGATTTCTCCTCACGTCCTTGCATCTAACACCCCTTAGGAAAAGCAAATTGCTGTCTCACTCATGAACCAGACCTGTAGGCAAACCCTGGGGCTCTCTCACAACTTGTGTATCAGACAGCTATGTGTGGGCTGTGAGAGAAAGGGGGATGTTGCAGGAACCACAAAACAAGACACAGGCTGATGAACTTTAAAATAATTAGGCTTTTCAGGGCTCCTGGGTGGCTCAGTGGGTTAAAGCCTCTGCCTTCGGCTCAGGTCATGATCTCAGGGTCCTGGGATAAAGCCCCGCATCGGGCTCTCTGCTCAGTGGAGAACCTGCTTCCTCCTCTCTCTCTCTCTCTCTCTCTCTCTCTCTCTGCCTGCTCCTCTATCTACTTGAGATTGAAATAAATAATATCTTTTAAAAAAATAATAATAATTAGGCTTTTCTATTGATATGCATTATACAAGTATGTAGGTAACACATCGTGACCATGATTTTACGGATATTAATGCTTAAGATGAGGCTAGGGAAAGTATTTAAATGAAAGGACAGATTTGTGAAATTAACTGTACCTTGGACTTCAGGTACATAGAAGTAGATTCACCAGGCACCTGGGTGGCTCACTTGGTTAAGCCTCGGCCTTTGGCTCAGGTCATGATTCCAGGGTCCTGGGACCGAGTCCCATGTCCAGCTCCTTGCTCAGTGGAGAGTCTGCTTCTCCCCCTGCCTACCACTCCCCCTGCTTGTATGCGTGCACTATCTCTCTCTGACAAATAAATAAATAAATCTATCTTAAAAAAACAAAACAAAACAAAACAAAACAAACAAACAAAAAAAAACGGCAACACTCTCGGGTCCTCTCCCTCTTCGCCAGCACTGTACTATCACTTGCTTTTCTCTGCACCCAGTCTGCTGTATCTACTGAGGCTCATATCCTTGCCAGGAGTGTCAGTGCTTTGAAATCTGGGACACGAAAAACTGCAAGGGCTGCCTTAGGCTCTTAAAAATGCACCCAAACGTCCTTCCAGGCCTTGTGAGTAATCACCAGCCAGACCTGGTCTGAACTCAGACCACTGGCTGCTGTGGGAAAGGCTTTACCTAGAGGAGCACTCTGTACTACCACCGGCTCTAGAGAGTACCTTGGGTTTCTGCCTCCTTCCAGAACTAGAACCAAAATCCTCAGGGCACCCCCCGCACTTTGTTGCCTCTGCCACAGTGCCTGACCCCTACCTCTGGAGTCACTGACACGTCTAACTCCAACGGTAGCCCTGCTTGAGAGATGCCCCAGAGTTTTCATCTGTTTCATTAGGGATTTTTTGTTTTTCTAGTTTTTGTTTGTTTTTCCTTTTTTATTTTTTTAATGATTTTATTTATTTATTTATTTGACAGAGAAAGACACAGGAAGAGAGGAAACACAAGCAGGGGGAGTGGGAGAGAGAGAAGCAGGCTTCCCCCCGAGCAGGGAGTCCGATGTGGGGCTCAATGCAGGGCTCGATCCCAGGACCCTGGGATCATGACCTGAACCGAAGGCAGACACTTAACTAACTGAGCCCCCAAAAACACAAAAACAAGGTGCCCCTTGTTTTTACCTTCTTAAACGTGGCTTGCTGCTCTGATCTCCAGTCCTATACATGCCCTTTCTTTGCCAGGTGGCCTAAGAGACTGAGGCACTGTACCAAGTGGAGAATAAAAGCCCTCTAAACTTCCCCCCAAAATCCTACAAAGCCCTGCACCTCTTTCATAGTTTTAGGGGTTGTATAAGTTTGCACCTTATTAATCACAGCTTTTGGGACAAGGTGCACCTTACCCAACCACGTGATGCTCCACACCTTACTTGGGTGCCTGGGTCTTGCTTTGTCTGTGGGATCACTGCCCACTCTCTGCCTTACAGGTGCTCCAGCAAAGCCTGTAGCTGTCCTGCAACAGAGGCAAGTCTTTGTATGTTAACATTGTATCACCAACATGATGAGCCCATTTTACCATTTTACCTGCGGGGAGCAGGGACGGGTCTCCAGCAGCCATCCCAGGACATATTTGTAAAGCATGTACGTAGCCTTCTGGGAGCACCTGAAATGTTCATCACTGTCCCTCCCGCATGAAGGCAAATTATCTTAGTTATCAGAAACCTGTCAAAGTCTTTTCCAGGAATTTCCTTGAAGCTGAAGCACTTTTGCAGGAACGCTTTTTGCCAAAGCATCAGAGTAAAACAGTAATCCTCTATAAATGGCAAGAGACTTAAAAATGGCTGCAGTGAGATCTGATGGGACTTCATCCTCATGCAATTGACAAAAGAATGTCTGCAGTGGTCTCATTGTTACTTATTTTTATTATTACTATTTTTTTAGCAGTCTGTTTTTTTAAAAAGCCTTCCCACCTTTTCTCTTTAATCTCAGTGGGCAATGTTTTGGTTATCTCCCATGGTACTTACTTTTCAAAGACCTGCTAAGATTTACAACTTCAAGGGACAGAGAACAAATGCAGAGCTTTTTCCTAGGAGTTTTGGAGGTAATTGCTATTTTAAATTTTCCTTCGTATTAGGGACGAGAAGGCCTGGGGGATTTCGTCTGTTTGACCGTCCATCGCGACAGCATCGTCTTCTTCATTTCCATCACGTTCTCAGAGATTCCAGCTCTCAGTGTCCTAATCGGGCTTTGTCATTAGTGCCTGAACCGGAATCCTGGTGGCACCCTCCTCGCTCTGCAGAAGGCCACAATGCTGTGTCTAACTTGTCATCTGCTTTCCTGCCCTATCTGACCCCCCCCCCCACACACACACACATAGCCAGCAGAATAGTGGACATTTGCACAGCCTTCTCTAGCCTAAGCTCTTCTAACTTTCTTCTTTGTTTGCTTGGATTTTTTTTAGAGACGGAGGGTCAGGGGGAAAAAAAGAGGGAGAATCTTAAGCAGGCCCCATGCCCAGCACCAAGCCTGACACAAGACTCGATCTCACAACCCTGAGATCACGACCTGAGCTGAAACCAAGAGTTGGGACACTTAACAGACTGAGCCACCCACTTCTAGTTTTCTAATGCAAACCTCAGCCTCTAGTTCAGCATTGGGGGCCTGCAGAACTGCCCACAGAGGAGGCCAGCCCATGGCAGTCATTTGTCCCCTTCTTTGGCACACTGTGCTCTGCACAGGGCCTCCAACAAGGGCCTTAGATGGCTTGGGTTTTGGGGCATCCTGATACTCAATCTGGCAGTCCAAGAGCACCAAGTGCACAGGCCACCCCTCCCCATACATACCTCACTGACCAATTCCGGATTTCCCCCTAGCAGCCCCTTCCCAAGCCCCATTTCTCTGGTCTCTTGGCTGGCTCACCAGTTGCTTCATAAGCCTGCTGGGAGCTTTCCTGGTTAAAACCTGAAACCAACCCCCATACTCAGAGGGCAGGCAGGGAGCAACAAAGAAGCAGGTCACTCCAGGTTGGGAGGTAGCAGCTTTAATAAGCAAGGGAACTGACATAGGGGGCTTGTCTTGGGCACCTGCAAGGTGAATGGATCCGTGCACCACCCACCACATCTTAAAAGTTGGATAGAGGATCAGTCACACAAACCAAGCAGGTGCTCTCAACACAACATCACCGTCTCCAGGATATGTCCTTGGAACAGCCTCTGGGAATGGGAAAGGCAAGTGGAACCCACATTCCAAGGACAGGGGTGGGCGGAAGAGCCTCTGAGTGCCCAAGTCCAGCTCGCAGGTCAACTAACGGTCCCATCTTTTCCATGACCTTCCTCCACCCCGGTTTATGTATGGTCCACTTTAGTCAGTTTTGGTTTCTAGTTTACACACCACTTTGCACAACCATCACCAAAATCACTTTTAGAATGTCTTCATCACCCTCAAGGAGCGTATCCATTAGCAGATACTCTCTCTTTCCTCTCCAACATCCCCGCCCTAGGCAACCACCAACCCGCTTTCTGTCTCTACAGCTGTGCCTATTCTAAACATTCCTTCTAAGAGCAATCATACAATATGTGATCTTTTGTGACTGACCTTTTTTACTCAACATAAGGTTTCCAAGACTCATCTGAGTTGTAGCATGTACTGTTACTCCATTTCTTCCTGTAACTGAACCACAGTCCAGTTCACAGCTCTATCCCATTCCGTGCAGCCACTCATCACGTGATCACCGTCTGGGCTGTTTCCACTTTTGACTATTACGAATAACGTTGCTGGCCAAGTTTGTGTGTGGACTCATGTTTTCCTTACTAGAGGGTATACCCGGAGGAGGGGAATTGCAGGGACCTTTGACAATTCCTTGTTTAAACTTCTCAGAGTCTGAAAACTTCTCCACAGCAGCCGTACTCTTTTGCATTCCCACCAACAGAACATGAGGGTTCTAAGTTCTCCACATCCTTGCCAACACTTATTGGTCAGGTTGACACAGAATTGACCATTACAGTGTCCTTACAGTAAACTTGGAAGGGTGTGGGTGGGGCTGACTTCTACACTGAGTAACAGACAGAACAATGTCCTTGGGACAATGATGGAGTTTTTGCATCGTCTTCATGCCAGGTGGTTCTGCTCAAATGAGGCAGTCAACGTAACACATTGGGTATTCCTCAAAAACCTTCAATATCTGGGGTGCCTGAGTGGTTCAGTTGGTTAAGCATCCAACTTTTGGTTTTGGCTCAGGTCATGGTTCCGTGGGTGGTGAGACTGAGCCCTGTATTGGGCTCCATGCTCAGCAGGGAGCCTACTTGAAGAGCCCCTTCCCTCTGCCCCTCCCCCCATTCAAAGTCTCTCTCTCTCTCTCTCTCAAATAAATAAATAAATAAATCTTTAAAAAAAAAAAACCTTCAATATTCTGTGTTAGCAACTTCCTCAAAAGCTGATTTTATCCCATTCTATGCTTAATCCACACCATTAAACCCCCAAATTAAGGCACAGATTGTGCACAGATAGTTCCACCCAACTCCAGTAATGAAATCATTTGAATGCATGACTAAAACTGAGAGGTAAAAAAAAATAATAAATGAATAAATAACACAAAGAGAAACAGCTTCCACAGGGAGCTCTCAAAATGTTTCACCTTCTTAAGGGACAAGGTTATTATTACCTGATAAAATTCAGCAAGAGGTAAGACAACTATTGGAACAACATGCAATTTGCCTGAAAATCAAAAGATAACAATATGTTCCTCTACTGCAAATGAGAAGCGTTTAGGGTTTGTCTTTTACACTCTAATGTAGGGTGGATTTCTAGTCCTTTAACCCGGATGTCCCAACCCTTGGATCACAGTCAGACGCTTTGCTCTGGGCCTGCTCTCCAGCGATTTGTGTCAGCAAGAGACCCCTAGGCAGGTGAGAGCAGTGATGCTTGTGAAGGAGAATAAGTTCCTGGAAAGCCTTCTGTGGGAAATGAAATCAGTATCGTGAAAAGCTGTTTCCACATCCATGTTCACAGTGGTGTTATTCACAAAGTCAAGCTTAAGAAACAACCTAAGTATCTGTTGACAGATGAATGGATAAAGATGGGATAGTATTCAGCCATAACAAAGAAGGACATCCTGCTATTTGTGACAACAGAGACAGACCTGGAAGACATGACGTTAAATGAAAGACAGAGAAAGACAAATATTGTGTGATCCCACTCAATGTAGATTCTTACAAAAAAAAAAAAAAGTTTGAATGGACAGAAACACAGGAAAGAATGGTTGCCTGGTTGCCTGGTTGCCGGGGGCCAGGGGATGGCAGAAGTGAGGAGGTGTTGGTCAAAGGGCACAAACGTTTGGTTAAAGGTGATTGTGTTCTGAGACTGTAACGTACTGCGTGGCATTTATAGTTAACAATACTGGATTGTGTACTTGAAAGTTGTTAAGAGAGTGGATTGTAAGCATTCTCCCCACAAAGGAAACGCTTGAGTGTGTCGATCACTTCACAATGTACTTGTGCATCAAGTCATGGCATTGTACACTTTAAATAGACATAGTTTATTTGTCAAATATACCTCTACAAAGCTGGAAACAGAAAGAAAAGAAAACCTTCTTTGGGCATTCCAGATATGAATTGCGCACAGTTCAGACTAGAAGCTTCTTGGAAAGCAGAGGTGAGGTTGCCTGGGAATTTGGGGCAGGGTGAGGCAGGGATTACAAAGGGTACACATGAAAATTCTGGAGTTGTTTGATTGAGGTGACAGTTCCCAACTTACGTTAAAACCCATCAAATTTAAACATGCACATTCAAATAATTCCAGTTCATACTACATCACTTATACATCAATAAAAGTACAAAGTTTCTGAGGGGAAAAAAATGTAAAAATCTCACAGACCTCTTTTCAAACAAGACGGACCATCTGCACTCGAGGTACTGCCGTAATCCTGACTTGCCATCAAAAGCCTGCTTCAAGTGAGTGCTAGCTGAGGACAGCAGAAAGGACTACTAACTATCCACTTGCTCCTGTTCTGGTCAACAAATTCAAACATTTGGAACACATAAGCCTAGTGCCTCATCAAAATGTCCTCAGTTAGCCATCATTTCTCACAATGTTCTCAATTATTTTTTAATCAGGGAGTGATATTTTTAAAAACAGCAATCTGAAAGACATGTAAATATTCTTTTTTGAGAAAAAGAAAACAAAACACAAAAAGAAGGAAGGATGGTAGATGGCAATCTGTGGTAGACAGAATAATGGCCCTCCAGAGAAGGCCCCATCCTAAGCCCTAGAACCAGTGACTATAAGTCACATGGCAAAAGAGGAATTAAGGTTCCAAGTGGCATTAAGATTATTAATCAGCTGACCTCAATACAGGGAGATTGTTTGGATTATCCAACAATCCAACTACCACTGGGTAAACTAATGTAATCGCAAGGGCCCCTAAAAGTGGAGGAGAGACAGAAGGTGATGGAAGCCAAAGAGAAAGGCATATAATGACGGAATGCTGCTCCCTGTGAAAACAAGAATACTCACCGCAAGCCAAGGAATGTAGACACACTCTCAATCTGGTGGCTCTTCCCTGGAGTCGCCAGAGGGAACACACCCTCACAACACCTTGATTTCTGCACAGTAAGCCCCATTCCAGACTTTTGACCTCCAGACCTAAAAGATACTAAGTTTGTGTTTTCAGCCATTAAATGTAGGGTAACTTATTACAACAGCAATAGAAAACGACTATAAGTACCTTCAGGTGAGGGGAAACAGCACTGGCCTCGTTTTTTCCCCGTTCACTTAACCAGTCCTGAGAACTTTCCAGGGCAAAGAATTTTATTGGGCACAGGGTACATACAAGTGAAATGAAATTTGTGTGTGAGACCCAACGGGAAGAGACTTATTGGAAAAGAAGCAATGAGAGGTGGGACCTAGACTAGGACCAAGAATTAGGGATTTTCAGTCCTCTTTGGCCAAGAATTCTAGAGGCCCTGCCCTTCTCCTCCATCTACAAAGTGCCATGTTCCCCGTCCCAGACTTCGGTGAGGGTTTTGCATCTCACTTCCCTGCTGTCTCAGTGAAATGGAAGGTGCTTCTCCCACGCGGATGTGGGGTGAGACTTCAAACCCTTTCCTCCGCTGGTTCTAAATATGCAGAGCATTAGCGAGCCTCAGCCAAAGCCATAAACTTCAACCGGCCACAAGAGTGTGCACGTGAGATGACTGCAATTTTTTCCTGCCAAACCAGAATTAGCCGGTATAGGAATGAACGAGCGTGGAGATTTGAAATTGCACCGATTGGAAGAAAGCCCAGGTTAGGTTCGGGCACCTCCAAACGTACCCTTTTTAAAACCACACGGACTGAGGCCTGGAGCCCGAAGCTCCACGAAACGCTCACCTGGCCCGACAGCGAGCGGCAGAGGAGCCCCGGCCCGGGGCACCGAGCGCACGGAGCCGGCCGGAGAGCCGAGCCGCAGCCCCCAGCATCTCCATCCAGGATGCTGGGCGACATTGCAAAAGCTCTCCACGCCCAGCCGCTCAGGGGGCTCCGGGGCAAACAGCAAGTTCGGGGATCCGGGCCGGGAGCCGAGTGAGGCCGCAGCCCCGCGCGCCGCGGGCGGTGAGTATCCCGAGGCCGTGCGGCCCCGGGAGGCACCCTGGACCGCGCGGGTGGCCGCTGCTCCCCGGGGACCTGGGTCAGGCGCGGCGCAGGCCGGGGGCATGGACGGGAAGGCTGCTGGGCGATCGCCGGCAGGGCTGCGCCGAGGCGCTGGGATAGCGGGCTGCGGGCGAGGCCACCGCGGAGCTGGCAGGGAGCTTCGGGCCAGGGCGGAGCGTGGGGACGCGCGCCTCTTTTCCCCGGCGGCCGGGACCCCCCACCCGGTGCTTCCCGCAGAGCGCACGGCACCCCCCCGGGACCCCAGCCGCGCGCCGCTCCCGCCTCCTCGAATCCAGCTTGTAACTTGAACCAGGCGGTGGCGGAGCGGAGAGGGGGAGACCGGGGGCTGCGGTTAGGGGACGTCCGGGAGTGCGGAAGCCTCCCCGCGCAGGCGGCCGGGACTGCGCTCGGCCCGCTTCCCCGCGGAGCTGGCAGGTTCCGAGCCCGCCGGAGGACCCGGGTGCGCGGGATGTCGGGGAAGCGGGACAAACGCGGAGCCCGGGAGCGGGGCGCGCGCAAGCCCAGGGCGCGCGGGTCCCGCGGTGGGGAGGAAAGGGAGACCAACGGGGGCGAGGGACGCGGGGCGGCCATTACCCGGCCGGTCGCCGCCAAGGCCATTGGCGAGGTTTTAAGAAACTGAATCGTGCTTACCAATTAAAGTCGTTTTCTTTCCGCTGGAAAGTTGATTCAGTCTAATTAGCAAGGATAAATGAGGATTATTATTGAGAATTAGAAAAATTCTTTCTCGCCTTGTCTGGCGTATGTGTGTGTATGTGTGTGTGTGTGTGTGTGTGTGTGAGAGAGAGAGAGAGAGAGAAAGAGAGAAGAGAGAGAGAGACGGGGAAAGGGTGAATAAAAGTAGGCTTTGGAATCCCTCAGACCTGGCTCCGCCACCTGCTAGTTTGACCTCTAAGTTTCACTGTCCACATTCGACTGTAGCCTCAGTTTCCTCGTCTGTGAAATGGGACATTTTTTAAAAGATTTTATTTATTTATTTGAGAGAGAGAGAGAGCATGAGAGGGTCGAGGGAGAAGCAGACTCCCCCTGGAGCTGGGAGCCTGATGCGGGACTCGATTCCGGGACTCCAGGATCATGACCTGAGCTGAAGGCAGTTGCTTAAGCAACTGAGCCACCCAGGCACCCTGTGAAATGGGACATTAATGCCAACTGGACAGGATCGGTGTGGAGAAACCACTCAGCACAGTCCCTGACCCATAGAAGGCATTTATATGTCCAGTTCTTCCCAGTACAGCGTGAACCCAGGGGAGGTTTCCTTTTCTCCTGCACTGGTCTCTGTGCACTCGCTCCGCTCCCCAACCATCGAGGTTCTAACCTCTTCAGCCTGTTGGGCTCAAGTGCGCTCCCTAAGGCCCAAGATTGCCTTGCACACCAGGTCTAGAGGGCAAAAGAACCCACAGCCCAATTGCAGGCGGCCAGCCACTCTCTGCATCTGATGAGAACCAGTTACCGACCTAGCCTGTCCACCTGTAATTTGTTTTCACTGGGCACTCTCCCTTTGCTCGCCATTTATAAAGCACTCGCGGCATGCTAACATAATCATAGTAGCCAAATTAAAAGTGAATGAGTTGCTTATAAAACTTACTCCGGTAAGAGAGCTGTGGGAATTTAATTTGGTTTTAATCTCAGATACACTCCAGCTGGATCTAGATTTTTTTCACCTCTACCTAGTGGCACATAAATATGCAGCTGGCCTCCATCTCAGAGCTTTCATGGGTTACATAATTTCCCTTCCGTTATGATGGTTCTTCCACCATTTATGAACCCGCATTTGGGGCAAAGGAAGGTTGACTGTTGGTCCCATAATCTGCCCATTGCCTTCCTTCACTTCCTTCAGTGTAAGGCCCTAATGTTATATGCTGAGCTTCCAACAGGCCAGCCTAGAATGGGTTCCATCTTACCTGGTGATCCTCGAGGAAACCCCACACTCCATGCCTCATTTACCCCAGGGTACCCCATGCCTGTTGATGTTTTACATGTATGTCAGGATGTGGAGAAAGTGGGAGAGCTTGAAGGCTATGTGATAGAGAAAGACAGGGAGCCTGGGGACAGGATGGTCCAGAACCATCTCTGGTTCACTTGTGTGTACTCTCTCCCTCTCTCGCTCTCTGTCTCACAGAGTATAGACTAGGATATAATACTCAAAGAGTTATTTTGTATCTTATAATTATGTAAATGCTAAAAAGCAAACTTGGGAGTGGAGGGGGTAGAAATTTATTTTTCTGTTGTGTTCTTTTGTTTGTTTTAATTAACCTGGTTGGACAGTAAGTTAACTGTGATTAGTCCAAATGGGTATTGCTTATAGAGAGATTTAGATAGGACATGCTGATGGCTCTGCTGCCAGGTGTATCTTTAGGGACCTTGTGAGGATGGGACAGAACTTCGTTTTAGCTTCCCCCGCCCTCGACCAGTCTCCGCACTGGCTACTGGATGCTAGATACACCGTCGCACCTCTTGGATAAAACTTGGCAATTAAATTCTATTCAATGTCATTTATTTATGAACAAATAATGGAAATGCCGAGAGTCGTTCAATGACAACTGCATCTCTCAACCCATAGAATAAATAATTCAGTGAGAATATCAAGTTCTTAACATTGCTTAGGAAAAATGCCTGCTATTTCAACTCATGGGTTGAAAAACCATAACCTTTGTGATATTATTATTTGACACATTTTCAGAGATGCAAGTGGGCTTTAGGAAAATGCCAAGTTGTGTTGTTTTGTCTGTCTAAACAGAGCTGAGCATTATCCCACAGATTTTATATGTGTGATGTTATTACATCATGTGCCCTTCTTAATGCCCATCACCCAATTGCACTGGGTGTTATATACAACTGATGAATCATTAAATTCTATTTCTGAAACTAATTTTAAAAATTTAATTTTAAAAAATAAAAAATAAGGGTGCCTGGGTGGCTCAGTGGGTTAAGTCTCTGCCTTCGGCTCAGGTCATGATCTCAGGGTCCTGGAATTGAGTCTCACATCGGGCTCTCTGCTCAGCAGGGGGCCTGCTTCCCTCTCTCTCTCTCTCTCTCTCTCTCTCTCTCTGCCTGCCTCTCTGCCTGCTTGAGATCTCTCTCTGTCGAATAAATAAATAAAATCTTTTTTTAAATAAAATAAAATGATATTATTTTATATTCATATAGGTCGTTTGCTCCCCCGATTCTTCACTTTGTGGCTTGGAATTTTACATACAAGTAGCAGAGGCAGAGGAAAGACAACCACTGAACAGCCCTTCTGATCCTTCTGTAGGTTTATCCTCTGGGCCTTGGGCCAATGCAGCTCTTTTCTGGGCTGCAGGCTCTGGAAAGCAAGGGCTACCCCATCACTTCCTGTCCCCAGGCAGGCTGTCCTCTCGCTTGGAAAAAGCAGGGTAGTGGCAGGCTAGACTTCCCCAGGAAAGTGGCTCTTGAATCATCCTCGTTCTTTTTCTACAACCCAGCCACTCATCTACCAGATGCAAAGAGCTGATCCAAATGGCATTTAAGAGATAGAGAGAGGGACTTTTATTTTGTTATCATAAAGTTAATATGTACATATTATAATTTTTTTTTTACCAACAAGGTAGATTAAAGGAGGAAAATTACTTTAAGACCATCATCCAAAGAATAATCTCCCTTAAAATTTTTCTGTTTCACTTCAGTCTTAGAGTGAATGGTTACCTATTTCTAACAAAAACAACAAAAGGATTATTGCCCACATCCAGTTTTGTAACCCGCCCATGTATAATACACATCTTCCTTCCATGTCTTCGAACAGCCTTGTGCAATGAATGATTGATTTAACATATACTCTAATGTTGGAGATTAGAAATGTTTGCAGGGGAGGGGAGTTCTCACCGTGTCAAGGTTTCATTACTATATTTACCTGAATCTTGAGGGAGGAGCAGAATAGGAGCGGGAAGTTAGGAGAGAAGCGTGTTCCCAAAAGAGAGAAGAAGTGCAAAGTTCAGAACACTGTGTCAAGGTCAAGGAGATGTAGGTGCTTTAGCAGGGCTGGAGCACAGGAACCAGGGGTCAGATAATCTATGGAGAACCTGGCAATGGCAAAGAGAGTCTGGGCTTGATCCTAAGGATATCTTGACAGTGTGGAGAAGTCACATGACAAGATAACATTTTATCCCTCCCAGCTGTCTGTAGAGCAGGAAGGTGGAAAAGGACCCGGGCAGAGAGGAGCAATCTGGGCAGGAAGTGTAGCGGTTGAGAATTGGGTGGGTGTTTAGGACATAAAATCACTTAAAAGATAAAAATAATAATGAGGACAAGGTATGAGAGAAAGGGAAAGTCAGGATGAGCCCCAGGACAGATCCATTAAACTAATCTTCCACTGACGTCCTTGGTTCCCCAATGCCCATTTCTTCCCAATAAATTCTTAGCCAGAACCAATGCCACAGTCCAGGGATCAGCCAGCTTTTCCTAGGAAGGGTCAGAGAATAAGTATTTTAAATTTCATGGACCACATAACCTTTAAGAAAGGTAAAAACAATTCTTAGCTTGGGGGTGTGCAGAAAGAGGCTGTGGGCACTGTGCAATCCACCACAGTCCGCTTCTCTGACCCCCACCCTCCCAACCTGTCCACACTGGAACACTGCTGAGAAAAGCCTCACCTTTGGAGGGGGTCCTCATGTATTTGGGATTATTTTTTAGACCTCCTTCCTCCATTGCAATGACATGATTTTCAATAACAACCATGTAATGGTTTGTAATAATCAGTATTTTCTTATTTTTTCTTTTGTTTTAAAATAATTAATTGAAAAAAAGAACAGGTTTCTGTCTTGAAGAGATTATTCAAATTGAGTAAAACATGTCTTGTATTGATTGCACACTTCACTTTACAAATGAAATATTTTCACCTCACCATCTTACCCTGTTTCACTATTTTACACGTTAAACAAAATAAAATCTCCAGGTAGGTGTACAGAGTGACACAAGTAAAGAAGTCAAGTTCTGGTTCTTTATCTCTACAGTGACTGTGCCGTTCATCCATCTCGAACGTGCTGCTGAAGGTGGGGACATGAGACACCTTGGGGACTGCGGACCAAACTGGGCCACAGAGAGTTCCAGTAATTCTCAGGAACTTACTCTCAAGTGTGTAGCTGGGGCCACACGGATATGGGGGTCAACGGTAGAACCAGGAATTCTCTGAAATAGCTTCTATGGATAATACAGTGCTTATGGAAGGATAAGTAATAGCACCATGCTGGTTTGAAGCTTACAGATAGAAAATTAAAAACATCATAATTTGGAACTTTGGCCAGCAAAAGATTTTTTTCAGAAGAGGAGTATTTTATTAGTGATGTCTAGATTTGCTGGCACATAGTGGTCATAATAAAAAGCAGACCAACTTTTAGTTGTTTGTTCTTGTCTTAACATTCTCTGATGATGATGCTCGAATTGCCCGCTTCTGGGTCTGAGGGCTTCCAGCGCTCTGTCCCTGGTGCTGCTCGCCCACGGCTCTGCCCTGCTGTCTTGCAAGGCTCAGCTCCACCTTCAGAACGACCCAACAATAGTTTCCACTCGTCGTGGGCAACAGTCTCTTCCAACAGTCTCTTCCTGAATGTGGAGGTCCCTTCACAACCACCACCCTCTTCATTCTCAGCCAGTGACCTCACTTCTACTTGACCCAAGAATTAGACCATCGGGTTAACTTCTCCTCCCACTACTTGGCACCGTCCTCTCCATCCACCTGCTGCTTTGCTCCTCCTGATCAAGACCAATCCTGCTGTTCCACCACCTCCAGGATTACTATCTCTGTCTCTGTCTATCCTTCTTTTACTCCTTATCCTCAGTTCTCTTACATATACTTAATTCTCATCCTAAGAAATAAAAATGAAACCAGAGTCCTTGCCTGATCTGGCATCACTGCCCCCACTCCAGCTCCAGCCAGCCTCCAAGCCTCTCTTCTGTGTCTTGTGTATCAGACCTGAGTATCACCATTATTAGAAAGCTCTAGCTCCCATTGTAATAATAATAATAATAATAATAATAATTGGCCTTCTAGTTTACCATCTCTCCTGAGTTGTGTTCATAGAGGTTGGTATTCCAAGGTGAATCCACTCTTTTGTACCGAAAAAACGCAAACGTTGGGACCCACAAAATGAGGACCAGATACTCTGCCAAAAGCTCTACCAAGGCAAAGCTCCCCTGAAAGGTTGTTTAGAGCCAGCTGTCTTCCTTCTGTGACATCTTTGTTGTCACATGTCAGTATCCATCCCAATGCTGGTCACAAGGCATGGGCTTGGAGTCAGGAATACCGGGGTTCAATTCCTTGGGTTCCTGGTAGCCATACTTCCCGGTCATGGGAACTTGGGAAAGGCACTTCACTTCTCTGAGTCTATTTCCATTTCTTTAAAATATGCATAGTAATGGTTACATACAGGATGAGTATAGAGATGGAACAGGCTTCAAAAAAGCACTTGCCAGTAAAAAGGCAGGAGTGTTCCCAAATCTGCATAATGACAAGATGAATCTGAAGGTCAGTTTGGTTACGGTGGGGAGGCAGAGCTGTCCAAAGAAGAAAAACTACTTTTGGCTTGACGTTCAAGGAAATTATTTGTCATGTGTATTTCAGAAAATCTTGGAAAATGTACACAAGTCATGAAGATATTGGATATGATTTTGAAGATGACCCCAAAGATAAGAAGACACTTAAGCCCCACCCAAACATTGACAGTGGATGGGCTTGGATGGTGGTTCTTTCCTCCTTCTTTGTACACATCCTCATCATGGGCTCCCAGATGGCCCTGGGAGTCCTCAACGTGGAATGGCTCGAAGAATTCCATCAGAGCCGTGGCCTGACTGCATGGGTCAGCTCCCTCAGCATGGGCATCACCTTGATTGTGGGTATGTTCGCATGTGACCTGTTGCAAAACTGAATTATTATAAATTGACAATTCCCTGCTGTAAGGTTTTATATGGTCAAAACATTAGATACTAGATGTTAATGATATCTAGTACTGTTTTTTTTATCATGGGACAATATATATAAGATCACGTTTACTGTTTTAGCCATTTTTTAGGTATACAGTTCATTGCCACTAACTGCATTCATTCCCACCATCCGTCTCCAGAACCTTTTCATTGTCCCAAACTGAAACTCTGCACCCATGAAACAGCAACTCTCTTTTCCCACCTTCCCTTCACACCTGACCATCACCATTCTATCTTCAGTCTCTGTGAAAGTACCTCATATAAGTGTAGTCATACAATATGTGTCCTTTTGTGTGATATTATTATTTGGATATTATTAAAAAAAAATTTAATGTTTTGAAATTTGATCATTTAAAAAGCTCTTTTTTACCCCAAACTCTTTTCTTGACTACTCTAATTCATTACATATTATTACAGATCTGTTTATTTAATATTTGGAAGTATTTGTAAAAGAAAAAAATTTTAGAGAAAACACCACAAAAGGCAAGTGACGATCTTATTTCAGATTTCCTAGGATTTAATTTGAAATACTGATCATATGCTGTTGAAAAATCTATTGAACTGCTTTGAGAAAAGTTACTGATGTAACTAACAGGAAGGAATAATAATGTATTTTCTAATTAAACCTAACCACACACCAATCCATGAAGGTCATTCTCATGCAGTTGGAAATGCCAAGCTAGAAAGTTATCATAAATAACTGTTATTATTATGGCCTATGTGTTGCCTTTTGGGAACTAAACACGTTTTACTGTCAACTAATATTTAATAAGCATCTATTATATACTGGGTGTTTTCCCTTACATTATCTCTTGAAAGTAAAAGCCACAATTTTACATCGAAATTTGTTATATTTATTTTTATTTATTATTTTAGAGAGCATGCACACAAGTCGGTGGGGGACAGAGAGAATCTTAAGCAGGCTCCATGAGGAGCACAGAGCCCCACTCAGAGCTGGATCTCAGGACTCTGAAATCATGACCTGAGCCAAAACCAACAGTCCAACACTTAATCAACTGAGCCAACCAGCACCCCTATGTTGACTTTTTTTAAAATTTCTAGTATTCACGAAATTACACTAGAAACATAAATAGCCTCGAATCTTTTTCTGGTTCTGTGAGAGTCTGTGTATGACAGGCATCTCTGTGTTTGATGGGAGTCTCCCTTTTCAGTGGTAATTAACTCCTTGAATCCAATTCCAAGATTTGTTGATCTTGGCTGGCATTCAATGTTATTTTGGATAAGACAAACAACGTTAATAACAGTGGTAGTGCTAATGATGGAAAACAAGGACAAAGTATTATTTCTCAAGATGTGTGTGGAGTATGTGTTTTTATCAAAGGAAATTAATAGTAATCTGGTTTTAAAATTACATAAGGGCACCATTACGTGTGGGAGGGCATTGCCGGTAAATCATCTGGCCTGCAACATTTAGGAACTGACTCCTTCAACCCTATGTTGACCTTGTTAAAACTAGAATATCATCATTAAGAAGTAGGAAGGTTTACTTGAGTGTAGGCAATGTGTTAGTTTTATGTTGGATGTGCTTCAACCTTCTCAATAAGTCAGTGAAGGAAAACTGCGTCTAGAATACCTAACATCCAGGTTTCTACCTTTTTTTTTTTTTTAAGATTTTATTCATTTATTTGAGAGAGAGAGAGAGAAGAGTACAAGAGAGAAGAGCAAAAGTTGGGGGAGGGGCAGAGGGAGAGGGAGGAGCAAACTCCAGGACTCTGGGATTACCACCCAAGCCAATGGCAGACGCCTAACCGACTGAGCCACCCAGGCGTCCAATTTTTACCTTTTTAAAAATAAATCTTTAAGCGGCACCTGGCGGTCTCAGTCCATGGAGCATGCGATTCTTAATCTTGGGCTTATGAGTTCGAGCCCCACATTGAGTGTAGAGATTACTTAAAAATAAAATCTTTTTTAAAAATCTTTAAGGGGTAGAACAGATACTTACAGATTCAATCAGGAAGTATGTGTCACCACAAAAAAGAAGACTCAGTGAAAAGACAGGATAGGAAATGTCCCATTATTTTCCAAATCACCCAGTGAAGTTATTTCATATGTTATTTTGTGTTTCACAAGCTCTACCAAAATAAGCAGTGGGAACCAGTCCTGAAAGTCTTGCAAATGATTTTGAATATGACCCCCAAAATAAGAACACCTAACTCATAGTAATGGTGAAATGTGATGGTCCTCCTTGATTTAGTTGGGAGGTAACTATATATTCAAAATTCTGTTTGAGAGTCCCTATATCCCAGACAGTGTCATTTCAGCTTGTAGACTAACCTCTCTACAGGAAAGGCACCTGCTCGATAAATATCTTGGGTCTTAGAAATCATAACACAGCAAGGCTCATAGTTATATAAATAAAAGGTCTTTTATCTTATCATGATCCTAAATTGCTGTTCGTTATCTTAAGCTGTCTGATACATGATTGCTGCAGAGCTGTTGGGTGTTTTCCAAGCCAGAAGCCTGCAGTACAGCTCTCCTTTATTTGCTGCTTAACCATATGCCACGTGCACGTTATGTCCATGATCTCCTCTGATCCCACAGCCCCACCTGCACCAGTCCATCATCTCTATCTCACAGAAGAACATGCAATGTCCACAGACTTCAAGGGACTTACTTGAGGTTGAACAACCAATGAGCATGAGAGAGTCTCCAAAGCTGGTCCACTAGACTCAGAATTGTGTCTACTACACCCTACCTCCCGTCACTCCGTCAGATGAGAACTGAGAATATGTGTGAAGTAAATAAATGGAAATTGTTCTCATTTTCCAATCATTGTGAGCCCATTTGGGTTTTCTCTTTTAAATTAAAAAAAAAAAATTCCGTGAATTACATTGCAGAGTTGAAAGCCCTCCCTCTCTCTTGGGCAGAGGCTTGCATGTAAGAAACTTGATAATTTCATTCTTTGCTAGCACGGACTTTGCCAGTTTCCAAAATGGAATCACCTCTGTCGTCCCTACAGCAGCCTCGGTGACAGCCGTGGGAAGCATTCTTGGTGGAAGCCATGTTAGGGGCATCTGCAGGCTGCAAGAGGTCACTGTCTTGCTAAGCAGAGTTAGAGTGGTGGTTGCCAATCCTCGCTGCACATCAGATCCACGTGGGGAACTTTAAAAACCCTGCCTCTCACGCTGTACCTCGACCATCAAATCAAAATCTCTTGGGATGGGATTTGAGCATCAGAATTTTTTTTTCTTTTTTTTTTAAGATCCTAAGTGACTCCAGTGCTCAGCCTAGGCAGAGAGTCATTGAGGTAGAGGCTCTGAACTCCTTACCGCAGGGAAGGGTGAGCCCTGGTGGCCAGGAGTTCAATGAACTATGTACTTTCATCTGTGACTGTATGTCAAGGTCACCGGGACAGGAAAGAAATTAGAATTTCCTCATGGTGTTCCCTGCAGCTCTATTATGTGGGAAATGGGCCAAAATTAGATTCCTTCTGCAGAGGAGGGAGTCTGTGTCTCATCCCAGAACACCGAATTGCTCTGCAGAAGTGGGAATCATAGCCAGACGACTGTCCCTTCACCTGCCTTGCCCCTTGTCTTTAGACTGCGTGGGGAGTTCGTTGCATTTTGGCAAAATGCTAATTTGATCTTGGAGATTCCAGCTGAGCATCCGTAATGATGCGAAAATGGAGCAGAATCCGAACGCTTGTGTCCAGCTTCCTTATTTTGACCGATCGTGTTTTGCAGCCGTGGAGGGGTCACAGCATTTCCGGGACTAACTTTGCTGGCTGGGGCTTTTGCCTTTTGCCTTTTGCCTGTCTGCACGTCGTAAATGACAAAGGCTCCACCCTGTGAGAGATGATGAACTGAAAATCCAGAAAGTGTCATCATTTTACCTTATTATCAGTAAAGCAATTCATCCTTTCTTTTTGATACACAACATTTCTCCAGACTGGAGTATCTGCTCGGACTTGGGGCAATTCCACCTCATTCCTTCTTCCCCACATGCTTTCTTAATGCAGTGTTCAGAAACGTGCAGTATCACAGAAAAACTTGCTTCTGGGCCCTTTCTGTAACACGGAAAACATGATCATGTTCCTGAACTGCGATGTGGTGACCTGTCATCACTTAAACGGCCAATTAACAGCCAACAGATGAGTCATGCCTTTTTCTCTTTTTTATCCACTCATCAGAGATTCCAATAGTGAAGCGACTGTGGGTTTAGGAAAATAAAAATCTTTGTGGGGTGCCTGGGTGGCTCAGTTGGCTAAGCATCTGACTTTTGATTTTGGGCTCAGGTCATTATGTCAGGGTTGTGGGATCGAACCCCATCTGGGCTCCACACTCATCTGCTTGAGATTCTCTCCCTCTGCCCCTCCCCCCACCCAGGCACATGCTCTCGCGCTCTCTCGCTCTTCTCAAATAAAAATCTTTTTAAAAAAATATTTATGGGGGCACCTGGGTGGCTCAGTTGGTTAAGCGGCTGCCTTTGGCTCAGGTCATGATCTCAGAGTCTTGGGATCGAGCCCCGGACCTGGCTCCCTGCTCAACAGGGAAACCTGCTTCTCCCTTTCCCTCTGCCTGCCGCTCTGCCTACTTGTGCTCTCACCCTCTGTCAACTAAATAAAATCTTTAAAAAAAAAATAAGAATTTAAAAAGTATTTGTGAAGAAATCAAAGACACACTTTCAACTTATGGTTTCTGAATTTCAGTTACCCCCAGTAATTCCCTCAGATGTCTATATCAATGTGTTTGGTTTATATATTATTTATATAGAGTGTTCGTTTTATAATATATAATAGTATATTTATGTAAAATATATTTACTATACTGTCTATTTTAAGAGGTTTACCTGCTAAGTTATTTTCTAATGCACCAGGGTTCATTAAATTAATAAATCATTGCCTTCATAATTTTTAAGATTAGGACTGCTCAAGAAAAAAAATTTATTAGCAAACTGTGCATCCAAATATGTACATGCATATAGGTAGAACCTTAAAGGAAGATTTGATTTCAGTTTGAATTAAAAGGGGAAGCTCCTTAGAGTTTAACAAACTTTTAACCTGAAATACTCCCACCAGAATATAGGGTTTCATAACTATGAAAAGGAATAATGATCAAAAATAAGATGATTTTTTAAATGTACCCTCTTACTGAATATTGACTACAGCCTCCCATTTTATTGCTAAAATACAGATTGCTTTTTGCACGGGAATGATGGATCCCAACACAAGCACTGAACTTCTGTAACATCAGAAGTTACCACAGGATCGCCAGGGTGGTTCAGTCGGTTCAGCGTCTGGCTCCTGATCTCAGCTCAGGTTTTGATCTCAGGGTGGGGTGTTCAAGCTCGCACTGGGCTCCATGCTGGGCATAGAGCCTAGTAATAAAAATGAATGAATGAATGAATGAATGAATGAATGAATGAATGAATATTAGGAAGAAAACAAAGAGGTTGACAAAAACCAGAGTGTCATAAGAAAGTAAGCAGCCAGGACAAAACATCATACAATACTATACTGCTGTGAGCCTGGCACTGTCTGTGGACCAAGATGTATTTCTGAGTCTCCACACACTGTCATAATCCATAGCCTGGTGGGGCCAGCCTGGGACTGAGAGTCAGCAGGGGATGAAGTACAGTATGAAGCAATGAGAAGTGCTTTGCAACACGATTTGCATCCAAGTGTCCTCATGAAAATAAGCTATCAGTTCTTTGCTGGAAGCATGGGAGTTCTGAGAACCCCCTTGCTGTACCCCCACTAGGTCTGGAGTCAATAACTCAAATAACAAGTAATGTAAGTGAGGGCAGGAGGCCAAGTACAGGACCAAAGGGAGGGGTGATGACTATAGCAAACTAGGAGTGTGGGCATAGGGAATCGGAAAGCCAAGGCACTGCTCCAGCCCATCTTGGCTGTGTGGGAAACTGCGGGATTCTGTGTTGCCATTGGATTTCTTGGGAATGCTCTTAATTTTTAAATGCTGGCAACTGATTCAAAACATCTTTTAAAGATTTTATTTACTTATTTCAGAGAGAGTGAGAGCAGGAGTGGTGGGGAGTGGCAGGCAGAGGGAGAGGGAGAAACAGGTTCCCTGCTGAGCAGGGAGCCCAACAGGGGCTTGATCCCAAGACCCCAGGATCATGACCTGAGCTGATGGCAGACACCCAACCAACCGAGCCACCCAGGTGCCCCAAAACATCTTTTAAACTATGTTCTGGATAAACAAAATACATCCACAGGCTGAATAAGCCCATAGACCACTAGTTTTCAGACCTACCTGTGCTGTAGACAAGAGAACGAACTAACTCATTTGTCTATTTATTTCAGGTCTGCCCTTCTTGAAAACCTAGAACCTTGTGCTCTCCGGCGAAATTACTGAAACCCATCTTTGCATGCTAAAAGCTATTTGCATATAACGCAATGGGGGTTTGGGTTCGTTTTATTTAATAGCCCTACTAATGTTTTATTCTTTGTCTTCACGTGCGGATTTTAGAGGAAAGCATGAAAATAAAACACCATCAGTCAATTCCCTTTCCAATGTCCCACGACAGGACCTTTCATCGGCTTGTTTATTAACACCTGTGGGTGTCGCCGGACCGCAATAATCGGAGGGCTGGTGAACTCGCTGGGCTGGGTACTGAGCGCCTACGCCGCAAACGTGCATTATCTCTTTATTACCTTTGGAGTGACAGCTGGTAAGCATATTGATATTTTTAGCCTTAATTTTAAATATATTTGTTGGGCATTTTGACAATGAATAATTGTGGAGGAAAGAAAACCATTAAAATAGTTTTCCTTTTTTTTTTTTAAGATGGTATTTATTTGGGGGGCGCCTGGGTGTCTCAGTGGGTTAAGCCGTTGCCTTCGGCTCGGGTCATGATCTCAGGGTCCTGGGATTGAGTCCCGCATCGGGCTCTCTGCTCAGCAGGGAGCCTGCTTCCTCCTCTCTCTGCCTGCCTCTCCATCTAGTTGTGATTTCTTTCTGTCAATAAAATAAATAAAATCTTAAAAAAAAAAAAAAAAGATGGTATGTATTTGGGAGAGTGAACAAGAGTGCACAATGGGGCGGGAGGGTAGAGAGGGACAGGGAGAAGCAGACTCCCTGCCGAGCAGGGAGCCTGGTGATGCGGCCCCATCCCAGGAACCTGGGATCATGACCTGAGCTGAAGGCAGACACTTAACCCACTGAGCCACGCAAGCGTCCCATATTTTGTCCTTCTTTTCTTCCACTCCACCCCACCATATACTCCAGGAAATACTTTTTAATATAAGATATTAAATATGCCTTACATGTGGAAAAACAACCTAACAAGTGTACTTGGCCTTCCTATTAGAATTTAATTAAATTTTTCATGATTGGTTCCAAGTGCTTGTCTTCTCTCTTATGAGGAATAGGGAAAGGAAAGTAATAATACAGAGGTAGATGAATGGGCTGAATATTAAGAAAACTAATAACATTCTCTCATTTAATAACTACAGAATGGAGCATGAATCATAGCATAATTATTTTCTCATTCAGCCCTATTCAAATGAATGAAATAGCAGCAAAATTCACATATATGTAGACTCTTAAAAAGCAAATCTAGGTCACTGGCTACGAGGCAGCATGGTTTACAAATCCATTCTGCAAAATACATTCCCAGCTATAATTTCCTTTATCAACAGGTAGCAGGAGTCACATAGATAAGAAGCAGTTTCTTACTTGTACAATTGGATTGCCGTGAACCAGATCCAGCCCGACTTTCTTTTTGAGTACAGAGCTACTGTCCTAATAATGACACATTGGCAGAAGTGTTGGTATAAGAGGTAAAAGTTAGAATTTGGAAAACTTGCTCCACCCCCACCACTTATTATCTGGTGACTTTGGACAAATTACTTAACCTACTCATACCTCAGTTTCCCTATCTGCAAAATGGGATCATTAAGAGTGCTTGGTTTACAGGGTTGTTGAAATGATTAGAAGATCATCTGTATAAAGCACTTAGCATGATGCTTGTCACAAAATAGAGTTCTCAGTAAGTGTTAGCTAATACGTAATTGTCATATAGAATGTAACATTCTTATAATGAGCTTAAGGGCATGCTTTATGATAGCAGGAGACGTGAACACACCTGCTCACCAAAAAGTTGGCAAGTTGGTTCTCCGTAATTTACACCGATCCACATCTACACGTAAAGCTCTTCTTTGTCCTTTGAAGCATAGTTTGGAAACCATTGATCTGAAGGACTTGGTAACAGTTCTTCAAGAGTAATTTAAGATGTTTCCCGTGAGTGTTTTAGAAACTTTCCCCCAAGCACTCCAATGCATAGAGTCCACACAGGGGTTTTCATACTAAAGGTGAGGAAATGAACACTCCTGCTGAGCCTACAGAGCCACACTGGGGTCCCTGCACAGACCCCTGGCACCCCGTGAATGGGATGTGGTAGTGGTTGATTATACAGACTGACTTGATCCTACAAACTGGGACTTGAGATTAAGTCTCATCATTTAAACATTCCTATGATTAAGTCTCATCATTTACACATTCTTTTGTTTACATGAACTTTATTTCTTGCAGTTGTTTATTGACCTGCAGTTAATATTGTTTCCATATTCTTCTTTTAATTTTTTAAAGTTTTTAAATTAAAATTTTTTAAAAGAATATTGTTTCCATATTACTTTTTTATTCTTTTTTCTTAAGATTTTATTTATTTATTTGTCAGCGAGAAAGAGAGCACAAGTGGGGGTAGCAGCAGGCAGAGGCAGAGGGAGAAGCAGGCTCCCCGCTGAGCAGGGAGCCCAATGTGGGTCTCGATCCCAGGACCTGGGGATCATGACCTGAGTGGAAGGCAGATGCTTAACCGACTGAGCCACCTAGGTGTCCCATTTTTTTGTTTCCATATTCATTCACTTATATATTTAACAAATATTTCTGGACCCAAGAACGTAGGAGAAAAATCAGAGGGCTGGTGAAAGGAAAGTGTGTCTTTAGACAGTCTTTTGCTTCCCACTTTTTATACCCGAAAAACCCAAAGAAATTCTCAGAAAATAAATGTATCCACCTCCCACACAAACATATATCTAACTATATGTAACTGGAATATCCAGCTAAATCAGTTAGCTTATACAGACAAAATCCTGAGCTGTCATTAGGGAGGCATATGGAAACTGATTGGCAATCTAGTCCCTATTTAACAGAAAAGAAAGATGGGAAGGTCTTTAAAAAGCAAGTGCTTAAGAGATATATTTCACTGTACAATTTGCATTTGGGGAAAAAAAAAACTTTATTGATATCCTTCTTCATTCCAAAAAGCATTTGAGACAGTTTTGTTTGTATCTCTCTCTCTCTCTCTCTCTCTCTCTCTCTTTTTAACACCTAGACAATTAAAACTATGTAGGAGTATCCTTCTATTAAGCAGGAAAAGAATGTCTGTTTGAGCAAACTTAGTTAGCCAAGGAAGTCTGGACTGAATTTCTTCAGCCTTAGCAGAGCTCCATTTTCTTAACCCTGTCTTCTGAAGACATATTTTCTCCCATCCACACTGACCCAAGATCACAGGATTTTTTTTTTTTTTTTCTCTCTCCATCTGGACCTCTTTCCTCCACTTGACCGGGAGGGCTATGGTGAAGAATTGTTCTAGCACCCTGCCCAGGGCTAGACATTAATGGGGCCTTGACTGACCACTTGGCTAAAACCCATATCCTCAAGGCCTGTCCTTGAAGCTCATGGAATAATTGTGCCCATAACAGACAGCAAAACCACATGAGGAAGGGGATTCTGTCAAGGGCATGAATAGTGTAACCGGGAAATAGATACTTATAACATGAGGCATGGATCTCTTTGTTCCTCACACAGGGGAGCATTCATTATTCACACTAAGTTAGAATGAGTGCTGCTTTTAGGCTTGGGTACCTCAGTTCTCTTTCTATTAATCTTTTTATTCTGCTGTTGTTTAGAAATCCATAACCTCATTAAATTTAGGATGTTGGTCATTGTCAGTAACAAAGCAAGATTTTTAAAAATTAAACTTATCTTATGCTCTCAGCAAAATCCAGATGACAAATTTCACAGACAAATGACCCAGTTTTGTCAACAAATTTCAAGAAAAAAGAGAGTTAAATTTCAAGAAAAAAAGTATTTACAGAGGATTAAGATTCAATAGGGGCAACTGGGTGGGCCTTATTTGGATTATGATTAAAGAGACGGGTTTTTTAAGAATACAGTCATTTATGAGACAATTCGAAATGTGAACACCTTCTAGATATTTCATGATATCAAGGAATTGTTCATTTTATCAGTTAAGATATAATAATTATGCAGGCGCCTGGGTGGCTCAGTGGGTTAATCCTCTGCCTTCAGCTCAGGTCACGATCTCAGAGTCCTGGGATTGATCCCACATCAGGCCGGCAGGAAGCCTGCTTCCTCCTCTTTCTCTGCCTACTTGTGATCTCTGCCTGTCAAATAAATAAATAAAA
The DNA here is from genome assembly GCF_964662115.1 of Mustela nivalis. Lineage (NCBI taxonomy): Eukaryota > Metazoa > Chordata > Mammalia > Carnivora > Mustelidae > Mustela > Mustela nivalis. The sequence goes on from NC_139030.1 coordinate 76,416,631, forward strand.
TCTTTTTTAAAAAATGATATAATTATTATGCTGGTTAAAGAATTCTTCTATTAGAGATTTATACTAAAATATTTGCACTTGAAATGATGTACATGAGATTTGCTTTACAATTGGAGGAAAGAGTACGTTTATGGGCTATTAAATACTTTTCTCTGCCTCTTTAGATATTAGGAAATGAGAAATTCTGGTTTTTTGTGGACATAAACGTCATAAAATTAATCCAGAGTTCAGTTCAGTTCTGTTTTCTTGATGCTTATTTCTCCCATAATGCAAGTAATTATTATTACCCTCACTGAGGCTTGCAAAGGGGCTTGGGGACCTGACCCCACCTCTACTGGAAATCACTTAGAAGCTTAATTGTTCTCAAAACAAGGGTAGCCACCCTCACGACTGGTTGAGGATCATTGACTTCTGACAGTTGCTATAAATATCACTGCTTTCAAGTAAATAAAGGAGGCGGGTTGCTTCTGGAGGTTTCTTTTAGAAATTCAGGTTGAAGTAAAATCCTTCTTCAAAATCCTATGAGCCAGAGGTGGGGGGAGGGCTATGAGCGGTTTAGAGGGGGAGGCAGTGAGCAGCGGATAAGGAACAGGCTGGGCATTGGGGTCTGAATTCCGCCCAGGATTCTCCAGTTTCTTGCAGCAGGGTCTTGGGAAAGTAACTTAACTCCTCATGAGGTTCAAAAGAAGGGCATAGGGATGCCTGGCTGGCTCAGTCTGAAAAGCATGCAACTCTTGATCTGTGGTTTGTGATTTCAAGCCCCACGTTGGGTGTAGAGATTACTTAAATAAATAAAACTTAAAAAAAAAAAAAGGTAGACCCACAGCTAACTTCCGGTTATTGTGAAAACCCAATTACATAAGCCTATGAAGCAAGTAGCCCAATATTGGTCCTCAATTAATGGTAATGACTTTTATAGTTGTATATATGATCGTTCTGGTCTATTTTTAAAATCAAGTATTTCTGAAACTATTCAATGATAATGAACTGAGGAGGCTTCGGCTCTGGGAAACAAGATTGGTCAAAGTCTCTTTTGTACTCTCATGCTGCCGTTCTGTTGTCAGGAAGTCTTAAGTATTAGAACCATATGGCCGTATGATCACTGAAGTGGGTCTCAGGGTTTACCTCTGTCTGTACCTAGAAGTTGAGAATGCAACCCACAACCTCTTGGCCCTCATTTTATATTATTTTATTTCATTTCATTTTTTAAAATAGGTTTCTTTTTTTTAGAGCAGTTTTAGGTTCACAGCAAAATTGAGCAAAAAGTACAGAGTTTTGTTATGTCCCCTGCCCCCAACGCCCACAGTCTCCCCCACGAGCCTTTTAATTTTGTCAACGGAAATTACAAACTGTTCCAATTTTCTAAGAAAGATACAAGTGAAAATCAGAGCTGCCAATTAGCATTACGTGGTTCTGACATCCAGTTACTGTGTATATTTCTAGGTACCTTACTTTTATTCTTCCTATTAATTTGTGAACAAATGAACCCATTCCTGAGGCTTCTGCAAATTGCCCGGAATTCCTCCTCTCCATCCGCTGGTACAAAAATACTTTCCTGGGCACTTAAGGCAATTAGCACGGACAGCAGGGCCCCAACATCCGTTCATTCTTCCATTCATCTACCTTCTCATCCGTTCATTCATTCTGATATTCTGATGTGAGGGTGCTGGCTTATTTTATTATTGGAGGAGCCCATGCTGGAGGGAGATGATGGGCTGGAAGCTTCCGTGAATGACCCTAACTGTGCTTACCCTCTGCTGCTTTTTTACCAACGTTATTTTTCTGTGTGATTAAAAAAAGAAGAAGAAGAAAGAAAGAAATAGCATAGGGACAAATATAATGAATGGCAGATGACCTCTACATGCTGCAAATGCCGGATATGGCCATTTAATGTTGTGCTGTTTGCTTTTTCTTCCCATCCAACCCGCGCAGGCTTTGGAAGCGGGATGGCCTACCTGCCGGCGGTGGTCATGGTGGGGAGGTACTTCCAGAAGAGACGCGCCCTCGCCCAGGGCCTCAGCACCACCGGGACAGGGTTCGGCACCTTCCTCATGACGGTTTTGCTCAAGTACCTGTGCGCGGAGTACGGATGGCGGAATGCCATGTTCATCCAAGGCGCCGTGTCCTTAAACTTGTGTGTCTGCGGGGCGCTCATGAGGCCCCTCTCTCCGGGGAAAGACCCGAACGACCCAGGAGGGAAAGATCCGCAGGTCGTGCTGGCTCACTCCCCTGGATCTAGGTCCAGTGGGCCGCTGGGCGGAGCGGGAGAGAAGGGTGGCGGGCCCGGGAACGAGGAGACCGGCGGTGACGCCCCGGCCCGGGCGAGCCAGGAGAAGGCGGGGCACAGACAGACCACCTGCGCCTTCGGGGTTCTGAAGACGGCCAGCCGGCTGACCGTGAGAGTCCGGAAGGGCTTCCGGGACTGGTACTCCGGCTACTTCGGGGCGGCCTCGCTCTTTACCAATCGGATGTTCGTCGCCTTTATTTTCTGGGCTCTGTTTGCCTACAGCAGCTTTGTCATCCCTTTCATCCACCTCCCGGAAATCGTCAATTTATATAATTTATCGGAGCAAAATGATGTTTTCCCTCTGACTTCAATTATAGCAATAGTGCATATCTTTGCCAAAGTGATCCTGGGCGTTGTGGCCGACTTACCTTGCATCAGCGTTTGGAATGTCTTCCTGATGGCCAACTTCACCCTTGTGCTCAGTATTTTTATTCTGCCCCTGATGCACACGTACGCTGGCCTGGCCGTCATCTGCGCGCTGATAGGCTTTTCCAGCGGTTATTTCTCCCTCATGCCCGTAGTGACTGAAGACTTGGTGGGGATTGAGCACCTGGCGAACGCCTACGGCATCATCATCTGTGCCAATGGCATCTCCGCGCTGCTGGGACCACCTTTCGCAGGTAAAGCACGCAAGGTTTTAAGAGCACAGAGTACACGTGGAGAGCGAGGCTGCGTTCTCATTCATATTTTGAAGTCCAAGATAAATAAGAAAGAAGTTCCCATTTCTGTATATGCTCTTTTTTGTTTCCATTCCAGTCCCCCAACTTCTCATTTGTAAATGTTAGCAAGGTAATGGTCATTCTTTCAAGCAGAATGTACAGGAACGTTTGGTCTCTATCTCCAAGGGAAGTTGGCCAGGCTGGTAAAGTGGGCAGTGGAATAGTGCAGAACCCCTGCCCCAGTCAGGAGGAGGCAGCTTCTACCCAACTTTAGCTGATTTCTGTCACCAAGAAACATGGAAAATTATTACCAAATCCTCTATTTGTTACTCTCCCCCGCCAAGAAAAACTAGGAACTCTGGGCTCTTCGGTGACCATTTCTACATTTTTTAAATTTCATTTAATTTATTTTATTTTATTTTTAATTGAATATAGTTGACATTCATTACATTAGTTTCAGGTGTACCATAGGGGTTCAACAATCATGTGCATAATGAATTGCTCACCGTGAGAACCATGACAGTTTCAGATCTTTAAAACACTGTGTGTGGGTCCCACACAACACATCTATGAGCTGGATCTAGCCCCATAGGAGTTTCTTGCCTCTGCTATCATCATTGCCACAAACTTAGCGGCTTAAAATAATACATATTTATAATCTTATAGTTCTAGGGGTTAGGAGGCTAAGTTAGATCACAATGGGTATCGAGGTGTCCACAGAACTGCGTTCTTTCTGAAGGGTCTATGAAGGATTTCTTTCCTTCTTTCTTTCTTTGTTTTTTGTTTTTTGTTTTTTGTTTTGTTTTGCCTTTTCAGCTTCTAGAGACTGCCTGCATCTGGGGTTCCTAGCCTCTTCCAGCCTCTTCTAAGCCAGTGATGCAGCAGTATTCACAGACCTCTCTCTGATTTTGATTCTCTGCCTTCTTCTTTCATTAATAAAGAAGCCCGGGTTGCACTGGGTCTGCAGGACAACCGTGATAACCCCCATCACATCACATCTGCAGAGTCTTTTTTGCCACCTAACGTAACCTTCACGGGTTTCGGGGATTAGGACATGAGCAGCTGGAGAGGGTTGGGGCATTCTGCCCACCAGAGGCCCAGAGCCTGCCAGGTGACCACAGCCGGGACAAGCTCTCTCATAAGTGTTCACCCCACTGGCAGAAGGCTTGTTTCAACACATCTATTTTGAAGTGCCCCGCAGAATTTGATGTTCAAGACATCATGGTTTTTTGTCTATACAGCTGACAACTTGACAGCTGGTTGACTAAAGTCTTAAGAACCAAGATGCATTTTAGGAAACCCAGTAGCCACCTATGAGGGCCCCTCCTGGGCTAAGTTGCTCCTGTTCTCTGCCTGTGCACAGAGACGCAGGCTCAGAATTTCTAGGTGAGAGTGAATAACTACAGCCGTGCAGCAAATTATATTGGCAGCTGTAAAGTCAGAACTTATTCAGCAATTGCATGTAGAATTCTATCTCAGGGATACATTTGGCTATAGGACAACATCCCACCAATGGTAGCTTAAACAGAGATTTAATTGTGTCACATAATCCAAGATCTATAATCAGAGATACTGGATGGTTTTGGGACAGTGTCTCCAAGACCTTCCTGGCCTTTTCCTCATGCTAGTTGCCTCATGGCCACACAATGGCTGCTAAAGCTCCAGCCCCTACATCTTCATTTATACCAAAGAGGAAAATGGGAAGAAAGGCTAAGTTGCAGCCAACTTCCATTTTCATCTGATTGGCTAGAACTGCATCATACAGCTAGTCCAAGCTTCAAGGGGAACTGTATTTAGCTTCCTAGCCTCTGTACTAAAGGGAGGAAAAGAGAAATGAATGGAGATTGGGGGTTGGTCAGGCAACCAGTGGTACCTTCCAGAAATGTTAAACGGAAATATCAAGGGGATGCAGACATTACCAGTGGCTCATCTACTCTCTTCTTAAGCTATATTGTCTGTGGGAATGGAATCTGTCACTGATGGTTCTTTTCATGATCCAGGCGTACTTTCTGCTTCTAACGGTCCGTCTGGGGTTATTTTTACACTGATCTACCCAATTTCAGTAGCAACATCACAACACAGCTGTGAGGTGCAGCTTAAGCAATTCAAGATCCGTGTTCATTAAAGTACCAAAGTTGGCCATCATGGCTTCCTTTTCTCATTCCCATGTCACATCCTTCTCACTGAATAGCATTTCAGTGCACTTTTTTGGAGTGGAAAAGAAGGGAATTCGAATAAGAAGCAGGGGGGCACCTGGGTGGCTCAGTGGGTTAAAGCCTCTGCCTTCAGCTCAGGTCATGATCCCAGGGTCCTGGGATCGAGCCCCACTTTGGGCTCTCTGCTCAGCAGGGAGCCTGCTTCTTCCTCTCTCTCTCTCTGCCTGCCTCTCTGCCTACTTGTGATCTCTCTCTGTCAAATAAATAAAATCTTAAAAAAAAAAAAAAAAAGAATAAGAAGCAGGGAGTTATCGCCAAACCCCCCGTCATCAGTCAGGGGTACTGCCTGCTTAAGGTTCCTCCCTAGAAGTGGATCTGGAGCTGAATGTCATCCACTGTGGAGGGTAGAAACCATTGTATTAACGGTGAGGAACCGTCTATGAATGGTGTCAGAGGCTACCATGAGGATTTGAAGATCAGTGCTGTGTTATGTGTCTTTAAGCCAGCAACCTCAGAGTTGCTGAAATTTGTGTCTTCCTCCTCCTTGCACTGAAGTCATGAGCTGGAAGAATGCTCAAGAGCATCATTGCCTGACTGCGCTGCATTTAATTCATTGACTTTCCAGACCAAGGAGCCAACGTTGCCATGAGATCAGGTCCGGCCTTTTACGCCTTATAGTTCAGAAGTGACTTACAGTATGAGTGACCAAATTACCACATTACATTCTTGCTAGAAATTCAAAATGGGCTAGGAATTATTACTTGCAGGGTTTGCTACAGGGGAAATTATTGTTCACATTACCTTTTTCTTTTCTAATGGATTCAGAAATGAACGTGTTTTCCATTTTTCAAAGTGGCTTCTACTGACATTAAGAAATCTGGCACCATTTACCAGCGTGTTAGACAATCACAGAGTTCCATTTAAGTGAAGAATATACAATCAGATAGTGAAACAGACATTGCAGCTGTGTCATTTAGCAACATGAACTTCTTGATCTAATTCATTTATAATATTGTTTGGCATTCCGTTCCTCTCCTGTAAAGATGTAATAATAGTGCCTACTTTTCTAGATGTTTCCAGTGTAAAATATAGCAAAACGTGGCCACCGGATTTGACTAAGAATCTGCACATACCTCCTCTCTTTGCCTAAAATGTAATAGCCTAGCAACAATTTGCAGTGTTTTCCATCAAAGGCTGGGAAGACCTATTTAATAAATAAGAAAAACAGCCATCATTCCTCATTTGACAGACTCAAAGGAAAAGTAAATGCGATGTAATAGGGAACCAGATTTTTCTTGGAAGCTGTTGATTTGAATTGATGGTTGGATCGGGGCTGCCAAGGATGCCAGGCTCTGAACCAAGGAATCGAGATCAGATCTGTAGGGAAAAGTGGTGAAGGATGAATGAGGTGGGCAGCTTGTCAGAAATATCGTTTCTCCGAAGACATATCCATGCGTGCTGAGGATCAAAGCACAGAGTGAAGTCGTCTCTCCTGACCTGCTTTGCCTCTGACCCAGGAATGGAATCAATTCAAACTGGCAGAAATGTTAAAATGGGCGCCAAAGAAAAAGGGCAGGATCCAGAGTCTTTTAAAAATAAATCTGAGGGGGGACGCCTGGGTGGCTCAGTTGGTTAAGCAGCTGCCTTCGGCTCAGGTCATGATCCCAGGGTTCTGGGATCGAGTCCCGTATCAGGCTCCTTGCTCGGCAGGGAGCCTGCTTCTCCCTCTGCCTGCCTCTCTGTCTGTCTGTGCTCACTCGCTCTCTCTCCCTCTGTTTCTGACAAATAAATAAATTTTTAAAAAATATTAAAAAAAAAAACAAAAACTGAGGGACGCCTGGGTGGCTCAGTGGGTTAAAGCCTCTGCCTTCAGCTCAGGTCATGATCCCAGGGTCCTGGGATCGAGCCTACATCGGGCTCTCTGCTCAGCAGGGAGCCTGCTTCCCTTCCTCTCTCTCTGCCTGCTTCTCTGCCTACTTGTGATCTCTGTCAAATAAATAAATGAAAATAAAATCTTTAAAAAAAAAAGGGGGCGCCTGGGTGGCTCAGTGGTTTGGGCTGCTGCCTTCGGCTCAGGTCATGATCTCAGGGACCTGGGATCGAGCCCCGTATCGGGCTCCCTGCTCTGCAGGAAGCCTGCTTCCCTCTCTCTCTCTCTCTCTCTCTCTCTGCCTGCCTCTCTGCCTACTTGTGATCTCTGTCTGTCAAATAAATAAATAAAATCTTTTAAAAATAAATAAATAAATAAATGAAATCTTTAAAAATAAAGAATAAATAAATAAATAAATCTGAAAGGTAGACTAGAGAAACCTATGGGGTTAATTTAACATAAAATTTAGGATTATTCCACACCCCCATCCTTTACTATGAAATTGTTTGGTCAAGTCCTTTTTTGAAAAAAGGACACATGAGTTACTGAGACACCCTTTTTCAAACATTTATACGTTTAGAGGAAAGAAAATATTTTAAAACATAATGAACTCAGTTAACAACTGTAATAAAGTATAATATACTTAGGATATTCTAAAGTCTGCAGAGACAAGAGGGGAGATGGAGCGGAGGAAGGGCAAGCTAGGTTGTGCTGAGAGTGATGGTGTTTTTACATAAGAGGGAACTGTGTATGTACAGACAAGGAGCCAAGAGGAAACGTGTTTGAAACTAAAATCTTGTGACTTGTGCTCATGGTTAAGCTGGGGGCTTCAGGGGAAAGAGGTAAGGGCCACTTCACAGATCCCCAGAACCTATATTCAACCACTTCAAACAAAAAAAGTCAATAAACACTCTGAACTAAGTACAAATTAATTTTCCAATCAGGTAAGACTTTGTCCTATTTCTGGGATCCGTGTTCAGCAGATGGATAGTTCTGCTCATTCCAGCTGTCAGTGTTCGTGATGTATAGGATCGTTTATTCTGTCACTCGATCATAAGAAAAGCACAGATTCTGGGCACCTGGGTGGCTCAGCTGGTTAAGTGTCTGCCTCCAGCTCAGGTCATGATCCCAGGGTTCTGGGATCAAGCTAAGCAGGGAGCCTGCTTCTCCCTCTGTCTCTGGTCCTCCATCCCCACTCCTGTGGTCTCTCAATCTTGCTCTGCTCTCTCTCTCAAATAAATAAAATCTTTAAAAAAAATAAAAACAGTTTTAACTGTTGCAGTGACAAGATTGGCTTTCATAGGGGATGAGTGGAGTATGAGAACCTCGTTTGTATTTACTGATTGTTTTTAATGGTAGCTTCTAGATAATCCCGCCCCACGCTCTGCTTGGAAGGCAGCTATGCTCACCACTATACCACCAACGCTGCACCCACGCTCTGCTTGTAGACACAGACCTTGCTGCATTATCTGCCCGTAGACCGGCTCGTCCTGGTAATTCATAGCGGAGCGGGATGGTCACATGGTGCCTCTGACTGAAGCTAGGTGTGTTCCTGCTCAGACGTCAGTGTCTCAGTGCCTTTCCCATTCAGTTCTGAATGGGAAAAAAAAAAAAAAAAGCCAGGGTCTTTGCTTTTTGGATTAGATGGTTCATCTCCCTTGTTCTTCTTGTCTCAAATCAGAGATTGGGAAAAACTGATAGAGCCTTTTACTAAAGTTCCATCTCAGGAGTCAGGTGTTTTCTTCGTTTGTGTGTCTCAAACAACACTCTCAGAAAAGTTGGTTAACTTTTTTTTTTTTTAAGATTTTATTTATTTATTTGACAGAGAGAAATCACAAGTAGGCAGAGAGGCAGGCAGAGAGAGATAGAGAGGAGGAAGCAGGCTCCCTGCTGAGCAGAGAGCCAGATGCGGGACTCAATCCCAGGACCCTGAGATCATGACCTGAGCCGAAGGCAGCGGCTTAACCACTGAGCCACCCAGGCGCCCAAAGTTGGTTAACTTTTAAAGGAGATCTGGAGTCTACAGATTTGAGTGGTTACAATATATAAATATTTCAGGCTGTCCAGTGTTTTTCTTTATGACTACTTTGACTCACCCCGGCACATTAATTATGCACGAGACCCAATAAAACAAAGATGACACACAATTGCCAGGAAGTCAGACCAAAAAGCAGTGGCTTTCCTGTAGCGATTTGCTAAGGGAAGGTTGAGTTGCATTTATGCGTTCGTTTGCCTGTTGGATATTTTTTAAAAGATGTTATTTGAAAAGTGGTCATGGAATGCAACGTTTGGTCCTTAAATCCTTCCTATTTTCCTTGTATCTTTGCTAATGAATATACTTGTTGATATGAACAAAAGTGAATGTTCAAAATTTACATTTTTACCGTAAATGAAATTCCTGTGCATAGCTTAATCCTCTCAGTTCACATGGTTTGGCTGCATAGGGACTCTGACCTGTGACTGATTCTTTGATTTAATCGCTGAAACCTAATCACATTTCATAGTTTCTGAGGCTTTTCTTTCACATTTTAACATCTCTGAAATTGGAATGCATTTTACAAAGTCCCAGGAAAACATGGAGTCATATTTTCATTGACAAGGACATCTCTTTCTTTTCTTTTTTTTTTTTTTTTTAGGACATCTTTTTCTTATTGCTACAGAAGATAATGATGCATCATGCAATTCATGATATCTTGGAATCCATGAAATATAATCATTTTTTCCAGAGTGCCTAATAAGATTATTATATGAAAGTTTTAGATTATAGTATTAGAACCTGATCATTCAGTCAGCACTGAAGGCTCTATCCTTGACAATGTAAATTTCTTTGTATATAGAAATATTAAAAGTTTCATAGCTGTAAATATGAATTTTGTAAAACATAGAAAATTTTATTCTTTCTAGAACTGATGTTTACTCTCAAGTATCCCACAGGGAATGAAAGTTCAAATGTCTTCTACTCAGCTTCTTTTGATATACCCTAGAAACTTCTTCAGATGAGTTTTGAAGGTTTGAGAAAAGATCTGTGGTTATATTTGTGAAAAAAGAAAATCATTAGGTTCACTTTTCCCTGCTGGCTTTGTGCCGGCCTGAGAGACTCTGAAGTCTGCCAACCAGATCCTCCCAAGGGTCAGCCAGCTCCTGTTTTCCCTGCCTTAAGCACTTTGTAAGGTACTCTAGCAACTTGGGAGAAAAATGCCTGCCATTCTCAGGCACTGCGAAACTCTGGCTTATGTAGACTGGGCTAAAAAATGGCAAACTGATATATTTGGGGGATGACATGACATAGAAATAAATTCCTATAGAAATATTTATAGTCACAATAATTGTGTTCTTGACTCTTACCAACTAGGTTACACTGAATATATTCCTTTTTGTTTTGCAGGCTGGATCTATGACATCACAGAAAAATATGATTTTTCCTTCTATATTTGTGGCCTACTTTACATGGTAGGGATACTCTTTTTACTCGTTCAACCGTGTATTCAAATGATAGAACAATCCAGAAAAAAATACATGGATGGTGCACATGTGTAGCGTCATGTTCTGTTTCCTGTAAGATTTCTTTGGGGGACCCATGCCTACCACACATGGTTGCTGTGAGGAGCCCATGACATCGTTGGGAAATGCCTGTCTGGTAGTCGGCACTGTCATTTGTAAATGCCTTGGACTTCATTTGAAAGCAGCACTGCCTTTCCTTTTGGGGAGAAACAATGTCGGAAGGGATGAAAGATGACGTACATTTTAAAGATGACAACGTCCTTCAAGACGGCCTATTAAATAATTGGTAGAAAAGCCCTTACAAAATCTATTCTGTCTCGTCATCCAATGGGACTAAGGTTTTTAGAAACAGCTTCTGAAACAAAGACAAGGAATAAAGTCTTGTCAACTCATCTATTCTTTGTACAGTGAAAATAAATTCTCTAAGTGCTTCTGGAAAGCTTACAGGTAAATGGGTTTCAAGCACAAGAATCTGATTGGCCTTCAGAACTTATTACAGGGAGCTGTTGATCTACTAGGGAAAAGCAAAGGCAGGCTCTAATTTCACAGGTGATACATTTAGTACAATGAAAGAAACATAGTTTATATTTTTATGAAAGAATTCTGCAGCTAGGGAGTATAGTTTTTCAACCCTCCTCTAAGAAAAGCATCTGTCCTCAATTCTAGTTTAGTACTAATTAGTTATAAACTGAATCTTAATTCAAAACCTAGATAAATAATAATAATTTCCTTAGCAAAAAGTCATATTTTCCACACAAACATTGAATCAAGGGCTAGGAGTCAAGCACTTTCATTTGTATCATTAAGCTCTTCGTTTATGAGCATAATCGGGGGTTACACAATTTTTTTCTGAGTTTCTCCTGCATAGTAAAACAGAGACAAAACTGCTGGTTGTATATTGGCAGTTAAATCATCTTGGAAGTGTGTTACTGATCCAAAATGTGAGACTATCAAGTCGTGAGGGTCAGAAATGGAATGCCCTTGGTCTAGACCTCTGTGCACCTAACACTGGAGTAGGTGGTAACTGACAGCACTTCTCCAGGGCCTCTTGTCATATAGACCATACGTTTGTCTGAGCTCGACACAGTTTTGAAAATTGGTCTCTTGACACATTTCATACACAACATAACTGTACTCTGTGACATCAGATGATGTTCTTCCTTTATCTGAGATCTCTATTTTTCTAAGCCAAACTGCAGAATGTTCTTCCCCAGAATCATTTGGAAATTTCTGGCTGCCTTACTTGTTTACACACATTTTAGAACTATTTCAATTTCTACTCACAATTTGCGCATCACATACACACAGATCCTTTCATATCATTGCCAACGTCTTGGGTCAAATTTATCTAAAGTGAGCACAGACCATTCTCAATTATCCTTGGTAATTAGAGACAAGAATAATCCTAACAATTGGAATCACAGAGTGTTACCCCAAGCTTTGTTTTAGCCAGCAGTTTCAGACTTAACCTCCACTGAACGCTTTAGAGCTGTTGACAAGGAATTACAGGGACAAGCTTCCTTTTTCTTCCATCTCCATTATTTCCTGCTCTCATGTCTAGTGGGAAGGGTTTGTATAATCAAAGGGACCACCAAAATCCCAATAATAATAAAAGGCAGCTAATGGAAAGGAGAAACAAAAGCATGATTCGTGTACACACTCAATATTACCTCTAATAACTCAAGAACCGCCTGTAAATTATTATAGGTAATAAATTGCATGTCATCCTCTGTTTGGTTCAACACAATGATCTATTTGTTATCATCACAGCTTTGGCTGCTGTTTAAGAATCCAGCTGTCTATTTTGATAAAGGTACTCTTAAATCCTGCGACAATGCTGTCTCTCTCTATATATTTACTGTAAACTCAGATAATGAGATTGAGAAAACACGTGTGTTTTAAAACTGACTACATGACTTTCATGACTTTCATTTTCAGACAACACCAAATGAAGTATTTTCAATGGTGCTCTAGTCAATGCATTCTGATGTTCATGCTGCCGGCTGTGCATCTTAAACAGGAATTTTTTTTCTAGTTCCCTGGCTTTCGTTATACCGAAGTGAGATCTGCAATTTATACAGGTGTTCATTGACTCTGCATTGATGGAATAGTGATTTCTGCCGAATCAGAAGTTCCTATTTTACAAAAACAGTAAAACCTGCTTGCAGTATTCATGTTGACAACAGAATAAAAGAGAATGCTCTGAGGAATTACAGCAAATATATGCATACTTCCTGTTTAAACTATGTTATTCTTTACAGTTCTTTGACGATATTATTAAGGGTTAGTTGTATATTTATCCTGTGTGCTTTATCGTGTTCCCCTCACGTATCTAAGTCATTTTTATTTACATATGATGAAATAAATTTTGTCCTCTTTAAAGATGGTCAGTGTGTTTTTCTGTAAAATCTCTATTTTCTTGGCTTTAAGTGGGGAAAGTCCTAAGACATAACTGATGTTTATCTGTGTGGTTCTTTCCGCTGGAACAGTTTTTCTCTAAATGTGGTCATAGAACCACCTGGAGAGGATCCCATAGGGTGGTTGTTAGAAGTGCTAAGTGCAGCAATTAAATTTGAAATGTACACACCTTTTAATCCAGCAATTGCATTTCTAAAATTTTTCCCTACATATAAACAGAGACAAATGAACAAAGATTCTTAGATTTGTTGTTTGTTATTTAAAAAAGAAAAACTGGAAACAATTTAAATGTCCAACAATGGGGAACTATAAAATAAAATATGGTAGTTATGCAACTATTTTTTTTTTAAGGACCCATCTAGGGCACCTGGGTGGCTTAGTCAGTTAAGCATCAGTCATCGGCTCAGGTCATGATCTCAGGGTTCTGGGGTCGGGTCCCCTGTCTGGCTCCCTGCTCAGCAGGGAGTCTGCTTCTCCCTCTGCCCTGTCCCCCAGCTTGTGTGCTCTCCGTCTCTCTCAACCATAAATAAATAAAATCTTTTAAAAAAGAATAGTGGCATTATTTTACATTTTTGTGAATTTCTTTAATATCTGACTTCATAGAAGAGAGCTGGATTCTCATCTTCACTTCTGCATTCAATCTGCTGTGATATGTGGTTTTGATTGACGTGCAAGAAAAAAAGTTCAGCCTTATACCAATATATAGTGGGAAGGGGAGGAGTATTTTAATGGTCTTTTCAGAGAATTGTAGGTTTTTTTTTTATTTTATACCAAGCCAAAACTCAACACACTTGTATTTCTTAAAGTTCTGTTGCAATGTGGAATCTGACATAGTATCAATGAACTCTTTGAACAGTCTTCACTTAGAGGCCATTGATCTGCCTTGCACTTTGGATGGATCTTTCGCCCAATTATGATTTGGTAACAGCGCTTTAGTCATTAGGAAAATATTGGTGTACTGAGTCTTAAAGATCTTCCAGATGTTTTTATATTTCATACAATGTGGTTAAAAATCATGCGATCTTTGTGTGATTCCATTTCTACGAAACATCCAGAATAGACAAATGTATAAAGACAAAGCATGTTGGTGGTTGCCAGAGGCTGGGAGGAGAGGGGGAATGAAGCGTGACTGCTAGTGGCCATTGCCAATGGGGTATCCTTTTGGTTTGATGAAAATGTCCTGGAACTAGATACTTGTTGCATAATTTTGTGAATCTATAAAAACCACCGAATTATATGCTCTAAAAGGGTGAACTTCATGGTATGTAAATGCTATCTATATCAATTGGCAAGTGGACAAGCTCATGGAGCTTGATATAAATTACCCCAAATTCTTATTTCCTTTGGAAAGCTTAAATATTATCATTGGCAACAAATACTACAGTTGTTTTTCTTGAAGTGACAGCCACATTTTCAATAATGTGTCTGCCAAATATAAACATGGCTTTTCATGCAAAAGGCACAAGTGAACTTCACTTGGTTATGGAAGTTCTTTGCCCCAAGACAACCCTGGCCTTTGATTTGCAGCGACTATGCTTTGTGCCCACTTCCCATTTTGTCACGCAGAATATTAAAAAGATGTGGACTCACGAAGAAAGACTTAATAAAGAAAAGGTGATAATGTTTAAGATTTCATCAAAGATAAGTGAGTCTGGCCATTATTTGACTGCAAGCGCATGGCCGTGAAAAATAACAATGGCTTCCGGGACATTTTGGTGTTCCTTCTTTGACCTGTGCTAAGGTGCTTTGACACCCCCACCATGCTTCTGCACCATCAGTGCAAACATCCATACAGTTGCTCCGGGATCAGCCGTGAGAGTGAATAAAATAGTTCAATACTGTGAATGTTTCAACGCCATTTCAGTTTGTCCCCAAGCATTCACATAAAAGATCGATGCAGAGGTGTGGGGCAGCAGAGGGGCAAGGGAGGGCTCCTGGGTGGCTCAGCTGGTTAAGCATCTGCCTTCGATCAGGTCATGATCTTAGGGTCTTGGGATTGAGCCCCACCTCAGACTCCCTGCTCAGTGGAGAGTCTGCTTCTCCCTCTCCCTCCCCCTGCCTGTGCACTTTCTCTCTCTCTCTCTCGCTCTCTCTCTAATGAATAAAAAAATCTTTTTTTAAAAGAGAAGAATTTCTTAGATTAGCTGGTGCTGATATTAGATGAGCACAAGCAAGACGGCGAGTCTAGCCACTTCTATTGACTTGTCCGTGTGTGAGACAAAAGTAGAATACTGCAGAGAAGACACTAACTCAGCCTTCATGTTTGCAGCGAAATCTTTAATATGACAAGCTACTGTATCATTAGAAAGTGGTGCTGCTGTGATTCCTTTTGCTGACTCTCCATCCAGCAGGCATTCAGCAGCGTCAGCCGAACGGGCGCCTGTGTCTGTCTCCCGCCAGTTGGGTGCAGTCACTTCCCTGAGCTGTACTTCAATGGCTTTTGCATTTCTCGCTTGAAAGGCTGTAATGATCAATTTGGGGCTTTTAATGAACTCATCACATCTACATTTAAAATACTCAGTTCCCTTTTCTTTAAACTCTACATTATTATTCTCAAAATGGTGCCACAACTTAAGAGGCACCAGAAAGGTAGGATTTTAACATCATAAAGCTGAGGAAGAGATAAATCTTGGGAAAGATTTTCTTTCTTTCATGTTCCTGCTTTTTTTTTTTTTTTTTTTTTTTTTTTAGCAGATTTCAGTTTCCTCTTTTTCAGCATCTTTAGGTTTAGACAGTGCAGCTGTGGGCTAGGAAAGCAAGCTCTCTAATGTGCTTTTTTTTAAGCAAATGGTCCATCCTTAATATAATAAAAACATATGTAAATTTTTAAGTTTTAGAATAAAAGACTATTAAATTCTAAAATCGTGATTTTTATATTAAGTTTAAAATGTATAAACCATCTAGAAGGATATTTTTAAGTTATATTGTAAAATAAGCCAACAAAGTATACCTACCTCTTGCTTGAGTTTCCACATAGGAAAACTTAAGGATATCAAAATGGCTTATTCCATGATAATGAGGTTGCATAAATTACAGCACGTATAACAAAGCCAGCTAGCAAGAGCACAGTAGAAGCACTGAGAATGAATTGAGGCAGCCTCTGAAAACTGATCGTATTTATATCCTAAGCCTAAACCTGAAGAACATTCTAGAAAATACAAAAATAAACAAGCATACTTTCCACTAGTCATCAGAGCACTGACCTCACGACAGGTTATGGATCCTCTGAAACATTCCACTGTTCACTTGTGAAAGAACGAGAGGAAAAGGCCAATAACGTCTTAGGATCATTATGAAAATATTTTGGCCTCACAAACTGCCAAAAGTGTAACAGGGACGCCCTAAGAGGGCCAACAGCACACTTTGAGAACTGCTATGCTAGAGGAATCTGAAGGAGAGGATCACTGGAGGTTGACGTGGCCGTGAAGGCTGGGCACGATTTGGTCAGGGGGCTGGCACTGTGATGGGGACATGAGCAGAAACATGAATCACGAAAGCCCAGGAAGAGTTCAAGTTCAACAGTTGTCTGAAGTGATGGTTAAGGGTGGGACAAGACCTTGACAGACAAGCTAATAAAAGAAGCTGTGAAGTTCACACTGTTAAGCTCAGCCTCTGCAAAGTAGGAGGCAAGGCTGGCTGTCAGGCAGTGGGTCTCGAGTGTCCTTCCTACCGGAAGCCCGTGTTCCAGAAGAACAGAATGGAGCAGAGAATACGCCCATCTCCCTGCGGAGCATATCAGAATCTACAAAGGGGGATTTTTAAGCTATTACCCTCCAACCCTTGGTACACTCCTCCACTGCCATCACCAGGCAAGCTCTGTTACAACAGGGCCCTGGTCCATCTTCAAGGTGTCCCCAAGCCCTCGGCCCAGTGTCTCCCACTGGGCACAAAGCAGGAGCCTGAGAAGCACCTGGCAAAAGCCCTCTTGTGGTGCTGTGTTTGGTGGTGGTGAGCATGAGCTCCAGCAGCCTCTCTCTCTGGCAGCACCACACCACACAGGCCTGAAGACCTAGCATGGAGGTAAGTAGAAGCACACCTGCAGGACGTTTAGGGGTGGGAGGATAGGTGTAGAGAGCTAGGAAGCAAGCCCACTACTCGAGAACCTTGGACATTACAGGAGAAAAAAGCTGTACATTTACTGCCTGTGAACGTGCTGGCAGGTCGAGCTGGGTTCTGTTGCCATGAGCATCCCCAGTGTGGAGTCCAGGGCTTGGTGCAAGTAATGAATACAGTAACAGTGTTTGGAAATGAATTAACAAGGAGAAACAGGGTAGCAGTTAAGGTATTAGCTTCAGAAGATTGACGGAGGCAGGAAGACCAGAGGACAGAGTGGGAGTCGGGATGGAGGGGCGGTGGTGGTGAATGAAGAAGTAAAGAGTTTTGGCAGCTGCCAAGGAGAGAAACAGGATGGCACTTAAGGACAGTAGGATGAAATGAAGTTTCTTTCAAGGAGCGATGGATGCAGATAAGGAAAGAAAACGGATGGGCAAAGAGGAGAGCCTGAAGCTGCAGGAGAACAAGGAGACGGGAAGGACCATGGTCCCTGCAGATGGGAGGTAGAGAGCGTGGGAAATAAAGTATCACCTACCTCTGAAGGTAGAAAGAAGAGAAGGCAGGGCCGAGGATAGGGAGATTTATTTAAAGACGGAGAGAAAAGCAGCTGTGAAGTTTACGCTGATAACTTAATTTCTGCAAAGTGGGAGGCAAGTTTTGAAGATCCACTGTGAGGAGTCCAGGAAATGGATGAGACAATAAGTGGGCTGTTAAGGGGATGGCGGGAAGCCAGATGAACTTGGCCGGATTCTGTGGTGCACCAAGGCTCATCTGAGCAGGTTCTGAGCAGATGCTCTGTGCTCTGCCGCAGGGAAGAGGAAGTTGTCTGCCAGCCCAGCAGGCACTGAAGGTGGAGGGGGAGGACCGTCAGGTGTCATCGAGGGTGTCGCTGATCACAGAGACCGGAGAGCGTGGGCTGCCAAGTACAGCCAGTGAAGGGCTACTGCCGGAAGCGGGAAGACACGGTCTGCAGAGCCCCAGGTTAGAGCAGAGAGCAGAGTCGCAAATGCTTGCAACAAGGGGCGGATAAGGAGACTTCCCTCCAAAAGGAGCCTAGCCTCCCCCCAGAAATCTCAGATGGGAAGGGTACGAAAGAGCCAGCCATGCTGGTCACGTGCGAGTGTGGCTTCCGGGGGCCGGAGGTCTCCAAAGTCAAAATGTCCACAAATAGAGAAGTGAGGAGAGAATGCTGATGCTGAATTAGAAGGCTAGGAAGCAGCACATTAGTCACCCAGGAAAGGAAAAAGGCAGAGATCCCTGGAAAAGCATTAAAGGTGCCAGAGATTAACTCTATGGACCTCCAACAAGGAAGAAGGGAGGGTTGCATTGAGGGTCTCAAACGGGCACTGGGAGCCCTTTCTTTTTTTTTTTTTTTTTTTTAAGATTTTATTTATTTATTTGCCAGAGAGAGAGCGAGAGCGCACAGGCAGACAGAGCGGCAGGCAGAGGCAGAGGGGAAGATTGAAATCCATCATGGTCTATGCGACATTCCAACACATGTGGTCCTTACAGCCAACTTCCCTAGGAAACGGTCCCCGGTTGCGTTTTAATTCAATCGGGTACTGGTTTCGGCCGGCTCCCAGTGGAGGTCTCGCGGCCAGAAGTGGCTAGACAGGGCATGTGGAGGGGATCACATTAGATCAATCAGGAGGAAACCTCACACGGGAGTCTTAAGATTGGCAGCCGTCCTGGTGACTTAGTTGGCTGTCCCGTGCCCAAGAGAGACAACTTTCTATAAGAACAGGAACAAAGAGAGGCCATCAAGTTTCTGGGTCTTATTGCCATTCCGGCCAGGGTACTAGCTTACAGCCAAAAGGCAGACGCTCTCCTCCCCATAGAGTAGCCACGGGCTAGAGGATTACAGCCTGAGCAACTGACATGCAAGTGTTCCAATAAGACCATACTCCTTGAAAAGCCCCTGAAATCAGAGTAAATGGAAAGAAAGTACTCACCAATTTTGCACCGAAGCTCAGAGTCCAAATGTAAAGACTCACAGCCCCACGTTCGGGCGCCATATGATGAAGTTCTAGAACCTAGGTGAGGTTTGGTGGGCTGAGGTCTGGAGCCGATGACCAAGAAAGAATTCTTGAGACATCTTTGGTGCAAAATGGTGGTTTATTAAAGCACGGGGACAGGACCCGTGGGCAGGAAGAGCTGCTGCCGGGAGCCCTTTCCATAGTCAGATGAAGTAGAAAAAGATAAGAGTCTTTGAGAGGGGCTGGTTCCTAAGTGGAGGAAGTGGCAGAAGAAGGGACTGAGTCTGAAAGTCCCAGTGAACCATATTCAACCATCCACTCAATCTCTTACTTAGTTTTCCTGAAAAGTGTGTGAGGGTTTGGAAAAACAATTAACTCCTTATTATTAAATGAACTTAAATACTTATTTATGGGGGGGGGGGCAATAATTTAATTCATCAAGAACCTGGCAAACCAAATCCTATAATATGTTAAAAAAATCATTCACCACAATCAAGAAGGATTTATTCCCGGGATGCAAGGGTGGTTTGACATTTGCAAATTAGTCAGTGTGGTACATTGCATCAACAAGAGAAAAGATAAAAATTATATGATCATTTCAATGGATAAAAAAGAAGAAGAAGAAGAAATGCACTTGACAAAGTACAACACCTATTCATGATAAAACCCCTCAACAAAGTAGGCGTAGAGGGAACATAGCTCAACATTATAAAGCCCATATATGAAAAACTCACAGCTAATGTCATACTCAATGGGGAGAAACTGAGAGCTTTTCCCCTAAGGTCAGGAATAAGACAAGGATGTCCACTCTCACCACTTTTATTCAACATAGTACCAGAAGTCCTAGCCAAAGCAATCAGACAACAAAAAGAAATAAAAAGCATCCAACTTGGTAAGGAAGAAGTAAAACTTTATTTGCAAATGACATGACACTATATATAGAAAACCCTAGAGACTCCACCAAAAAACTACTAGACCTGATAAATGAATTCAGTAAAGTTGCAGGATAACAAAATCAGTGCACAGAAATCCATTACATTTCCAAACACCAAAAATAAAGTGGCAGAGAGAGAAATTAAGGAAACAATCTTGTTTATAATTGCACCAAAAATAATAAAATATCTAGGAATAAATTTAACCAAGAGTTGAAAAACCTGTACTCTGAAAATTATAAAACAATGATGAAAGAAATTGAAGATGACACAAATGGAAAGACATTCCATGCTCATGCACAAGAAGAACAAATATTGTTAAAATGTTTATACTATTTGATAAGGTCTTTGTCTGGTTTGGGGATCAAGGTAATGCTGGCCTCATAGAACAAGTCTTGAAGTTTTCTTTCTATCTTTTGGAAAAGTTTGGGTAGAATAGGTATGACTTTTTTAAATGTTTGGTAGAGGGGCGCCTGGGTGGCTCAGTCAGTTAAGCATCTGCCTTTGGCTCAAGGTCCTGGGATCAAGTCCCACATGGGGCTCCTTGCTCAGTGGGGAGCCTGCTTCTCCCTCTCCCTCTGCCTGCTGCTTCCTCTGCTTGTGTTCTCTCCGTGTCAATAAATAAATAAGATTTAAAAAAAAATAAATAGGGGCACCTGGGTGGCTCATGGGTTAAAGCCTCTGCTTTCAGCTCAGGTCATGATCCCAGGGTCCTGGGATCGAGCCCCGCATTGGGCTCTCTGCTCAGCAGGGAGCCTGCTTCCTCCTCTCTCTCTGCCTGCTTCTTTGCCTACTTGTCTGTCAAATAAATAAATAAAATCCTTTAAAAATAAATAAATAAATGAATGAATAAATGTATGTTTGGTAGAATTCTCTTGGGAAGCCATCTGGCCCCAGACTCTTGTTTTATGGGAGGGTTTTGAACACTGTTTCAATTTCCTTGCTGGCTATTGGTCTGTTTAGATGTCTATTTCTTCCTGTTTCTGTCTTGGTAGTTTATAAGTGTCCAAGAATGCACCCATTTCTTCCAGATCGCTTGTTTGTTGGCACACAGCTATTGGTAATAAGTTCTAATAATTGTCTCTATTTCTTTTAGTATTGGTCGTGATTTCTGCCCTTTCATTTACGAATTTATTAACTTGGGTCCTTTCTCTCCCCTTCTCTCTCTCCCTCTCTCTCTCTCTCTCTCTTTTGGATAAGTCTGGCCAGTTCATAGCAACAGTGTAGTTTAGAGCAACAATGTCCACAATAGCCAAACTGTGGAAGGAATCGAGATGCCGTTCAACAGATGAATGGATAAAGAAGATGTGGTCCATATATTCAATGGAATATAACTCAAGGATCAGAAAGGATGAAGACTCACCATTTGCACTGACATGGATGGAACTGGAGGGAATTATGTTATGTGAAATAAGCCACTCAGAGAAGGACAACTGTCATACGGTTTCACTCATATGTGGAACATAAGGAATAGAGCAGAGGACCACAGGGGAAGAGGGGGAAAACCAAATGGAAAGAAATCAGAGAGGGAGAAAACCATGAAAGACTCTGGACTCCAGGAAATAAACTCAGGGCCACAAACTGAAGGTTACAGAAGGGAGGTGGTGGGATGGGGTAATAGGGAGGTAATAGGGTGATAGGTATTAAGGAGGGCACGTGTGGTGATGAACCCTAACCACTGCTCATTAAATGCAACTAATGAATCACTGAACACTACATCAAAAACAAATGATGTATTATATATTGGCTAATTGTATATGTATTATATGTTGGCTAATTGAATATTTTTTAAAAG
Source organism: Mustela nivalis (assembly GCF_964662115.1). NCBI lineage: Eukaryota > Metazoa > Chordata > Mammalia > Carnivora > Mustelidae > Mustela > Mustela nivalis. The sequence goes on from NC_139030.1 coordinate 76,438,278, forward strand.
TCTATACTATCCAAAGATATCTAGAGATTGAAAGCAATCCTTATCAAAATACCAACAGCATTTTTCACAGAACTAGAACAAGTAATCCTAAAATTTATATGGAACCACAGAAGGCCCCAAATAGCCTAAGCAATCTTTTTTTTTTTTAAGATTTTATTTACTTATTTGACAAAAAGAGAGAAAGTGCACAAGCAGGCAGAGAGGCAGACGGAGAACCAGGCTCCCTGCTGAACAGGGAGCCTCACACAGGGCTCGATCCCAGGATTCCGAGATCATGACCCGAGCCAAAGACAGGTGCTTCATCGACTGAGCCACCCAGATGACCCTAGCCAAAGCAGTCTTGAAAAAGAAAAACAAAAATAGAGGTACCACAATTCCAGACTTCAAATTATATCACAAAGCTATAATAATCAAAATAGATTGGTACTGGCACAAAAAATAGACACACAGATAAACAGAACAGGATAGAAAGCCTAGAAATAAACCTACAATTATATGGTCAATTTATCTTTGATAAAGGAGGCAAGAATATGAAATGAAAAAAAACAGTCTCTTCAACAAATGGTGTTGGGAAAACTGGACAGCTACATGCAAAAGAGTAAAACTGAACCACTTTCTTACACCACACACAGACATAAACTCAAAATGAATTAGAGACACCTAAATGTGGGCACCTGGGTGGCTCAGTGGGTTAAGCCTCTGCCTTCAGCTCAGGTCATGATCTCAGGGTTCTGGGATCGAGCCCCGCATCGGACTATTTGCTCAGAAGGAAGCCTGCTTCCCTCTCTCTCTCTCTCTCTCTGCTGCCTTTCTCTGCCTACTTGTGATCTCTGTCAAATAAATGAACAAAATCTTAAAAAAAAAAAAAAGACCTAAATGTGAGACCTGAAACCATAAAAGTTCTGGAAGAGGGCACAGGCAGAAATTTCTCTGACATCAGATGTAGCAACATTTTTCTAAATATGTCCTCTGAGGCAAGAGAAATAAAAGCAAAAATAAACTATTAAGACTACATTAAAATAAAAAGGTTCTGTAAGCAAAGGAAACAACCAACAAAACTAAACTGAATGAGAGAAGATATTTGCCAACAATATATCCAATAAGGGGTTGGTATTCCAGATATATTCTAAATGGTATTCTAAATATATAAAGAATTTATACAACTCAACACACACACACACACACACACACACACACAACAGGTAATCCAAAGAAAAAATGGGTGGATGGCATAAACAGACATTTCTACAAAGACATTCAGATGGCCAACAGACACATGATGTCTTTATGCGCATGAAGACATGCTCTTCATATCTCAATATCACTCCTCACCAGAAAAATGCAAATCAAGACTACAATGAGCTATCACTCCACAACTGTCAGAATGGCTAAAATCAACAACACGAGAACAACAAGTGTTGGTGAGGATGTGGAGGAAAAGGCATCGTGGTGCATAGTTGGTGGGAGTGCAAACTGGTGCAGCCACAGGGGAAAACAGTATGGAGGGGCCTCAAAATTTAAAAATAGATCTAATCTAAGATCCAGTAATCACACCACTGGGTATTTATCCAAAGAACACAAAAACACTAATTTTAAGGGATACATGGCCCCCAATGTTTATTGCAACATTATTTACAATAACCAAATTATGGAAGCAGCTCAAGTGTCCACTGATAGATGAATGGATAAAGAAGATGTGGTATATATATATATATATATATATATATATATATATGGTATGTGGCACTTGTGGTTAAGAACACAGACTTTCGGGGCGCCTGGGTGGCTCAGTGGTTAAACCTCTGCCTTCGGCTCAGGTCATGATCTCAGTGTTCTGGGGTCGAGCCCCGCGTCGGGCTCTCTGCTTGGTGAGGAGCCTGCTTCCCCCCTTCTCTCTGCCTGCCTCTCTGCCTACTTGTGATCTCTGTCTGTCAAATAAATAAAATTTAAAAAAAAAATCTTAAAAAAAAAAAAGAACACAGACTTTCAGTATAGATTTAAACCTTAGCTTTACCACTTATTTGTCATGAAATCTTGGGTAAATTGTCCTCTTTGAGAAGAACTTCAGTTCTGCAGGCCATACAGTCTGTATTGTGATTACCTAATACTGCCATTGTCCTGTGAAGGTGGCCATAGATAATACATAGACTGTGTGCCAATAAAACGTTATTCCATAGACACAGGTGGCTGGTCCAATTAGGCCTATGCCATAGCTTAGAGATGTCTGATCTATGAGACAGAAATAATAAATAATCACTTACCTTCAAGGGTTGTTGTAAGAATGAAGTTGGTTACTCCTGTTTCTTGGCACCTGATAGACACTCAACAAATAGAAGCTGTTACCTTATTCTTCTTATTATTATCTTCACTCTTTCTAAGTTTATTCCAACTCCATCTGTGCCCATGAATCTATGGCTGTAAGACTGACCGGATGTGCAGAACAAATTTCACAATGAAAATTTTCTTTTCTGAATGGAGATCTACATGGGAGGAACACAGATCTGGGAACAGGAAACGTGGGGGCTCTCTGTGGCTCCAGGCCCTGAGGGTTCCACGTTAGGAGGACAAACCCCTGCTATTTCACTTCAAAACAATAAATATGTAAAGCTAAGATATCAGTTTTCCTTTGTAAAGTGACCCGGTACATGGCATTATGTTCCTAACTACTGGGGTATGTTTTTCTTTCATGTGGTGGTAGCTTATCTACGCAACGTTGAGGTTTTTTTATTTTTATTTTTATTTATTTATTTGACAGAGAGAGATCACAAATAGGGAGAGAGACAGGCAGAGAGAGAGAAGAGGAAGCAGGCTCCCTGCCAAGCAAAGAGCCCAATGCGGGGCTCAATCCCAGGACCCTGGGATCATGACCTGAGCCGATGGCAGAGGCTTTAACCCACTGAGCCACCCAGGTGCCCCTACGTAGCATTTTAAACATCTAATTGAAGGCACTCTTTGTCATTTGAAACCAACTGTTCAGGGTTGAAAAACTTGGATATTCTCCCACAGTATATTATCTTAACACAAACTGAGATAAATGTCATCCCACCAAAGCTCAGAGCAAAAAACTATGCCGTGTAAATGTTTATGTTTTTAGTAAGGTTGTTCTGTATTAGTCTTGGCATCTTGGGAGTCAGTCTGGGGTAATTAATGAGGGCTGGTGACTGTTTTGGACAGAAGCAGCTGCGAAAACAATGATAAGTGGCAGCTAGTGAGTTGTCCCTATCCCACTTCCCAACCTTCACTCCAATCAAAATCTCAGTGTTGGGCGCCTGGGTGGCTTAGTCGGGTCAACAACTGACTGTTGATTATGGATCAGGTCATGATCTCATGGTCGTGGAACCAAGCCCCACACTGGGCTCCACACTTAGCACAGAGTCTGCTTGTCCCTCTCCATCTTCTCCTCCCCCTGCTTTCTTTCTCTCTCTCTCTCAATAAATAAATAAAATCTTCTTAAAAATTCATAATCTCAGTCTAAACTCTTGAGTCAAGTGCCGCTTGGGTGGCTCAGTGGGTTAAGTCTCTGTCTTTGGCTTAGGTCCTGCAGGAGCTGCAGGTCCTGGGATCGAGCCCAGCATCAGGTTTTCTGCTCAGCAGGGAGCCTGCTTCCCCCTTCCTCTGCCTGCCTCTTTGCCTACTTGTGATCTCTCTCTGTGTCAAATAAATAAATAAAATCTTAAAAAAAAAAAAAAACCTTGAGTTGACTCAGTGCACAACATTTTGGATTCCCTATAACTGGGGTTGAATGCACCTGCTATGCTAACCTCTTCAGAAAAAGAAAAAAAAAAAAAAAACAAAAAAACAAAAGAAAAGAAAAAAACAATAATGGAACTTGATATTAAGTAAAATATATTTATTTTTTTGTTTATAAATTTTCACACTTGCTCTTAAGAAGGTGGTCTTATAACACTAACCATATAAATTATCAGAAGATATCAGCATTTTGCTTTTACTATTACAATGGGAAATGAGAGCAAAGTAGAAACACTTCTGACTTAAAAGATAGGAGAGGACAAGGTTATAAAGTGCTGTGGCATTTCGCTGTGAAATGGTATGTCAGGCACAGAGCAGTGTAATTCGTCCACATGAAAGCTGTCCGTGGGGGCAGAGAGACAACACCATAGCTATCTATTTCCAGCTGATGGGATTGCCACGTGGGATCTAACATGGAAAATGAGTGGGAAGAGGGGCAAAGTGTTTCAAGGGCTGAGGGTACCAGGCCCCTGCAGGATTTTAGGTTGGTGGTATTCGTTGGTTAGTTGGTTTTTTTGCTTGTTTTGACCAAAAAATATAATTGGGTTATAAGACATCCAAATTACTAGGGCTAATAATCACGGGAATAATCTAATAACCTGTGTTATTTTAACTGTTACCAGCAATAGCCAACGTATCAGTAACTCATTTTTCATTGTTATTTACCGTTAGCATCTATTGTTATATTTTCCGTAGGTAGTAAGTGTTTTCAAACGCCTTGTTTGTGCTCCTGCTGATTCATGCTGACTCTAGAACGCGTGCCTGCCCATAAGCTTTCAGTCTCAGTTGATTAAACACAACATACGAAATGCTTCAGCCGCTGACATATTTGCGTCAATGTTGCGAAGGAGCTGGGGCTATTTATGCAGTCGTGTTGCGCACCAACTGCGCATACACACGGTCCTGGCGCACACGTGGTGTCTAGCCATGTTCCCGCCCTGAGTGAAGTCAGGGACTTCGGGGAGAAACAAGGCTGCAGGACCTGTGCAGGAGCGCGTGCTTCCAGCCTACCAGCCTCTCCCCTGCATCACCCCGGCGGAGGCCCTCCTGGGAGGCGAGGGCAGCCCGGCTCTCTCACCAGTCAAACCTTCACTCTGTGCTTGGACTAAATCCAGAACAACGCTGACAGGCTCCTCAGCTACCAGGAAGCAGACTGTGCTCACTTTCACAGATGTTGCTGGAAATCTATGAGTGAGTTTTAAGGGGGGTGAGTTTTAAGGGATGAGGGGTTAAAACCTGGTTGGGTCCGAACACAGGGTCAGCAAAAAGGAAAAAAAGAACCCAGCACTAAAGTCGTGGCCCCGAGCCGTTCAGGAGGACTTGAGTGGGGAGATCAGCACCTGTGGATGCTCAGGGCATCACAGAAAATTCCCCTGCTTGGGATGCAGGGGGTCATGTATTATTTCTTCCAGGCACTGAAGTGCAAATTGCAGGAAAGTAGAAATGGTAACTGTTCATAAAGTGATGGGAGGTTGACAGCTACGTTTTTCTGTAGCGTAAGAGGAGTCATCAGATAAATCGCTGCTTTGAGTGTGATGGGAGTGGGGGTTGGGGTGGGGGAATTCTTCATCCTCTAGAAAGCACAGGAAGAAAACAATTTGCAAATTACCCATCTCAGGGATATAGAGTTTCCTCCTCTCAAATGGTACTGTTTTTACCCCCTCTTCCAGGTTAACAGATCACAAAGGATACTTGGGTTTTCACTCAGTTACTCACAGCTTGTGATCTTAAAAATCCCCAGGGTAGAAGGCGTAGCTGTTCACATTCCTAGAGGGAGGACCAGATCCCAGGCTGTCCACAAGCAGGGACAAAGCCTGGCACCCAGGGGCCACATGACAGGGCCCTGAGTTCAAATGGAGGAGAAGAGAGCTGGGGAGGCAGCTGTGCCCCCCGGACTCCTGCGGCCCCTGCCCCGCCCCGTTGCCCATGGGGACGCCGAGCCACCTCTATCAGGCAAAAATCCTTCCAAATGCCTCAGAAAAACAGATATGTAGTAAAAACCTGCGAGTAATCATTTATTGTTTGTTTCTGTGCAGCAGAAGCCTCTTTTCTTACAGGTGTCTCGGCTTTCTGTCCCACAGCCCTTTGTGGGGGCCACGAATTGGACCCTCCTAGAGGGGGACTGTGGTTCAGGCAAGGCCCTGCCTCGTCAGGTTGGGTGGCCTGTGTTTGCAAACCCAGGAGGCTTTCCCTATGGCTCCTTGAAGCAGTAAATTCAAATCCGAGTTCTTAGTCGAAGGAAACAGAAGAGATTTGGACACAAAAGGGAACTACCGCGAGGCCTCGACCCCCACCCCCGCTGCAGGTAAGAAAATGTGTCCCTAAAATTGACTGTCTCTCTGGCTTCCTTGTCTGTGTTTCCTCTTGCGAAGCTGTCGCTGGAGCTGCAGCTTATTGGTGAAGAACATCTGTCTCCAGCCCACGTCCTCGGCCAGGGCGCGCATGTCCGGGGTGATGATGTCGCAGGCGGACTTCACTATGTTCTCCCACAGTTTGTCCGATGTGCATAGCTGTGGGCGGGAAGAGCCAGAGGTTATGTCAGACACAGGATAAGGACAACTCACTCACTCACAGAATCCCTCCAATTCCTGTCGTCTGTGAGATACTGGAGGAGATGTGACGTGGGCACGAAGGCGCACCAGACACGGTTCCCATCTCCTTCCTCTCCTCTTGGAGGAAAGACAAGTGCACGAATGCCTGAAGGACGAAGCGATATTTGATTCATGGAATAAACCAAGTCATGATCTCATTTAAGAGTAAAACTGTGGGCGCCTGGGTGGCTCAGTGGGTTAAACCTCTGCCTTCAGCTCAGGTCATGATCTCAGGGTCCTGGGAACGAGTCCTGCATCGGGCTCTCTGTTCAGCAGGGAGCCTGCTTCCTCCTCTCTCTCTCTCTGCCTGCCTCTCTGCCTACTTGTGATCTCTGTCAAATAAATAAATAAAAATCTTAAAAAAAAACGAATAAAAATGCAAGATAGCTATAAATAGTACATATAAGATATTGCCTTTTTTTATTTAATTATTTATTTGTCAGAGAGAGAGAGAGAGAGAGCACAAGTAGGGGGAGCAGTAGGCAGAGGGAGAAGCAGGCTCCCCACTGAACAAGGAGCTGGATGTGGGACTCCATCCCAGGATCCTGAGATCATGACCTGAGCTGAAGGCAGATGCTTAACCAACTGAATCACCCAGGCGCCCCCTTTACAACATTATACAGTTAATTTATATATACAACATTATATTGTTCATTTCCAACGAACCACCTAACAGAGGCTGACAACGGTGTAACCGACCTTCCTCCCAGGGCTGCAGTACCTTCTCAGGCAGGAGCATTGTTAACTCCTGCTGGGCTTGCCTCCATTTTATTTCATGACTACTATTTTTTTTTTTTTTAAAGTAGGCTCCACATGGGACTTGAACTCTCAACCCTGAAATCAGGAAAGCTGAAACCAAGAGCAGGTCGCTGAACTGACTGCGCTAGCCAGGCGCCCCCTGATTTCCCTTTTCATCAGTTCCATTCAGCGGTTCCATTTCTGGAAAATCCAGAAGTGGAAAGCTCTAGGCATGGTGGGCGAGCAATGAAAAGCCCAGGGTACCTTTAACCAATACAATAGTGTCAGAGCACATTGGCCTGGGCACTTCCCTTCTGCTCGACCCCCTCTCAGACATGGCCCAGCTGTCCGAACCTCCACAAAGACGTCTCTTACAAGGAGGCAAAGAAAAGCAGGAAGCCGGTGGGCCCTTCAAAGATTGATAACGGATGGCACATACGCTAAGGGCAAGAAATTTTGTGTTCATGGCCACATTTATTTATTTATGTATGCCAATTTATTTCATAAATTATTTACTACTAATCCGAAGCAATCTCGTATGGGGTACAGTGAAAGAAAGGAAGGCATTCAGTCAACTTACACACAATGTTGCAGGAGAACCATGGCGGGCAAGGAAGGCAGATCCGTATCTAGAATGGGGCCAGGATCCGGGAAGGACAAACTGCTGCTTCCTCCGTGATGAAGTCTGGGTGTTACTGACCCATCCTTGCCAGGGGCCATTTTGTTCCTGAACCCAGCAAACAGGAGGGTGCCTGGGGAAACGCACTGCCTTTCAAAGAGCAGAGCATTTGACCCACCGAATTACTGAAAACCTTCTCTGCATTAGTGCCTTTTGCTGAGCAGTCCCATGGGACACAGATATCTTTATCCTCCGGCTTACGCTGAGAAGTCCATCCAAATACCCCTTCCCTAGGAATCACCACAAATCTCCAAATCTGGTTCTCTTCAAGACGTTGACCGTCTAGCCGGAACAGTAGCGTTTAACCAGGAGAAATCCAAGAGTTGTTTTTCAAAAAACAGAAACTTTCCTAAAAACAAATTCTGGTCTTGACTCTAAGGCCCTGGGGTACTAGCTGTCCTTTCCCTCTGGAGGCGTGCCCAGGTGTCAGCAAGGACCCAGACAGGCCCCTGCCATGGAGGCTGCAGACCCTTGAAGCATCATTGACTCTGCGGGTTCGTGAGAGGCACAGGGCACACGGCTGCTTACAACACGATCCAGACCAGCAGCTGGGCCCCACTTAACGACTGGCGGCTTTCAGCTATGTGGAAAAGCACACTCAAATTGCATACGTACCTTGAAAACTTAAAAAACGTCCACAAGGAACTGTGGCTGCTTTCTTATGGTAGCAAGTAACTCTAAGGCACGGGTCTTGGGTTTAATTTATTGAGATGGCAGGCCTCATCTCTACCCTGTTGGCGTGCGCATATGTTGCCAGAGCATCTGTGGTATAGGCTACCTCCTGCTTATCGGGATGACATCATCAATGTCATCAACATCATCATCAGCCCATAGGACAGCGCCAAGATCAACAGCTCTGTGGTCTAAGACCACAGCCAGAGAACTAACGGGATCCAGATGCAAAATGAAGAAGGTGTACTGTCCTGCCCATCAGGGGAAAGCAAGTCCACTATGGTGTGCTTACTGGAAAGTCCAGGAAGACAGGAGGATGGCGTGCGACAGGGTGGTGGCAAGGGAGGAGGTGAGAGATGGCTGGACTGTAGATCTGTTTTGAAGGTGGAGCTCATAGACTTATGAATGAATTAGATGAGAGGTGAGAACAAAGAGAAGAATTAACAATGAGCTGTTTGGCTTGAGCAGCTGGGTGGATGGTGTTGCCAGTGACTGAGAAAATAAGACTGTGGGAGAAGCAGAATTGGTCTGTAGGTATGTGGCAGGGGGCAGGGGTTGGGGGAGATGTCAGAGGTCTGGTTTTGGCATGTCTATACTCCTTCTAGGTGGAAGTGCTGAGCATGCAATTAGACTTAAAAGTAAGGAGTTCAGGGGTGCCTGGGTAGCTCAATGGTTAAGCATCTGCCTTTGGCTCAGGTCATGATTTCAGGGTCCTGGGATCAAGCCCTGCTTTGGGCTCCCTGCTCAGGTAGGAGCACAGGTGGGGAGCCTGCTTCTCCCTCTCCCACTCCCCCTGCTTATGTTCCCTCCCTCGCTGTCTCTCTCTATATATCAAATAATTTAATTTAATTTAATTTAATTTTAAAAAGTCAGAAGTTCAAGGAGACAACCTGGCCTAGAAACACACGTTTGGAAATTATCAGTGTGTAAATACTATTTAAAGCCCTCGGGGCGCCTGGGTGGCTCAGTGGGTTAAGCCTCTGCTTTAGGCTCAGGTCATGATCTCAGGGTCCTGGGATTGATCCCTGTATCAGGCTCTCTGCTCAGCAGGGGGTAAATAAATCTTTAAAAAACAATAATAATACAGCCCTGGGATTAGATGCTATCACATAGGTGTGACTGTAGAGAGAGAAAATGCCCAGGAAAGAGCTCTAGGACATTCCAACATGAAAGCAGTCAGAAAAGCAGTTTCCAACAAGGGAGTCTGAGAATAAGGAAGAAAACCCGGACAGCAATCCAGTGTCTCAAGGCTGCTGAAAAGACAGGAATTTACAACTGACTGGTGTTTTTGTAATATCGTGGGCAAATGGTAACCTTGACAAGAGGTTCCCATGGCAGAGTGGGGACTGAAAGCCTGGCTAGAGTGGATCCAGGAAGGGACAGGAGAAGACAAAGTGGATATAGCAATTATGGTCACTCTTTTTTTTTTTTAAGATTTTATTTATTTATTTGTCAGAGAGAAAGAGAGAGAGAGCGAGCACATGAAAGACAGAGTGGCAGGCAGAGGCAGATGGAGAAGCAGGCTCCCACTGAGCAAGGAGCCCAATGTGGGACTCGACCCCAGGACGCTGGGATCATGACCTGAGCCGAAGGCAGTGGCTTAACCAACTGAGCCACCCAGGCGTCCCTATGGTCACTCTTTTGAGGGAATTTTGCTTGAAGAGCAGAATAGGGAATCAGGTCAAGGCATTTTTTTTTTTTTAATGTGCTGATGGAAATGACCCAGTAGTGAGGGTAGGACTAGTGACAGCGACAGCTGCATGCGCAAAGTGGCTGAGCAGAGGAGCTGAAACGCACAGGTGGAAATGTGGCCTTGGGTAATAAGGAGGAGAACTTCTCACGTGGGACAGGAAGTTTACAGAGTTGATGGACAGAGGGATGAGGGGAAGGGACAGCAGGGCAATTCTCTGGTGACTCCTTCCAATTCCTCCATGAAATAAGAGGCCACAATATCAACTAAGAGTGAGGAAGCAGGGGACTTCAGGAGAGAGAAGAGGGTGTAACAGAGACATCTTGGAGGGTAAAGCAGAGTAAGAAACTCAGTTTCTAAGACAAAAGGTATTTTATGTATAATGTCGTCTTTGGTTCTGAGTCGGTTTTTAATGCCAGACACGTTCAAAAAATATGGTCCCAAGAAACACGGAAAAAGAGAAGTGAAAGAATGAAGGCCTCTTGTTGCTGAAGATGGGGAAGCAGGGCCCTGTGTTCAAGACAGCACACTGTTTCGATCCTGCCTGCGGGTAGATGCATCTTGATGTGTGTGCGGCTCCGTTCTGGACAGCCGGTTTGTACAGCACAAGACGGCAGCATCTCCTGTCCCATATGGTCCCCTGAGCAACCGGCTCTGGCCAGCTGGACATGAGGAAAGCAGTAGCCTTTACCATCTAACCTGTGGGCTCAGACTAGTATGAATAGTGCAACATCGAAGGGTTGATGCCCCAAACACTGGGTCATGGGGAAGCCCAGCTGCCTCCCTTATCTCTGGGAGGAAGGCCTGAACGATTACCAGGCAGCCTCCTCCCCCAACACACACACACACACACACACACACACACACACACACACACAGCGGACCTGCTGACAGCTCCGGCCCTGGACACAGCCCTGCTCTGCCTGTTACTACCGCCATTTCTACCTGTCCCTCACAAGACGCACCCCGCCCTGAGTATTAGGATTGGAACCCACCCCAGCATTCAAGAGCGATCTAAAGGGGAACAGTGGATGCCCCTGATTTCTGTCCTCCTATTATGGGCCACCATTTCAGCCCACCTGGCTTGTAGGGGACACTTACTCCTCTCCCCACCCCTAGCCCCTGGCAACCAAGCATTCTCACTAGCACTACCCAGAGCCTGGCCTGGGCTCTGTCCTGCCTTGCTCTCCTGCATTCTAACTTCCTTCTAGGGAGGGGGAGACACGTCAATGTCCTATCTATTTCGGGATACCATTACATTCCATTTTAAGCAGAAATCAGCCAGGACTTTTTACTTTTATACTTTTCTATATTTTTATGCTACTCTAAAAGTACTCTAATAAGGGAAAAGAAAGAATTACAAATAGAAATGAATAGTAAAAGAAGGCATAAGAACTTAAGATCCTTAAAAAAAAAAAAAAAAAAAGAACTTAAGATCCTTTCTGCATAAATATCAAAGCATAAAGTATTACACATTCACATAAAGGTTACCGGGACACAGCAACACTGAATCTTCTGATATTGTCAGCCCCCCAAGCATTCTGATATTGGTTAAATCACTGTTATCTTAGCCCTTCAACAGTCCTTCAAGGTCTAATTTCTCTATTCAGATCACAACATATTCTAAATATAAGCAACAAAGGGAAACTCTTAGAAAATGTCTTAATATTTAAAAATTAATGGATCTTCTGATCCTCCTATAAAAGATTTGAACTCTTAACACCAAGGTAGATGACTACCCCTTACCAGCACGATACATCTCAGGATATCAGTGTGCCTCATATAATGAAGAATTATTGAAAAGAACTATGAGATTTGGAGGGAAAGAAAAGAATTCTCAAAAGGGAGCTTACAGTTTGTTTTATATTATAAATTGGTCTACATAATGCCCCCATTTAAGATGTCCAAACCCTGGGGCTCTTTGCTTGGTAGATGCCAGGCTGAGAAACACGAGGTATGCGTCCTGGCTATGGTTCCTGGGACTGTGAGCCAAGGCACAGCTAATCGTGGATTTAGCTCCCCCTGGTGGTGGTGCATGAACCTAACATACATGATGCTATCTAAAAGTTGAAGGGGATCCGAGGGCTTATCTAGATAAGACCCCTCCTTTTACAAATGGAGGAATTAAGGGTCTGTAAGAATAAGGGTGGGGCGCCTGGGTGGCTCAGTAGGGTGGGCGTCCGCCTTCGGCTCAGGTCATGATCTTCGGGGTCCTAGGATCAAGCCCCGCATCGGGCTCCCTGCTGAGGAGTCTGTTTCTCCCTCTCCCTCTTCGTCTGTGTTCTCTCTCCCTCAAATAAATAAATAATCTTTAAAAAAAAAAAAAAAAAAGTGCTGTCCAAGACTCCTGGTGGGGAGTGGCTGACCAGGGAACAGAACCCAGCTATCTGTCTTCGTTCGATTTAAACACCTCCCCATACCTGTACACAGCGAAGCTAGGAAAACACCCCACCACCTCCACCCCCAAACTTCCCACCTTTCTCACAGTCTCGTGAAACCTTTTATCTGTGCCATTTTAATATCAAATTCTTGGACTGGATTCAGAATTGGGTTGCTGTAAACACAAGCAAACACACAGATGCTGGCTCCGACTCAGACCCGCCCACCGACCAGGGTGTGGGCTCCCCATCTCTATTTTCACCTGCTCCCCAGGTGCTTCGTCTACTTGGCCAGACATGGGAACCACAGTCATAGGGAGTCTGCAGCTGTCCCTGAGTCATGACCAAGATGAGTATATTTACATGCCAATCACCGTCATCGTCCTGCCGTGTCTGGGCTTTACCCTTTCATCTAACTTCTGAGTTCTTTCGGGTCTACTCTGCTGTAGTTTGCTGGAAAGGGTTAGGATCAAGGCCTGGTGCTTCCTGGGCCAAAACAGGTTCCCTCCTGGCAGATTACCTGGCAGGACTTTGGGTCAATTACAGAGCTGGCCCTCGGCTGCCTTTCTCGTATCCCATGACACGAGATTCACCTTTCGAGGGTGTGCTCATCTTAACAAAGCTCCCAGAGGATTCCTCTTTGTTGTTCACCCTGAGAAATACAACCACCCAACATCCAGGCTTTCAGGAACTCATCTATGGAGACTCCACTGCTGGGTAAACATAGAATGAGAGCAAGAGCAGAGAGTGGGAGTTAAGAGAGGTGGGTCGGAAGCAGGACATTCCTAGGGAAGGGAACAGTATAAGCAAATGCCAAAAGCCCAAAAGAGCCTTCCCAGTGCATGAGATATGGCGAGGAGAAAAGTCAGCAGAGAATCCTGAAAACAAAGATGGGTCAGGGAGTAGAAGGCCTAAACAGGCCCTTTACGCGTGACAACGAAGGGGTTACTGTGAACGAGGCTGGGGACATTTAGTTATATTTCTGAGGCATGGCAGAGGAGGAAAAGAAGATGAGGAGGTTGAGAGTAGACTAGTGGCTTTGGGAATTTAGGACGTCATAAGACCAGTGACATTTTTGGAAATCCAATAAAACAAAAATTAAGAACCAAAATAATATGGCTAACTTTTAAAATTTTTCCAAGTTTGGATAATTTGTTAAAATGATCAGGTTTTACGGCCATTATTTCATAAAAGAAGGGGCATTTTGGGACACCTGGGAGGCTCAGTCAGGTCACGATCCTGGAGTCCCAAACTGAGTCCTGCATTGGGCTCCCTGTTCAGCAGGGAGTCTGCTTCTCCCTTTCCCTTAGCCTCTCCCCTGGCTTGGGCTCTCTCGTTCTCTATCTTGCTCACTCCTTCTCAAGTAAATAAAATCTTTAAAAAAGAAGAAGAAGAAGAAGGAACATTTTAACTCTTCCCAAAATAGGAATGCCTAACCTCCAGTAAAGGATGGTCATTTAGACTAGTTCATTTGGTAAAGCATGAAACCCTCAGTCACAGGGTCATGAGTTCAAGCCCCACACTGAATACGGAGCCTACTATTTAAAAAAAAAAAAAAAAAAAAAAAAGATGATGATGATCATCATCATTTAAATGGAATAGACTTGGTTTGATAACAAAACCTTCATATCTCATTTACTTACTGTTTTCATTTCATCATGGATTATAAAATTCCACTCCCATTGATGATGCTAGTTTCCTGAGGGTGAACTACCCTGTAAACTTGTTTTGTTTTGTTCTGTTTTGTTTTCCCAAGGAGAAAAGGAAAGAGATTGGCTGCAAATCGAGTCTAGAGTTTTTGAATTCCTAAAGATGAGGCTGATTTGAAAAAATTTCCGAGGAAAAAACAAATGAAAGAAAGATTTAAAAATAGGAACTAAAGGGCCTGCTTCCCTGCCTCTCCACCTGCCTCTCTGCCTACTTGTGATCTCTGTCTGTCAAATAAATAAATAAAATCTTTTAAAAAATAAAAAATAAATTAAAAAAATAAAAATAGGAACTAAATGCAATATAGTATGCCAGACTGGTTCCTGAAACAGCAAAAGGACATTAGTGGAAAAACTGATGAAATATGAATAAAGTCTGTGGCTTAGTTAATAGTATTTTCTCAGTATTAATTGCTGAGTTTTGATAAATATCCCTGGTTATATAAGATGTCAGTGTTAGGGAAAGCTGTGAAGGGTATATGCAAACTGTGTGTATTATCTTTGCAACACTTACAAATCTAAAATTTTTTGTAGGAGCGCCTGGGTGGCTCAGTCATTACACGCCTGCCTTTAGCTCAGGTCATGATCCCAGAGTCCTGGGATCAAGCCCTGTCTTGGGCTCCCTGCTCAGTGAGGAATCTGCTTCTCCCTCTGCCTCTGCCATCCCCCCTCCCCTGCCCCTCATTCTTGTTCTCTCTCTCTTTCTCTCAAATAAATAAATAAAATCTCTTTTAAAAAATAAAACTATTTGGGGCGCCTGGGTGGCTCAGTGGGTTAAGCCGCTGCCTTCGGCTCAGGTCATGATCTCAGGGTCCTGGAATCAAGTCCCGCATTGGGCTCTCTGCTCAGCAGGGAGCCTGCTTCCTCCTCTCTCTCTCTCTGCCTGCCTGTCTGCCTACATGTGATCTCTCTGTGTCAAATAAATAAATAAAATCTTTAAAAAAAAATAATAAAACTATTTGTAAACAAAAAGGTTTTTAAGGCCACCTAGGTGGCTCTGATTCTTAATCTCAGCTCAGGTCTTGATCTCAGGGTCGTGAGTTCAAGCCTTGCATTGGGCTCTGCACTGGGTATGAAGCCTACTTAAAAAAAAAAAAAAAAAAAGCTTTTTAAAAATAACAACAACCCAAAAGAGAAAGGAGATAAGTGGCAGACTAAAGTCCCTTGACTCAGACCTTGGAGCCAGGTGGCAGGCAGCACTGGCCTCTCCGAGGAGAGGAGCACCTCCCTCCCAAAGGTCGGAGGAAAAGGGTTAGAACTTGGACACAAATAATTTGCTAATAAATTTGCCTGCAGAAA
Source organism: Mustela nivalis (assembly GCF_964662115.1). Classification (NCBI taxonomy): domain Eukaryota; kingdom Metazoa; phylum Chordata; class Mammalia; order Carnivora; family Mustelidae; genus Mustela; species Mustela nivalis. The sequence goes on from NC_139030.1 coordinate 76,453,781, forward strand.
TTTGAAATGGAAATTTTTTTCTTTTCATTTCATTCGAAATGGAAATTTTTTTCAAGGAGGCAAATAGCAAGACAAAACAAAGTAATTAAGTAATTGATAAATGTAGGTGAAAACTAAGTAAACGGTATACAGATAAAATACAGACTGAAGACAGAAATGAGAAGTAACGATTACATGGAGAGAAAAAGGCACAGCAGCCCTGGACCATTCTCCATCTTCAAAAAATTCTGCTCTGCAAGGATACCGAGAGCTGAAATCAGCAACCCAGAAAAGGCTTCCTTTAGAACAGCAGGTAAATTACGGAGGATATTTCCAAGACAGCACTGAAATAATGGCAGGACGCTAAGAGGGAGCCATCGAGAGCGGAAGGGAGCAACACCTGGGGAGAAAACAGTTGCTCTGCGTCAGGAATAAATTACACAAGACACCGCGGTTGCTGCCACTCTCTGACGAATCCTTCCATTTCATTTTGGGAACAAGCGCAGGCCCTGGCAGAAGTTTTCAATAGATCCTGACTAGTATATTCTTGTATTTAAAATACTTTTTTCATTGAAAGTAGGAATAATCAGCTTCTTATCAGCAGCAAATCTTTAATACATATTTTAATGGAAAAAAATATATAGTGATTAATTATAATACTCCCTTCTGGCTCTCCATTTTTAGGGGGAAAACCAAGTAAAAACATAAGCTTTTATCCTCAAAGAGGATACATGAAATAATATAGGTTATATTATTTAAAATGTATATATATCAAGAAATATGACGGCATGATTGTGAAAAAAAAGTGTTGCTCTTTTAGGTAATAAGATTATGAATTAGGGGCACCTGGCTGGCTCAATCAGTAGAGCATGTGACTCCTGATCTCAGGGTCCTGAATTCAAGCCCCACATTGGGTCTGGAGCCTACCTAAAAATAAATAAATAAATAAATATAAATAAAATAAAAATGGGTGAATACAGTCTTAAAGATTTTTTTAAGCATTTTATTTTATTTCATTTTTTACTTTTTTTTTTTTTGTTTGTTTAAAGATTCTATTTACTTATTTGACAGAGAGAGAGGGAACACAAGCAGGGAGTGTTGAAGAGGGAGAAGCAGGCTTCCAGCCAAGCAGGGAGCCCAATGTGGGGCTCGATGCCAGGACCCTGGCATCATGACCTGAGCCGAAGGCAGACGCTTAACCAACTGAACCACCCAGGAGCCCCAAGATTTATTTATTTTTAGAAAGAGATGGATCTGATGCATGTGAGGGGAGCGGGAGAGTGAGAAAGAGAAAGGCAAGCAGACTTTTGCTGAAAGTGGAGCCCTGTGCAGGACTCAATATCATGACCCTGAGATCACAACCTGAGCTAAAACCAAGAGTCAGATGCTTAACTGACTGTGCCACCCAGGCACTCCATGAATAAATGTCTTAAAAAAAAAAAAAAAAAAGATTATGATTTAATTCATCTTGGGAAATGTTGCATGCTCTTTTATAAATGGTCATTGCCCCAGTATATTACAACTAAATACCAAGTTAGGTTTCTTCTGTTTCAAACAAAGTCCAACTCTAATTAATTTAAGCCAAAAAAGGATTTCATGGAAGAATGATATGTGCATTTAGGAATAACTAAAGGGGCAGGAACGAAGGCATCTTCCAGGATCCAGGGAGAGGGACCAACACTGGTTGCCTCAAGGCCCTGTCATTGGGTGAAATCCGACCAAGTGCATCTTCTGATCTCATCATTCTGCTGAGGATTCAAAATGGTGTGAGAGAGTCTATTTCGTCAGCCTGGGCCATGGAGGAGGACAAGGCACTATGATGAGCAATTTCCCCCAAACCATCAACATTGTGAATAGGTAATTCTGCAAAGGGCTGTTAATGGAGGAAATGGAGACAGATAGAAGACTCACTACTCCATGCCTTCTTTCATGTGGCCATGCCTCCGCCTGCACTGTTGCCTGGACTTGGAATGCCCCTCGACCTGAAATGCCTCTAGTCTTCCAGACCACCTCGTGAGCTCTTATTTTACCTTGAAAATCCAGAAAAAAATAACTCCTTCTGTGAAGCCTGGCAGAGGAAATCACTTTGCACTCTTTGTGTACCTCATACATACATCCTTTGTTGAACTGCTCATATTATACTGTAATAATCTGTATCTGTTAGGGCCTCTCCTGTTAGATTATAAGTTTCTTGAGGGCAGGAATAATGTCTTTTCATGTCTGCTACCTCTGTGCATAAAACAGTGCTCATAATCAAGTAAGTATTCAACGGATGTTTGCTGAAATGAATGCAAACAATAAACTATGAGGAAGAAAGGAAATAAGAGAGGGAGGGAGGGAGGAAGATGAACTTTGAGGAAGCACAAGAAAAAACCCGCATAGACACAAAATCATTATCTGTTACCTGCGCAAATCTGCGTAACGTTTGAGAAAGCCTGGCAATATCTTCAAGATCCAGATAAGAAATGATATTCAGGAGCAGATTGTCTGAGAGCCGTTCAAGGAAGTCAAATTTACCTTCACATAAATTGAAGACATAGTCTAATATTCTTGCACCAAATATTAAGGCAATTTGGACTGTAATTCAAAGAAACCAACAAACCAACAAAGTTACCATGTGCAGACAGGTAAAAACTATGATCTTTATCAGTAAGTTGTGCTAGAAGGCATTGTTCCCCGGGGAGTAATGTTGGATTATTCCCACCTTCACCAAGCTGTCTCTGGTGACATGCATTTGTGAGACATTTGTTTTCAAGCACTGTCCCTGCCATGAGATTGGAACCTCTGAGGGACACTCACTGTTTTAACCCAGTGATGAACCACATCCCCTTGACTTCATCAACACCAAATTCCAGTCCAGGCAACTGACTCCCGGCTCTATCCTCACTGTCACACTGTATGGGCAAAGATGCTGGTCCATGTGGGTTTTCTACGACCCTCCTTCTCCCCACATTGGTCTGAAACATATTAATATCTCTTAATTTTAGCTGGTTTTTGTTCCCTTGTTGTTATACATTGTTTCTCCACCAAACTTTCTTTTTCCCTCTTTCCCTTCTTTCATCCCTACCTTCACATAATGGAAAAAATATATATAGAAGTGATGAGGAAAATAAGTGGCTAGTTCATGAAAACGGAGTTAACTTTTGCCTGATATTTTCTATACTTTTCAGTTATTTCCAAATTGGAAAACAGTTCCAAAGAATCAACCAATTATAATGGTCTATGTTAAATATGTTCAATGCAAGAAAGTTCGTTTGTTTCTTTTTTTAACTCAGTTCCCTTAAAAACAACAATTAATTTATTAATTCCCATTAATAAATGGGAAACCATGTTTGGAAGGATACATATTCAAATTTTAATAGTGGTTAAATCTGGGTGGTGACTTTCATTTTCTTTTTTCTTTTCTTTTCTTTTTTCTTTTTTTTTGTTCATCTGTATTTTCTCATCTTTCTACAATAAATCTGTGTAACCAGTGTAATTTTTTTAGATCCAAGAAGGAAGGAAGGGGGAAAGGAAGGAAGAAAAGAAGGGGGGGAGGGAGGGAAAAAAGGAAGAGAGGAAGGGAGGGAGGGAGAGAGGGATGAAGGAAGGAAGGAAGGAAGGGAAGCCCTGTACCTCCTCATATGAGGGAGGAAGACAGGGTGATGATGGAGTAAGCATGTGGATTCCAGTGATCCCAAAGCTGGGAACTTTCTTGGTTTCTTGAAGTTCCTTTCTTCCCTTCTGACTCTGAAAGCATCACTAAAACTAGCCTTTCTAGAGACCTGTTCTTAGAAAAGAGAGCTCCCTATTCTACATGGACTAACTTGCTCCTTCCTGCAATACCCAAGATTTGGGAACCACCTTCCTTCCTCTGCCTGGAGCGTTCCGTCCGGAGCAAGTAGAATGGTGCTGTCAGGAACCCTGACTGGGCTCTGGGCAGAAGTCAGCAGAACTGTGATTCAGCTGGTTGATGGGTCTCTGATTTCGGGATGGATGTGGGGTGAGGGCCATGTTTATGTCAAAGCTCTAATTGTGCAACTCAGGAGAGCCAGGTATATAAGATTTCTCTCCAAAACTGGTTAGTCCAGCATTCCAAAGGCATTAAGGGTTTTAGTGGCTTCTGAATTCCAAGTGCTTCCAATTCGAAGCACTTCTGAAGTCCAAGGGCTTTCCAGGGGAAAAAAGAACCCTGTCAAAACTTCAACTCTAAAGGATAGGTATCATGGAGAACTCCCAGCCCACCAGCAGAATAAGAAGAAAAGGCAATACTTAGTTAATGGAGGGAGAAAAAAGCCCTAGTATAAAAACATCCCTTAATATAACTGGAGATGTTTGTTCATTTTTAAATGCCAGTAAAACATGTTCAATGCATCTTTAGATGTATTTTATGAAGCCTCTACCAGTAAAGTCCTTAAAATGTAAAAATTATAAAAGGATGTATACACCTAGGGATGTAATGTGACGGTTTCAAAGTGTATGGGTGTTGGGGTATCTAGAAAAGTATTTTTTGTTTACTTGTATTTTTTTATGTGGCCAACAGTTACTTCTTTTGAAATAAGAAACAAAAAAGTTATAACAAAATCCATTTTGAAAAGTAAAATCACTACCTTCCTGTTGGACTGTGTGTTCATCAACCTCCAAGATGGCTCCACAGAATCTCTTCTCCTGGATTTATTTCTCTGTGTTTCCATCCCACACTGAGTTAGGGCTGATCTATGAAACCACTAAGATACCGTCTAAATGACATTCCAAGTCTTTATCATAAAAGACAGTGGGGATTCTGCCTTGCTGCTGCCTCTTGGATCACTCTCCCCAGGAGAAGCCAATACCATATGCTAACAGGGCTCAGCAGCCCTCTGGAGAGTTCCATGGGCTAAGAAATTGAAACTTCCTTCCTGGCTACAAATGCCACTTTTTCGTCAGCCACGTATGTGAGTCATCATGGAATCAGAGCCTCCAGATGACTGAGACTCCATGCAACACCACACGAGACCCAAAGACTGAGCGAAGCTGCTCCCAAATTCCAGACCCACAGAAACCGTTTGAACTAATAAACATTTATTATGGTTTTAAGCCATTAAGTTTCTGGGCAGTTTGTTACACAATAGGAGACAATAAGGATTTGGGTACTTCCAAGTGTTGTGGTGCCATAATGGATGTGGGAGTATCTTTGAAATTGGAAAGCGTATGGAAAATTTGAATGAGTTTGAGGAGGGTGTTAAGTGCAAGGCTGAAGAGCTTTCAACAAATAGTATAATAAATAAATAAATGGCTGGTTAGTAGAAGCTTGGTAGACTCTGAGGAGGTTTTACAGGCAAGGGTTTAAAGGAAAGTAAAGAAAATATGATTAAAAACTGGAAGGTGGGAGACCCTTGTCATGTAGTGGCAGAAACATTATTGCCTACTGAGATATGTGAAGTAAGAAATAAACTTAAGGGGAGGTGATTCAGCTACGTAGAATTCCAAATGTTGAACATGCTATCTGACTTCTTCTTGCTGCTTAAAGTGAAATGTGAAAGCAAAGAGAGAAGCTAAAGGAGGTTTCTTAAAAAGCTGCCAGGGATCTGCTGGTTTTGAATTTTCTCTGCCTCCTCAGATGGCAAACAATGCTAAAATTAAGAAATGGTTCCAAGGCAAAGATCAAATCCCGAACAAGCTCAGGAAAACCTGGTATGAAGATGAAGCTGAGTGCATGGCTGGAAAATGCTTTGTTAAGAACCATTCATTTGGGGCGCCTGGGTGGCTCAGTGGGTTAAAGCCTCTGCCTTCGGCTCAGGTCACGATCCCAGGGTCCTGGGATGGAGCCCCGCATTGGGCTCTCTGCTCAGCAGGGAGCCTGCTTCCTCCTCTCTCTGCCTCTCTGCCTACTTATGATCTCTGTCTGTCAAATAAATAAATAAAATCTTAAAAAAAAAAAAAAAAAAGAACCATTCAGTCAAATGTTAGTGCTTCCAAGAAGCTGAAGGGTATTGCCACTCGGGAGTCAAGAGCAGAAAACCAAGGCAGAGAAGGGCTTGTTTCAAAAAGGTGTGCAGGTGTGGTTTTGCTTCATGGAGTGAACCCAAAAAAAGTCAAAGACAACTATGACGTTTTTAAGAGAATTCTATGGGTAGGAACACTGCTTGTCAGCTTGAACTGAAAGGGTCAGAGGCAGTGCAAGAGGAAAAAGACTCCAGACACTCAAACTCCTACAGGCAGGAAACTAAACCCACAAAGATGGGTTACCTTTTGTGGACAAGGAGGATGACTCAGGATGGATCCAAGGGTCCAGGAGGTAAAACCAAGAGCCATGAAGAATTAGTAGAGCTCTTGAATTCTCATCAAGAACTGATAACCTCACTGAACTCTACCTCTGAAACTAATAATACACTGTATGTTAATTAATTATGTTCATTAAGTTGTCTCATGCCTGTCCCACCATTACATGTCGGGTGGAGAGGGACAGAAAACTTGTCTAATTTACAGGCTTCATATCTATAGGAGCTATCCCTGAGGAACTGCACTTAAGGCCTTGTACCTGAGGTACCCATCCACCTATGGACTTGATCTATGTGATGAGATTTTGAACAACTAAGGATACACCACAAGAAGAAAGAAATTTACATAGGGAACGCCTGGGTGGCTCAGTCAGTTAAGCGTCTGCCTTTGTCTCAGGTCATGATTCCAGGGTCAGAGGACTGAGTCCCTCATCGGGCTCTCCACTTGGCAGGGAGCCTGCTTCTCCCTTTCTCTTTGCCTCTCCCCCTGCTTGTGCTCTCTCTCCCTCTCTCTGGCAAATAAATAAATAAAATCTTTAGAAAAAAAGAAATAAAAGAAAAGAAACTTACATAAAAGGAAGGAATAGAATTTCAGAAGCAATGATGAAGACAGAAATGGCAGTAAACGTGGGCAAATCTGTATTCATCATGTTTGAAATAACAAACTGCCAGAGTTGTCAAACAAGGCAAATCAAAACGCCATTTCACAATTAAAATTTAAGGTAAAGGTTGAGAATGTAAATATTCTAAGGTTCTTGAAATTCCAGAGGCAGATAGAAATACCACACAAAGGAAGGAAGGGAGGGATAGAGAAAGGAAAGAAGAGAAAGAGAAGGGAAGGAAAAGATATATAAGAAGAGCTTCCAAATAGTTGCTCTATAATCAGCTGGAGATTGGTTCACAGTGGAATGAAACAGAAAACTCATTTTCTTTAAGATTTTTTAAGATTTTTAAGATTATTTGTCAGAGAGAGGGAGAGAGAGCGAGCACAGGCAGACAGAATGGCAGGCAGAGGCAGAGGGAGAAGCAGGCTCCCTGCTGAGCAAGGAGCCCAATGTGGGACTCGATCCCAGGACGCTGGGATCATGACCTGAGCCGAAGGCAGCTGCTTAACCAACTGAGCCACCCAGGCGTCCCCAGAAAACTCATTTTAAGGTGACTTAACAAGTAGGGGTTTGTTGTTTCCTCAGTTAGTGTGTGGAGATGGGCAGTAAAGTCTGGTGCAGGAGCTCCGTTATGTCATTAGTGTCTCCGGGTTCTTTTATCTTTCTGTTCCACATTCTTAGGATGTGGCTGTCACCCTCAGCGTCACTCTAAGATGGTCTCTGTCCCTTAGACATCCTAATTATGCCAGTTAAAAAAACTCTCAGATATGGGTCCCTGGGTGGCTCAGTGGGTTGGGCCACTGCCTTCGGCTCGGGTCATGATCTCAGGGTCCTGGGATCGAGTCCCGCGTTGGGTTCTGTGCTCGGCAGGGGTCCTGCTTCCTCCTCTCTCTCTCTGCCTGCCTCTCTGCCTACTTGTGATCTCTCTCTGTCAAGTAAATAAATAAAATCTTAAAAAAAAAACTCTCAGATAAATAACACTTGCATACACACACACATACACACACACACACACACACTTCTGGCTATCCTATTTATACGAGACATACTTAAAAATAATAATATGGAGAAGCAAAACTAATAGGATGGGATAACATAGACCAATTCAAACCAAAAGAAAGCTGATACCGTTATATTACCAGACAAAACATATGTTACAGTAAAATTCTCGATTGGAGATAAGGAGGAACCACCAAGGAGTAAATTCACCTGGATGATTTAGTACTTCTAAACTGGCATACCCCTGTGGCCCCTGGATGGCGCAGTTGGCTAAGCCTCTGACTCTTTGTTCCTGCTCAGGTCCTGATCTCAGGGTTGGAAGATCAAGCCCCACATCAGTCTCCAAGAGCAGCAGAGCATCCAGGAGTCTGTTAAAGTTTCCCCCCTCACTTTGCCCCTTCCTGTGCATGCTCTTCTCTAAAATAAACAAGTAAATATTTAAAAATAAATAAATAAACTAGTATATCCCAAACAAAATACAGAGCAAACACCGATAGAATTATGAAGAAAAAATTATAACCCTCCACTACAGTGGGAGATTTTATAACCCTCGTATTGATACTTGATACATCACACAGAAGTGAAGTTATAGAATATTTGAGTAACACTATTTAAAAGTTATTCAGTGAACATTGCTGTAGAAAGACAAAGATCAAATATTAGTGAGCTATGCATCCAAATTTGAAAAAAATGGTTACCTCCCTCAATTAGAAGAAAATAGAAAGATAAGAGCAAAGATTAATAAAATAGAAAAGAAACAGTGGAGGTAATCAGAGAAACAGAAGGGTTGATTTTTTAAAAATATTAATAAAATAGATAAACTTCCAAGAATAAATAAGAAGAAAAGGACAAAAGCATAACTCAGTCCTATTAGGAATAAATATATATATATCTAACTAACTTCAGCAGGGACTTAGAAAAATTGTTACACTGGGGCACCTGGATGGTTCAGTCGGTTAAGCATCTGCCTTCAGCTCAGGTCATGCCCCTCATCAGGCTCCCTACTAGGCAGGGAATGTGCTTCTCCCTCTGCCTCTCACTTGTGTTCTCTCTCTCTCAAATAAATGAAATCTTGAAAAAAAATTGTTACACTAACTAACTTAAAATTAGTCCTATTGGACAATCCTTCAGAAATATATAATTTATCAGTTCTGACTCAAGAAGAAAAAGAAAACCTGAGAGACTATAACCAGTAAATAAATTGAATCCACCGATCAGATTAAAAAAGGCAAACCTCAAGTAAAGCTTCAGATCCTCACTGCTTTATAAGTGAAACTTACAAGCTCTCAGAGAACAATCCATATTTTACTAATTTGTTCCAAAGAATAGAGACAGAAGGAAACTTTTCCCAATTAAATTATGAGGCTACTTAAACTAGCAACAATGGTAGGTAAAAACAAAGTTGCATGTGAAAAATCACTTAGGAATATATGTGGCACAAATTCTAAATACAACGTTAGGAAATTGAATCTATCAACCCATCAAAAGCATAGATAAATTGTGACCAGTATAGTTAGTCCTGGGATAATCCAAGAATGGAATAACTTTGGAAGACTATTGAATATAGTTTGCCATATTAACAAATGGGGGAAAAATGATTACCTCAAAAACCGGGGAAAATTATTTCATGTAATTTTAACACCTATTTATGAATAAAAACTCTTAGAAAATTAATAATAAAAGGGAGCTTTTTTAACTTGATTACCTGATATAGGCTAGTTACCAGAAACTTAGTAATAGTAGCAATAATAATAACAATAACTAGCATGTGACTCTGGGGCTCAGGGTCATGAGTGTAGAGCTTACTTATATAATAATTAGGTGTAGAGCTTACTTATTGGGTGTAGAGCTTGCTTATATAATAATAATAATAATAACAGTAACATGAATTTGTACAGTACCCAATATTTGCCAGGTACAGCTCTAATACACACACACACACACACACACACACACACACACACACACAGAGTACATATATACCATCCATATAGTCATTTGGTCCTCACAATAACTCTATGAGAAGGGTACCATTATTACTCCCCTCTTAAAAGAAAAAGATGAGAAATAAGGAAGTGGTTTGCCCAAAGTCATGCAGTGAGAAAGGTCACATGGTGAGAACAAGGACTGAACCAAGTGGTGTGCTCCACTGTGCTTCTCCTAACCATGATGTTGTATCTATGGCCTTTCATATCAGGCATGATGAGAATGCCCACTTTCATCACCGACTCTAGTCAGCATTGTTTTAGAGATCAAAAATAAGTAAGTAAAAGACATAAAAATACATTGGGGTTAGAAAGCAAGGACAAGGGCGCCTGGGTGGCTCAGTGGGTTGAGCCGCTGCCTTCGGCTCAGGTCATGATCTCACCGTCCTGGGATCGAGTCCCACATCGGGCTCTCTGCTCAGCAGGGAGCCTGCTTCCTCCTCTCTCTCGCTGCCTGCCTCTCTGCCTACTTGTAATCTCTCTCTGTCAAATAAATAAATAAATAATCTTAAAAAAAAAAAAAAAAGAAAGCAAGGACAAACTGTCCATATTGCAGGTGATCTAAATATCAACGTACGAAAGGCAACAAATTCTACCCAAAAATGATCAGCATCACTTCTCTATATACCAGCAACAATTAATTCAAAGTGATGCCTTAATACACATTTGTCTTTTGACCCAGTAATCTCACAAACATATATTGACTAAATATGAAATGACCCATGCACAAGGTTATTCATCTTGGCATTATTTGTATTGCCACAAAATTGGAAAGAACCCAAATTTCATTGCTGGGATTCTGGGGCACTCACACAAAGAAATACTATGCAGTTGTGGAAAAAATAAGGAGGAAAAGGAGTAGGGGGAGGAGTGGGAAGAAGAAGAGGAAGAGGAAGAAGAAGATCTTTTTTTTTTTTTAAGATTTTATTTATTTATCAGAGAGAGAGAGGGGGAGAGAGCGAGCACAGGCAGACAGAATGGCAGGCAGAGGCAGAGGGAGAAGCAGGCTCCCTGCTGAGCAAGGAGCCCGATGTGGGACTCGATCCCAGGACGCTGGGATCATGACCTGAGCGGAAGGCAGCTGCTTAACCAACTGAGCCACCCAGGCGTCCCAAGAAGAAGTTCTTTAAAGGCATGAAGTGATCTCCAGGATATACTTGTGGAAAAGTAAGCTGTAAACAGTATGGATAGAATGCTACCATTTGTATAAGGGGTGAGGGACTATAAATATATATATATTCATATATATATTTATGTAATAAATAAATATTATATTTATATTATATATTTATATAACACATAAATATTAATTTTTATTATTATAAATATATTGTTATATAAACACACACACACATATATATATATGAGTTTGTTTATATGGCAGAGAGAATCATTGTAAGGGTATGTAATAAATACAAGGGCTTAGCTTAGGGCAAGGCAAGGAAAAGGTGGGGCAGAGAGGAATGAAACGAAGCCTCTGAATGTATACTGTTCTACAATTTTGACTTTGGAAACACACAGGTTTTATATAATCCTAAAACTGCATTTTAAGGGACACCTGGGTGGCTCAGTCGGTTAAGCATCTGCCTTCAGTTCAGGTTATGATCCCAGAGTACTGGGATCAAGTCCCTCATCAGGCTCCTTATTCGGTGGGGAGCCTGCTTCTCCCTCTGTCTGCCACTCCCCCTGCTTGCGCCCTCTCTCTCTCTCTGACAAATAAATAAATAAAATCTTCAAAAAAAACTAATAATGAATAAACCCCCTAGCAAGGGGTCATGAAAAAATGGGAGAAAGCACAAATAAACATTATCAAGGAAGGAAAAAAAGAATAGCACTACAGACACAACAGCCATTGAAAGAAGAGGATATTATGAGCAAAGTACACCAACATATTTGATAATTTGTATAAAATGAAGTAAATGTGACAAATGTTAACAAATGTTAACATCTTTTGTTAGTGGTATTGGGTGTAATATTATCTTCTTTTTTGTAGGTTTAAAATATTTCTGAATTTTAAAGAAGGGCCATATGCACCCCAATGTTCAGAGCAGCAATGTCCTCAATCGCCAAACTGGAAAGAGCCAACATGCCCTTCAGCAGATGAATAGATAATGAAGATGTGGTCCATATGTACAATGGAATATGACTCAGCTATCAGAAAGGATGAATACCCAAATTTTGCATCAACATGAATGGTACTGGAGGAGATTATGCTGAGTGAAATAAGCAAAACAGAGACAATTATCTTATGGTTTCACTTATTTGTAGACCATAAGTAATAGCATGGAGGATATTAGGAGAAGGGAAAAATGAAGCAGGAGAATTTGGAGTGGCAGACAAACCATGAGAAACTATGGGCTCCAGAAACAAACGGAGGGTTTTAGAAGGGAGGGGTGTCAGGGGATGGATGAGTGTGCTAATGGGTATTAAGGAGGGAATGTATTGCATGGAGCACTGGGTGTTCTGCGCAAACAATGAATCATGGAGCACTACATCAAAAACTAATGATGTACCGTATGGTGACTAACTTAACACAATAAAAAAAATGTTTAATAATTTAAATAACAATGTAAGAAAATTTTTAAAAAGATATTTCTGAATTTTTAAAGCTTATTTATTTATTTAGACAGAGACAGTACAAGCAGGGGAAGCAGCAGGCAGAGGCAGAAGGAGGCTCCCTGCTGAGCAGGGAACCAAGTGTGGGGCTTGATCCCAGGACCCTGGAATCATGACCTGAGCCAAAGGCAGGCACTTAACCGACTGAGCCACCTAGGTGCCCCGAATTTTAAAGCTTTTAAAGAGCAAGGTATAGGATACAATGTACAAGATTCTTCATTTTGTGTTAATGTATTTTACCATTTCTGGAAGGATATATAAGAAAACTGTTAATGACGGTTGTCACAGAACCTGGGAACATGGGGCCAGAGAGAGACTTACTTCTATTCTAAAACCTCTTTTAAACTGATTTAACTTTTGTATTACTATGTGTGTGGGTTCCCTTTTTTTAATCTCAGAAAATTAGTTAATAAAAAAAGTGATAAAATACAAGAAGAGTGTTGCTGAGATCTGCCTTCCTTGCTCTATAGCCCAGAGCCAGGCTCCCACACTTCCTCCAAGTGCTTCTGCCTCCAACACTCTCCCACTGTACATTCACCCACAGACCCCCATCCACCATGGGCAAAAACTAGAAATCCAGGCTGAAGTCAAGGAGTAGCTGATTCTTGAGGACAGAAAGAAGGAGGGGGAGCAGGCTAAGAGGTGGTAGGTAGGCCCAAGAAAACAAAGTTCCAGGTCAAAGGCTGAGATATGGGCTAAGTGAAGAAGGGACCCAGAGAAAATGCATCATGGGTCCACGGCATGGGGCTGACACAGATTTTGGAATAAGGCAAAGCCAGTAATTTCCCACTCTCTTGTTTCTGTTGTACCAACATCCCCAGGACCTAGAACTCAAGCCAATATTCCAGGATTGTTAGTATTGATAGTATTATCAATTTTCTGTTATTGTCCCCCATTTCAAACACGCAGTCCTGTTTTTTTTTTTTTTTCATAAATTATCTAAATGTCCAAGAAAATTTCAATTCTTTGCATCTAAACTATAACTCCCCGTTTCCTTTTACAAGCAGGAGCAGAAATAAAAAAAACTTTGTCAGTCGGTTCAGAAGATACGGTTGTTGAAGTCATTTGGTTTTATCACAGGGATTTTTGTGGATTGGCCTAAATACTTAACCACCACTTATAACTCATTCAAAGATCAAAGCAATCAACTTTAGAGTGGACTTAAGTTGGAAAACAACTTATTTTTAGGTTGGATTCAACCTCAACTCAGGAGTCAGCACTTTCAACGGAGTTTACACAGGCACATTTTGCTTTAAACTCAATTTTTTTTTTAAGATTTTATTTATTTTATTTGACAGAGAGATCACAAGTAGGCAGAGAGGCAGGCAGAGACAGAGGGGGAAGCAGGCTCCCTGCTGAGCAGAGGGCCCGATGCGGGGCTCGATCCCAGGACCCTGAGATCATGACCTGAGCCGAAGGCAGCGGCTTAATCCACTGAGCCACCCAGGCGCCCCATCTTTAAACTCAATTTTAACAATATTTCCAATAGCTAATTTTCTGGCAATTCCTACTTCTTTAACTTAAGGGAAAAAAATCCATAGATGTTTCTTCAGATTTTTAAAGGTCTCAGAAAAAAAAAAATTAAACGTCATAGACAAGTGGACAAAGAATACAAATGGGCAAATTAGAGAAAGGATATAAATGGTAATTAAACTTACTAGTTATCAGGAAAATGCTAATTAAATATGACACTATTTTCACCATCTGACTGGAAAAGATGAAAAAGAATAGTAATACCTAATTAGTGATGGCAAAGGTGCAAGAAAACCGTATCCTGTTGGATAGAGTATAATTAATACAGCAGTTTTTTGGAGCCCCGTCTGTGAGGACAGTGAAGTAATTGGCATTTTATGCAAATTTTGGATTACTCAAAGTTAAAGTAGGGTGATATCAAAATATTAATGAAGTCTCATTTTATGAATAAATGCTGAAATAATATAAGTTGCCCACTTTAAAATTCTTTCAAAACTAGCATAATTAGGGGCCCCTGGGTGGCTCAGTCAGCTAGGTGTCTGCCTTCGGCTCAGGTCATGATCCCAGGGCCCTAAGATAAGGTCCCACATCGGGCTCCTTGCTCAGTGGGAAACTCAGCTTCTCCCTCTGCCTGTCTCTCCTCCTGCGAGTACTCTCTCTCTCTGATAAATAAATAAATAAAGTCTTAAGAAAAAAAAAAAACTAGCATAATTATAAAGCTCAAACAAATTAGAGATCATGGCATCCATCCCATGGCAGGCCTACTCAAACTAGCTAACAGAAATACCATTGCTGGTCAACTGAGCCTTGGGCTACAGATTCAGTAACAAAATAAAATACTCAAAATAAAATACTCTATCAAAATTTATAATGTATATTTTTTTGGTCCCAGTAATTCCATGATGAGGAATCTATGTTACTAATATTCTCACCTAAGTGTGCAAAGATAAATATGTCCCAGAATGTGCCCAAAGGCTTCTGAAAATGCCCGTCAATGAAGAACTGTCTATTTCTACCAAGAAACACCACACAGCCTTGGAAATGGACAAGGTATTTCTTTATGCATGCTAACAGAAAAAAAATTTCACAACATATAACAAGTGCAAAAATTAAAAAATTCAAGATTGTGTTTTTGTAAACAAACACGCACAATCCCAAACAGAAAGAATTCAAATGCAAGAGAAACTATTTATAGCAGTTATCTCTGGGGAGTAGAGCTTGGAGGAAGAGAGAAGGTGTTTTCACTTTAAAAATTTTAAAAACTATAATAGCTAGTTATAGGTGTTAGGCAAATTCTTAGCCTTCATTCAATTACTCCTCATAAGGACCCTATGAGCTAATGCTGTTATTATTCCCATTATCAACAGTTGAGGAAACTGATACCCAAAGAGATTACATTAGGGGTGTCTGGCTGGCTCCGATGTGGGAGCATGCTGCTCTTGATCTCAGGGTTGTGAGTTCAAGCCCCACTGGGTATAGAGATTACTTAAGGGTGCCTGGGTGGCTCGGTGGGTTAAGCCGCTGCCTTCGGCTCAGGTCATGATCTCAGAGTCCTGGAATCGAGTCCTGAATCGGACTCTCTCTCAGCGGGGAGCCTGCTTCCCTCTCTCTCTCTGCCTGCCTCTCTGTCTACTTGTGATCTCTCTCTGTCAAATAAATAAACAAAATCTTTAAAAAAGAAAAAAACCAACAGACTAAATCATTTGCCCAAGGTCACACGGGTAGTGCATTTGAAGCCAAGATTTGAATGGAAATAATCTTTATTAAGCAACACTCGACTGCCTGCAAATCGTTTTCTGTGTACGTAAGGATGAATGGATTTTTAAATAAATATATGAATTTTGTCTCTTAAAAAATGCAAATCTAGGGGCACCTGGGTGGCTCAGTCATTAAGCATCTGCCTTCGGCTCAGGTCATGATCACGGGGTCCTGGGATCGAGCCCCACGTCAGGCTCCCTGCTCAGCAAGGAGCCTGCTTCTTCCTCTCCCTCTCCCCCTGCTTGTGTTCCCTCTCTCACTGTCTCTCTCTCCCTGTCAAATAAAAAAATAAAATCTTTTAAAAAAATGCAAATCTAGGGTGCCTGGCAAGAAGGGCAGAGTCAGAGAGGAGTCCGAGATGTGACCACGGAAGCAGTATTAGAACAAGAAGGACGGGACAGGCCATCATCACGGCCTTGGAGAATGGAGGAAGAAACCAGAAGCCAAGGGATGCAGGTGCCTCTAGAAGCTGGAAGGCGCAAGGAAACAGATTCTCCCCTAGAGCCTCTAGAAGGAAGACAGTCCTACTCACACTTTGAGTTTTGCTGGATGAGACTTCTGATCTCCAGAAATATAAGACAATAAATCATTATTATTTAAGCCACTACACTGGTGGTAGTTTGTTACAGGAGCAATAGGAAACCACTACAATTATTAATTACTAATTTAGTAATGATACACTCTGTTTTCAAGATTACAGGAATTCCCCTACCTGAAAAGTGTGTATTTTGCTATGGGCTGAACTATGTCCTCCTGACCGCCCCCAAATCTATACACTGAAATCGTAAACCCCAGAACCTCTGGAGTATGACTGCACTGGGAAAAAGGACCTTTATTTATTTTTGAAGGTAGGCTCCTCCAATGTGAGGCTTGAACTCATGACCCTGAGATCAAGAGTCAACATGCTCAACCAACCGAGTCAGCCAGGGCCCCCGGGCCCCCCGCCCTCCCCCCCCCCCCCCCCGGGAGAAAGGACCTTGAAAGGTGAGGCTAACTGAGTCATATGGGTGGGCTCTAATCCATTCTGACTGTTGTTCTTAAAAGAGGAGGAAATGTGTGGACACATGGAGAGACGCCAGAAGTGGGCACACACACACAGAGGACAGGCCCTGTGAAGACACAGTGGGGTGGCCATCTGCAAGCCAAGGAGGGAGGCCTCAGAAGAAACCAACCTGGCCAGCACCTTGAGCCTGAACTAGCCTCCAGAACTAGGAGAAGGTCTATTCCCGGTATTGCAGTCATCCAGTCTGTAGTACTCTCATGGCAGCCGAGCACACTCATGCAGTTTTATGTGATGTGTTCCTCCAGAGCTGCTTATAACTACCATAAGTATAAATATACTAGTAAGTTCTGGAATTTACTCCTTGTGTTCTTATATGAATTTAGAGCCATGAAAATAAAGTTTGAGCACAGTAATTTTGTTATTTAAACAATATTCTTTCATCAGAAAATGTATTTTCATTCATTTTAACAAACATATACTAACTGCCTACCATGAACCTGATCTTGAAAAAGGATTGATTAATAAGATGTGGTCCCTGGGCTTGAAAAACTGTCTTAAAAGTATCAGTCTGGTAGTGTGACCAGACTTGGTGTAAGGGCTTTCTTCCCCCTCTGGAAGAAACCATTGATGAGAAACCTGAACTCTGTTAGGACCAGATTTGTAATTAAGAAGGATCTGTTGTAGAATTTACCTTGTCCCACTCCCTAAGAGTTCTCTCAAATAATTCATACAGCAACTATTTACAGAGCTATGTATTGCTCTAGGTAGGTGCCAAAGACCCACTGGTAAGTAAAGCAAAGTCTTTACCATAAGGGAATTTACATTCTAGTGATGGAGACCGACAATAAATGAACAAATAACATAGATTATATCATGTGGTAAAAAGTGTTATGAGAGGGACGCCTGGGTGGCTCAGTTGGTTGGACGACTGCCTTCGGCTCAGGTCATGATCCCGGAGTCACGGGATCGAGTCCCGCATCGGGCTCCCAGCTCCATGGGGAGTCTGCTTCTCTCTCTGACCTTCTCCTCGCTCATGTTCTCTCTCACTGTCTCTCTCTCAAATAAATAAATAAAATCTTAAAAAAAAAAAAAAAAGTGTTATGAGAGATCCGGTCTTCCAGGTTAAGGAAGAGGAGATTGTTATTTTATATGGTAGTCAGGGAAACACTCTCTATTAAGGTAGTTTCAGCAGATGTCTGAATGAAGAGCAAATCATGGGGACATCTGGGAAAATATATTCTTAACAAAGGGAATAGCAAGTGCAAAGGCCCTGAGGTAGGAGCATGCTTGGTTTATTCAAGAAGCACCAGGGAGGCCAGTGTGCCTTAAATAGAGTACACAAGAGAGGAGAGTGGCTGAAGATCACTACAAGATTTGGATTTTTACCCTGAGTGAGATGGGAAGCCACTAAAAGTCTTAAAGCAGATAAGTAATGTGACCTGATATATGTCTTGAAGGGCTGATACTGGCTACTGTGACAAGACCACACTATTGTAGGGCAAGGGTAGGAAAAGTGAGACCAGTTAGATTAACTCAATAATCTGGTTGAGAGGTTGTTGTTGGTTGGACCAGAGTTGGAATTGGTGAGAAACATTCTGTATTAGTTATCTACTGTTGAGTAACAAATGATTACCAAATTTACCAGCTTAAAACAACAAACATTTATTTTCTCACAGTTTCTGAGATTCAGGAATGTGGGAGTGGGTGGTTCTGGCTCAGAGTCTTTTTCTCCTGAGGTTCAGTCAAGACCTTTTGTGGGTCTGCATGATTTGAAGCCTTGACAGTGGTTCTAGGGTCCAGATTCAAGAAAGCTCCTGAATATGGCAGCTGACTGAAGGCCTCAGTTCCTCATCACACGCACCTCTCCACAGGACTGCCTTGAGCCACAGCAGCCAGCTTCCCCCAGAGCAAGTGAGAGAAAGAGGGAAAAGAGAAAAGTCAGACGTCGTAGTGTCATTTATAACCTAACCTCCAAAGTGACACAACATCAGTCCTGCCAGATTGTACTGGTCACACACGCTGACCGAGTACAGTGCGGGAGAGGATGACACAAGGCTGTGAACACTGAGAGGTGGGCATGTTTAGGAACCATCTTGGAGGCTGTGAACCACTGTTCAGATTCTGGTTTTGTTGATGGATGACATCAAGCATGTGAGAGAAAGAAAGAGACCAAAGCTAACTGTAGGATCTGGGCCTTTTTTTTTTTTTTTTTGGCAGGAGGGAAGATCAGGAGCTATTTTTAGACATGTTACATTTGAGAGCCCATTAGAAGTAACTCAAGTGGAGATGTCAAGGGAGCAGCCAGATAAAAATCTGAGTGGGGAGTTTCTGGGGAGATGGGCCAGCTGGAGATATCATTTTGGGACTTGTCAGTGTATGATGGCATTTAAAGCCGGAGCCCAGATCCAATCCCCCAGGAGTTAAGCCCAGACAGACAAGAGAACAGGCACTGGAGCTAACCCTAAGCCCCCAACGGTTAGATGTGCCGAGAAGAGGAGGAGCTGACAAGGATGCTGGGAAGGGACCAGTGAGGCAGGAAAAGAACCAAGAGCTTGGTGCTCCTGGAAGCCAGGAGAAGAAAATGTCCCCTCCAAGTTCAGTGCTGCTGAAAGATCAAGGAAGTAAGAGTGACATGGTTCCAGTCCTCTGCCAGGACACCAAGGGTGACCCAGATTCTAGAGACCTATCGTCAGTGTGTACCATATGAGTTGGAGAGGAACTTCAGGTGAGAAAAACCTTGGGGGGGATCTTGGGAATATGATAAGAAGCGAATGGGAAAAATCAAACCAAGTCAAACATCAATACTTAAAAACAGCAAATAATGATTATGAGTTGACTATGTAGTGTGTGTGGCTCTAAATATGGTTCAGGTGTCAGATCACTGAATGCCCACAGCGACCACATGGAATAACCGTTTTTTTCCCCAGGTATGAGGAGAAAGTGGGCTTACAGAGGGAGTCAGGGTCAGCCTGTGGTCACACAGCTGGGTTGGGGCATCAACAGTTCAAATTCTGGCCACTGACCGCTGAGCCTCTCACTGGGCCCAGCACACACCTCTTCTGCTGTAGGGATGCCTTCTGAGGGATTCCTTAAGGACCACGGAGGAGGAAGGGGAAAATAATATCGCTGTCTGGAGTTTTCTCCTCCCCCAGAGACCCGGATGCTGTAGAAGTCTAAAAAGTGAAACACAGGTGCCTTTGAACTTCCCAGGTGATTTAATTCAGTGTCTCAGTGCTACTCCTGTCCAGAGGCCACCAGCCAGTCTTGAGACTGCAGCTCTCAGACTGCTATCCTATTTTATTTTATTTTTATTTGCTTTATTTTATTTTATTTTATTTTATTTTATTTTATTTTATTTTTAGAGATTTTATTTATTTACTTGAGAGAGAGCAAGAGTGAGAGAGGGCACAGAGGGAGAGGGAGAGGCAGACTCCGGCTGAGCAGAGAACCCTACGTGGGGCTCGATCCCAGGACTCTCGGAAATTACTATCTGAACGGAAGGTTGATGCTTAACTGACTGGGCCCCTCCAGCTGCAATTTTAAAAGTCCCACCTTATTGCCTATTTTCCCAGGATCAGGAACCCCACAAGTGTTATCCCCAAGCCACTGTTGCCCCACCCCCCCACCCCTATATCCTGGCAGGGGGCAGGGGTGTGGGAGGTATCTGGGGCAAGCAAGAGACTGTACTCAGAACACAAGCAATGCCAATGTCCCTTGCCAGATTTTGTGATTGGAAAATCACATGGTCTGTCCGTGAATATTTCTTGCTTAGACATAAGCTTTGTGGTAGTTACTACTATGCTCAGAAAGTAAATTGGATTCTGACCTAAAAATGAAATGTGTTATATAGAGGTTACTTTATTTTTAAGATTTTATTTGTAAGTCATCTCTATAACCAACGTGGAATAGAGTCACTCCAAGACCAAGAGTCATCCGCTCCAATGACTAAGCCAGTCAGGCTCCCCTATAGCATTTGACTTCATCACTGCAGAAACCTGTCTATTTTACAGTTAAATAAGCAAGGAGTGCCTGGACTGATTTTTATTCAATGAAAAGTGGACAGCCTTTCCCCAACATGGTTCTTTTTAAGTACTTTCTATAAGGAGGTTAACTAAAGAAGATGTATGCAACAACAGGAACTGAAGTCAATCAATCCAGATTTTCAACTGTTTAAGGAAACAAAACAAAACCAAACCCACTCTCTGCCTAAAAAAACAACTATTACATGCTATAATTTAAGCAGTAGAATGTCTTTTAAGAGTGTTGATTATCAAAGATCCAACCAGAATGTGTCTTTAAGAATAAGATTAATGGGGGCGCCTGAGTGGCTCAGTGGGTTAAAGCCTCTGCTTTCAGCTCAGGTCATGATCCCAGGGTCCTGGGATTGAGCCCCGCATCAGGCTCTCTGCTCAGTAGGGAGCCTGCTTCCCTTCCTCTCTCTCTGCCTGCTTCTGCCTATCTGTGATTTCTCTCTGTCAAATAAATAAAATCTTAAAAAAAAAAAAAAAAGAATAAGATTAATGTACTTGAGGGGCGAGTGGGTGGCTCAGTTGGTTAGGCCACTGCCTTTGGCTCGGGTCATGGTCCCTGAGTCCTGGGATCAAGTCCCGCATCGGGGTCTCTGCGCAGGAATTCTGCTTCTCTCTCTGACCCTCTCCCCTCTCATGATCTCTCTCATTCTCTCTCTCAAATAAAGAAGTAAAATCTTTTTAAAAAATAAATAAAATAAGTAAATAGAACTTCTAAACTTAAAAAGAAATAAAAAAGGTTCATGCACTTGATTTTTCCACTCTTGGTGTTTAGTCCTGGCAATGCCCGTAATTAGCAGTGGTACCCTGGAAAGGCATATCTATTCTTAACTTCATTAGTGAAATGAAGATAATACTGGTTATTTCACAAGGATATTGTAATGATAAAATGAGAACGCATATATAAAAATTTGATATTAACTCCTAATAAAATAAAAATTTCTAAAATGACTTCTAGTTTTCCATTTTTGTACTGAAGGTAAATAATTATTAAGGAGGTTAGTTAAAGGGACTCCTTTTAAGAGACACATACTAAAGTGGTTTAGCATGAAAAGATGTTAACAACTGAGATTTGCTTCCAACTAATCCAGTGGGAACAGTGGCTTAGTGTGGAGATTTGGGCCACATTTTGAGTATCTTAGAAGCCAAGTGATAGGTATCTAGGAGTTTGTTAAAGATCATTTGCTTTTTATTTTTAAAGATTTTATTTATTTATTTATTTATTTATTTATGATTTATTTATTTATGATGTTAAAAAGAAATGACAGCAATTTTGCCAAAATGCATGAGAGTCCAAGGATTTGAGAATTTGACTGTGTTTTCAAATAACCTTTCAATTTATTGTTAACTAAAGGAAACCCATTTTAATTCAATGTTGTAGGACAAAATTATATCTATGCAATTTAAGATTATTAATGGAATCGACACTTTAACCTGGAATCTTAAACACTTGAAGATTTTTCGCAAGAGAAATTTCAGGATATGTTAGTAATTATCAGTCTTTGAGTACATAATAATATATCAGTATTTCAAATGACGATATGCTGGCTATTTCTGTGACAAAATCTGTCACTAATTAAAGGAAATTAAGCAGGAAGTACATAACGTGCTTCCTTCCTTACCTTGAAGGTGGGAATTCTCTAGGAACTCTTCATGAGAGTCTTTTGCTTCTCCAGGCTTTGTTGATCGATACTCACTCCTCAGAGAGATCTTCCACCATCTAAAGACTACCTGTGATTGAATAGAGATGGATAGGAATAAAACTGATTCCGAAACCCAATCCCAACAAGTACAGCTTGGTGTGGAATTTTGCAAATTCCCTGCAGTAGCCACTAAGTCTACGTGTCCAATGTCAGCTGTAACTTTGCCATCTGGTGTCACATCACATCAGAAGTGAGGTCTGCGCATCAGTCAACATTCTCCTTAGAGATTGGGGTCACAAATCAAAGTGCTGGAAGGAATCTTAAAAATCTATCATGTCAATCGATGTTAAAATCATGCAGACTAAAATGGCCATTTGTCTCTTGAGGGTCTCTGAGAGTAGGCGTTCTCTAACTTGGGGAGCCAGTTCCAAAGTAATTGCTCCACTCTCTGCCTCCCTTTCTGTCTGCAGGGCATACACAATGAGTGGATACTTTCCTACAAGACCAGCACCACGGAAAGCACCATTATTATGCTTTGCCTGATGCATGTAAGGGTCATTACACAGGACTCTTCTTGGTAATGGACCTGCTCATGGCCCGTTGGACTTCTAGGAGCCTGTTGGTTTATCTGGAGCAAACCTCATTTCCATGGTTACGGACTGCATGTAAGTTCTATGTTGATTTCACTGCAGTGTCAACTCCTGGCCCCGATGAGGAGCCCCCTGAAGCCTATCCAATTTGTCTCACGTCCTTCAACCTACAATGGAACTGGGGAATTATTGAGATGACAAAGCTTCCACCAACTTGACAAACAAACCAGATTTTTTCCACACTTAGATGTGGGCTATGTGGGAACAGATGGGTAAGGGGACGGTGCAGAGAAACTGGTTGGCTTTCTCTCTCATTAACATCATTAACATTAACATCACCATGTAAGGTTATAGCGGGCTCTGCCCGAGGCAGAATTGTAGAACAGGTGCAACTTGCTATGGGTCCTTCCCTTGTTTATAGTTTCCTCTCTCCCATCCCCACCTACCTATCGCTCTCTGGGGTCTACACAGGTCCTGGGTATCCCTTTTCGGGCCACTGCCCTGGTCCCTACAAGCTCTTTGCCCCGTCCCTAGACCCTTCTTGGTGTGGTTCTAGAACCCCTCCTCCCCAGCCTTCAAACTGCCTGACCACCTCATTGCTCGTCTCTTCTTTCTCCCCGCTTACAGGCCTGGGCTTCAGCCAGCTTTCCTCTCCTTGTAGAGCTGTCTTCCTGTGCCCTGTCATCTCCTGAGGTCCTTCTCCCAACCTCCTCCCCTTCCCGGATATCCGAAAGGTAACCACCAAACTCTCAGGACTGTGGAGACTCTTTCTACCATCTTACCTGGCATTCTGCCCAACAGAAAGTATGACTTTTAATTAAAGGCTTACTATTCATATAGGTTTACATATAGAATATATAAGTTACAAACACCTAAAGTCTCACAAAACTTGCAGAAAATACCTTAACCTGACACTTTTGATATTCCTGAGCAGGAGCCTCACCAAAATGGTTCTCTTAAACATCTTTCCACCCCATCCCCACAGAGTTGAGGGTGTTTTGGTCCCTAGGACTGCTGTGACAAAAAACTAAGGGCTTAAATGACAGAATTTATTGCTTCACAGTTCTGGAAAGCTGTTGACAGGTTTGGCATCTCGGAAGCCTCTCTCCTGGGCTGGCAGACGACCACCTTCTTGCTGGGGCCTTATACGGCTTTTCTTCTGTCCCTGTGAATCTCTGGTGTCTGTCTCTTCTTATAAGGATACCGGTCATATTGGATCAGGGCCCCACCTTTATGATCTCATTTAACCTTAATGACCTGTTCAAAGGCCCTATCACCAAATCCCAACCGTGGGGATTAGGGTTTGGACATAGGAATTTTAGAAAGACACAATTTAGTCTCTAGCAGAATCATCCATTACAGTATCTTTTACTGTATCTCTGTGATACACAGGGACATCAGTAGAAAGAGCACAAATTCTGGAGAGACAGAACTTTGCTATTTAATCGCTCTAAACTTCAGTTTCCTTTTTTATTCCCTTTCTATTAGACATCATTGAAATTAACATTAAATATGATAAATATTTCTTTTCTATTGAGGAAAGATGCCAGGCAATCCGAATCTAATGCTGTCTCTATACCACATGATCTGGAACTTTTGAACTAATGGGGAGGTCAGAAATAATTTAGTCCATCTCCTGCAACTCATACAGAGGAGCAAAATGTTTCCAAGAGATTGTGTTAGAAGTGGTGCATTGTCTCTCTCTACGACCACATCACCGGAGGTATGTTACCGTGAAAGCAAGTCTGCCACAGGAAAGACACCACCAAGCAGGTACCACAAGAATCCACACTACATTTCTGGAAGCTAAATGGAGTCCCCTCCTCACCGTGCACTTGGGCACGCTGTGGGAGCCTTCACAGGGAATTATCTATCTGGGGCAAGTGCGCCCATATTTCAATGACATAATCAGCTACCCTTCTGGCCAAATCAAGCAACTAAATCCCTGGGGAAGTGAGGATTCCAGAACAAATGGAGTTCTAGATGAGGCACTACTCCAGCAAAGTTGTTACCAAGCTTATTTCTTCCATTGTTTGAAAAAAGGCAGAGAGATGTACACAATTGTTAAAATATTTTAAATAAAGTGTTTTAAATTTTAAATATTTTAAAAATATTTTTAAAATATTTTTTTAAATTTTTAAATATTTTTACATTTTTAATATCTTTATTTAAAATTTTTATTTTAATATTATTATTTTAAAATCTTAATATTTTTAAAATTTTTAAAGATTTTAAGTAACTTTAAAATAACTTTAAATAACTTTAAAATCTTTAAAAATTTAAAATTAAAAAAAAATTTTAAATAAAATAAAGTAAAAAATTTTTTAAACGGCAGGGAAACACTTCTATAATCTTACTTGTCTCCTATCTTGCACATTACTCATTTCATCAGTGAAAAATTATTCCCGATATTCATTAGACTAATTAATTAGCCCTTCTGTACTGATGTAGGAGGCAGTTCTTGAAATGCTTGCAATACTGTCCTCTACAGGGAGGATTCTCAGGGCACAGACTCAGATTAACTTGCACACAGGTTAACTTGCACACTACTAGCCCCCCTGAGGTATTTAAGGTAAATTACTGAGAATATAACACTTGCCTAAGGAAAGATGACTGGCTAGAACCAGAATTCAAGCCTCCTTACTTCCCACTCAGAAACACAGGGTTTGTTCTGAGGCACAAAGCTTTCTTCAAATATGACCTTTATGCTACGGGTCGGCAGATCAGTTCTACACAGCACAACACAGCAGTCAGAATCACTACTAAGCCTTGTTAAGACTCAATTATGCTCCGTATACTATACTTATTAAAAGAGAAAATTAGATATTTTCTACCACTTATTGTCTCTCAGATTGGTAAAGTTGTGTTTCGGTTGTTTTTTTGTTTGTTTCTTTAAGTGATAAAGCCTAATATTGGTAAGGACAAGGAAAAATAAAAGCCCTTAATGATCATTGAGAAGGGCGTAAACTGATTTGGCAATACTCCTCAAAAACCTAATGTTCATTCCTACCCTTGGACTCAAACATTCTACTTGTTAAGAATTTATCCTCAGGGTGCCTGGGTGGCTCAGTGGGTTAAGCTTCTGCCTTCAGTTTGGGTCATGATCTCAGGGTTCTAGGATCAAGCCCTGCATTGGGCTCTCTGCTCCACGGGGAGCCTGCTTCCCCCTCTCTCTCTGCCTGCCTCTCTGCCTACTTGTGATCTCTCTCTCTGTCAAATAAATAAATAAAATCTTAAAAAAAAAAAAAAAAGAATTTATCCTCAGGAGTTTATCAGAAATGTGTATAACATGTTTAATGAAGGATAGTTGGGAGAAAGGCAGGCAGGGACAAAAGGCCCCTGCCCTAAGACGTTACCACCCTTAAAAGGATTTGACACCACCCCGAAGGAGCCCCACCCTTTCCCACATGATAAGTAGATGACAAAAACCTGATTGAATGACAGGCACATGGAGTTAATCAGATTAAGACAGCCCAAACCAAAAAAACCATAAAACCCCCTAGATCTTGGGGCAGCTGGTCAATTGGTTAAACATCTGCCTTCATCTGAGGTCATGATACCAGGGTCCTGGGATTGAGGCTTGCATGGAGCCTGGCATTAGACTCCCTGCTGAGTGGGGAGTTGGCTTTTCTCTCTCTCTCTCTCTCTCTCTCTCTCTCTCTCTCCCTCTGCAGCTCCCTCTGCTGGTGCATTCTCTCTCTCTCTCTCTCTCTCTCTCTCTCTCTGTAAAATAAATAAATAAAATCTTTAAAAAAAAAAAAAAAACCCGGGGCGCCTGGGTGGCTCAGTGGATTAAGCCGCTGCCTTCGGCTCAGGTCATGATCTCGGTGTCCTGGGATCGAGCCCCGCATCGGGCTCTTTGCTCAGCGGGAGCCTGCTTCTCTCTCTCTCTCTGCCTGACTCTCTGCCTACTTGTGATTTCTCTCTCTGTCAAATAAATAAAATCTTTAAAAAAAAAAAAAAAAAAACCCAAGATCTAAACACCAAATCGGCAATCCTCATGTGTCCCCTCCCTCTTCAGGAGCTTTGTACTATGGCTCAATAAACTTTGCTTTGCTGCCCACCACTGTTCGTCTGTCTGGTCTACCTCATTCTTCTAAGCAGCATGACCCAGAACCATGGGCACTAAAGAAGAATTCCTGTAACATTTTGATATAAGAATGTTTGTCATAAGTTAATTATGACAATGAAAAATCAGAACTGACCTAAGGGTTTGATAGTTGGGACTTACTGAATAATTATGACACACCTAGAAGATGGAATACTGTGCAGCCAATAAAAGAATACGTGAAAAAATAACACAGAACAATGTTAATGATCATTCGTGAAAAGGATCAAAATATATACCACTAATCCAAATATTGAAAGAAAATATTCATATATGCAGAGGGAAGGAAAATCAGTGTAGCAGTAAATGCAACTGTTTCACATGGCAGATCCAGCTTGAAGAAAGCTGAGCTAAGAGGTATCCCCCAAATATTTGTAAAGTAGTTGCTAACAATTCTGGTATTAGCTCATCTTATGCCAAGTCATATATTCATATATAGCTATTGTTACGTATTTATCTCTATTTTGAAAATTTAAAGTCTATAAATCCTGTTTCTTTTTTATTTTTATTTTTTTTAAAGATTTTATTTATTTATTTGACAGAGATCACAAGTAGGCCAAGAGGCAGGCAGAGAGAGAGGAGGAAGCAGCCTCCCCGTGGAGCAGAGAGCCCGAAGCGGGTCATGATCTCAGGGTCCTGGGATCGAGCTCATCCCAGGACCCTGAGATCATGACCTGAACTAAAATCACAAGTCAGAGGTTCAACAGACTGAGCCACCCAAGCACCCTGAGCATCTTGTTCTCATTAAGTGTGAATGTTTTGTTAATGAACATTCCAGCAAGAAAAGCTGCAGAAAAGTTTGCACTGTTTTCACAAGACTGTTGAGATTTAGCTGGAAAACGGGCTTGACTGTGCTCCCCCCAGGTCTCCTGAATCTCCCAAAGGCCTGTGAGTCATAGGCAACTCTTTATGAATGAGGAAACTGACCCTAATGGCTTAGAAATCTTGTGTATACTCCTGCTGCCGAGGCATCTGCTGACCTTGCCGGTCTAGTTGTCGTGCATTGCTTCATACCTGCTCCAGGAAGGATGGGCAGCGAGCCTTTTTAGAAGGTACATGCCACTATTTGGTAGTTTAGTAGAAATCATGTGACCATTGGTGGAATTCTTAAAAATTTTTATTTATATTTACCGTCTTTTTAGACCTCTTATGTATTTCCAGTAAATCTTTGCAATAAACTTGGAAATTGAGTTTCCTTTTGAAAAAGAGGTCAAAGGTTTCTCACTAATCCCTTGGCACCTCTTCTTTACCATTTATGAAGGCAAGAGGATGAGGCATTTGTTGTTCATCTGGCGAAGGTCCCTAAACGTTAGGCCCTTCCCCCCACTGGGCACGCAACTCACTAGACAGCTCTTGAGGGGTCACTGGGAAAGAAATGGGCCCAGCTGGGCATCTCAGCATCTGACAATATTTGGACAATGCACATCTCGGTCCTCACTCCAGGCTGATATTGTGCTAATCCCACCACTCCCCTAACTGAAAAATCCTTCCACCGGGACAAAAACCAGAGAGAATCTGTGAGTAGACAGGTCTGGGTTTAAACCCTGTTCTTTGTCTTTTACCCTAGGCAAAGGTCTTCATCTTTTCCGGCCTCAGTTTCATCTCCAAAATGGACATAATGACGATGTCCCCTCACTGACTCGTGGATGGATGACTTGAGATAAATCCAAAGAACCCAGCCGGATGCCAGAGACGGGGTACACCGCAAAGAAGGAGGTCCTTGCCTCTTTCTCCCTTCCCCTCTTGTTCACCTGCTGACTAGTACGTCATACCTGTAATAGCCAACTCAGCCTCAAATACCAAGTATCTCTTTCCTCCTCAACTATTGAACAATATTTGGTTCTTGATCGTATTCTTCAAAGACATTTATTTCGGGACGCCTGGGTGGCTCAGTTGGTTGGACGACTGCCTTCGGCTCAGGTCATGATCCTGGGGTCCCGGGATTGAGTCCCGCATCAGGCTCCTGGCTCCATGGGGAGTCTGCTTCTCTCTCTGACCTTCTCCTCGTTCATGCTCTCTCTCACTGTCTCTCTCTCAAGTAAATAAATAAAATCTTAAAAAAAAAAAAAGGACATTTATTTCGGCTTTTCACTCTGACCGGGTATTTGATTAATCATCAATAATCATTAAGAATTGCATGCTCTTTGCTGTATTTCCTCAACAGTTTAATTTTCAGCCATCCAGTTAAAAAACACAGTTGCTCATGAAGGCTTGGAATGACTTGCTAGATACCACACACTCAATGGGGGATTCCAAATCTTTCTAAGCGTCTAAGAAATAGGTTTGTAAGTTAGCACGTGGCTGTTTCTGCTTTCTCTTGCAGACCACTGTTCTTTTACCAGATCAAATTTCTCCCTGCTTTGGAAATCATATATAATTAGGGGATTTCACACAGTGGAACTGAGATACTGTGTCATGGAGCGTTTGTGGAATCAGATCTTTTATGAGGGGAAGACGGATTTCGTTTTTAACAGGCCAGCGAGAAATGGAGACGTGAGGACTGCAAGGTAAACCCCGCATGTAACTTTAGCTCTCGATATTACTCAAAAGCTCACAGAGCACTGGTTTTCCGAAAGGCAGAAAGATGTTATTTTTTAAAATGAATTATGAACATAATTTTATTTCACCTTATTTATTTATTTATTTATTTTTAAAGAGATTTTATGTATTTATTTGGCAGACAGAGATCACAAGCAGCAGAGAGGCAGGCAGAGAAAGAGAGGAGGAAGCAGGCTCCCCGCTGAGCAGAGAGCCCGATGTGGGGCTTGATCCCAGGACCTTGGGATCACGACCTGAGCCGAAGGCAGAGGCTTTAACCCACTGAGCCACCCAGGTGCCCCTATTTCACCTTATTTAAATCAGACAACAATTATGGAGGTTTCCATGCAAAATTATAACATCAAGTATGTGCTCCTCTCTTTCTGTGTTTGGTTCAATTT
The DNA here is from genome assembly GCF_964662115.1 of Mustela nivalis. NCBI lineage: Eukaryota > Metazoa > Chordata > Mammalia > Carnivora > Mustelidae > Mustela > Mustela nivalis. The sequence goes on from NC_139030.1 coordinate 76,483,746, forward strand.
GTCTAACTACAGCAAAACTTAGATATTCAACTATCCAAAATTTCACTCTGGAATAGTAGTAACTTTTATACATTAGGAATAAAAGAAACATTATTATTAATATTAGTAGTAGTAGTAAGGGGAGGAAGGAGCAGAGGGTGGGGGAGAGGGAGAGAATCTTAAGCAGGGTCCATGCCCAGCGCAGAGCCCAACATGGAGCTCGATCTCACAACCCTGAGATCACGGCCTGAGGTGAAACCAAGAGTCTGGCACTTAACCGACTGAGTCACCCAGGCGCCCCAATATTATTAATGGATAAAATAAGTCTGAGGCTAAGATGAAAATAAAATCAAAAGAATTTTATAGTAAGAGCTGACTGCATTGAAATATTTCTTCAAGAATTCAGAAATGCAGTTGCCCTTGGAGAGTCCAGTTAGTAAATTTCAAACACAATGAATATGATTAGGAATTGATAGCAGACAATGTCGGTTGCCACCCATCTGCCTTTCCTAGTAGAGCCGGGTTTGTCCAGCAGTCTCTCTCTTCTGCATAGCTTATGCACAGAGTGCAGACCTCATCTCTGGCTCCAAGAGGCAGGACATGATGGCTCCAGTGATTCTTGGCAGTTTTTTCCCTTTGCCAGGGATTGGTATGGGCATGTGATAAAATTTTGGCCAATGAGACACCGGGAGAAGGCTCCAGAAGCTTTGGGAAGATTTTATCACTTACAAGGAGAAACAGGGCACCTTTTTGGGCACTGATCATTGTGCTTTGATGTGATTGCTGGAGTTGCTGTAGCCATTTTGTGACTAGGAGGGGAGCCAGGCTGAGATGACAGCTGTCCCCTAGAGGAGACAAAAGCAGTATATTGTGGAGAAGAGGAGTTTGAACACTCTCACTGTGCTGGGAACCTCTTTTTCTTTGGATGTGTTTCATGTGAAATAATACCATATTTCATCAGATCTAATACACTCTCCATTGTATGTCATGTCACAGCATTATTTTATGTGCGTTGTAGAAAGAAAGAACACCGGCAAAAAAACTGACATACAATTTTTTTTTGAGATTTTATTTATTTATTTATTTGACAGCAGGAGAGAGCATAAGCATGGGGAATGGCAGAGGGAAAGGGAGAAGCACGTTCTCTGCTGAGTAGGAAGCCTGATGAGAGCTTGATCCCAAGATCCTGAGACCATGACCTGAATGGAAGGCAGATGCTTAAAAGACTGAGCCACCCAAGATGCCCAGCATGTTTTTTTAATCACTTATTTTATATTTATTGAAAGGCTCTTTTATTCATCACTAGACATGTATTTTGTATTTTGTTATTTTTAGCATTTGTATTACTTCATTAATTTTATAAATTATATTGACACAATATATGTATTTTGTTAATTCTGATATAATACATTTATACTGTTCTTGCATGTATCTAAAAAAGGAAAATATAAGTGGAATAAATAGATGAATGTATTCCTGAAACTTCCCCAGATTCAGAGTCTGAGTCTTGTGGATCACACTGCGGACGAGTGCCTTCATTCTTTTATTCAGAATATTGTCTTCTGTGACATCAGTAACACGATGATAACCACAATAAAATAAAGCTCTTTTTTTTTTTTTTTGAAGACTTTATTTATTTATTTGAGAGACAGAGAGTGAGACTGCATGCGAGAGAACACAACTGGGGGATGCGGGGCTCGATCCCAGAACCCTGAGATGATGATCTGAATGGAAGGGAGACACTTAGCCAACGGAGCCACCCAGGTGCCCCTGAAGTACTGAACTCTTAAGCTGGCTTTGGGGCTATGGAGAGCTTGCCTCCTCTTGGCTTCTACTTTGGGAATGCTGTAAACATGTCTGATTCACCCCCACACTCTCATAGCTTCTGGATTTTCTTCTGAGCTGCTGCTCTGATGCCTGGGCTTCTGAGTTGTTTTCAGTTTCTAGCTCTTATGAACAAAGTTTCATAAACATTTGTGTACTGGTTGTTGCCCTCTTTTACTCCTTTTAAGTTGTTAACCATCCTCTATTCATTAGCAATTCTTTAAAATAAACTGTGCCTGGTAAAAGAGCAATATGGTTTCTGTCTCTGTGGACCTTGCTGATTAGAATCTTCCATCACTCATTATGTAGGGCACTTGGTAAGAGCTTTTAATTTGGGGCTACTTCACGTCTAGGACATTTTTTTGTATAAATTTTTTCCGGTTTTTTTTTTTTTTTTTCCCTAGCTACTGGACGTCCTGGTCAGATTCTTTTCTTTTCTTTTTTCCCTATTTTCCCTCTTTTCTGTTTTTCTATAAGGGTTCCTCAATTTTATCTTCCAGCCCTTCTGTTGAGTTTTCCATTTTTCCTGTCCAGTTTTTTCTTTTCTAAAAGTTCTGGTTAATTTTCTGAAATGTTTTTAATGGCGTGTTGTTCTTGTTTCATGGTTATCATACCTCATCTTACCCTGCCGAGGCTATTACTGATGAATATTTTGTTCTGTGTGCATTGTCTTTATTATCTCCAAAATTATATTTCTGGATTTTGGTGGTGGTGATGGTGGCCCTGATGATTCGTTTTGCCTTTCCAGCCTGAGAACTCTTAGCTGTCCATGCGTATTCAGGAGTGGGGCGCTAGGGAGATGATTGGCAGTTCTACCATTAAGCAGGGCTTGTCCAGAGGAGGACCTCATTATAGGGTGGTCTGATGGGGTTCTTTGGTTGGAGGAGGATCCTCAGTATGAGTATCTTTTGATCTCCTCACCTGGCCTGGTCTGATTCTCCAGAGAAGAATTTTCCAGCTTTCTGCTTAGAGGGCAGAAGGCTGGCTGCCTACAGCATCCCGTGAACCTCGGGAGAGTCAGAGTGAGTCTCTTAAATCAGGTTGTGGATTTTCCTTTCATCTCTTGCCATATTTAACACTGAGTCCCTCTGTCCCAGTGACCTGGGGCTTGAGGCCATGGTATCCCTCCTTACCACTCCAGAGACCAAATCTCCAGTCTTAGGGTGAAGCAAACTGTTCATGGTTGTAGAGGAGGGGAGGAGATGAGGAAGGTGGTTCTAAACACATCTCAAATAGAATTTTAATCATTCCTATTGTCTTCAGGTCCTTCTTTATCCTTGCTTTCAAAAGAACCCATTTTTACTCATTCTTGAGCCTCCCTGTTGAGTTTCTGGGGCACAAATTCGATTGCTTCCTGACTTGCCCACCACTGGCTTAGATTTCAACTTTCCTGGGGCTATTGATCTACCGGTAGATCAACTGTTGATCTACCGGTAGATCAACTGCCTTCTAGTTTGCAAAATTGTTGCCTTTCCTATTCTCTTTGTCTTTGCAGGTTATGCTTAGAAAAAAAAACCCTGTAATTGTCATTTTAGTGATGTTGCCAGAGGGAAGGAAGATATATAACAGTTCTTTTTTTTTTTTTTTTTTTAAAGATTGTATTTATTTGTCAGAGAGAGAGAGCACAAGCAGGTAGTGGCAGGCCCAGTGAGAAGCAGGCTCCCTCCTGAGCAAGGAGTCTAACGTGGGACTCAATTCCAGGACCCTGAGATCATGACCTGAGCAGAAGGTAGACACTTAGCCAACTAAGCCACCCAGGCATCCCTATATAATAGTTCTTTAACTAGAAGCTGTGCTTTGTGTATTCTTTTTTTCTTCTTTTTTAAGTTTTTATTTTTTTATTTGACAGATAGAGATCGCAAGTAGGCAGAGAGGCAGGCAGAGAGAGAGGAGGAAGCAGGAGCCCGATGCGGGGCTCGATCCCAGAACCCTGGTATCATGACCCAAGCCAAAGGCAGAGGCTTTAACCCACTGAGCCACCCAGGCGCCCCATGCTTTGTATATTCTTAAGATGCTTAAAATGCCACCAGAGAGAATCTGAGACACTATATTTCTCAACTTAAATACACAGAATAATGTAAATAATTGAGTTGGTAGTCAATGTTTTAACTTGGGAGTATCTGTTACATTTATAATGATTTTAAGATATTTAAAAGAATGTGATCTACATTTTTTTTAAGATTTTATTTATTTATTTAGTTTACAGAGTGAGAGAGAGAGAGAGAGAGCACAAGCAGGGGGAGCAGCAGAGGGAGAGGGAGAAGCAGGCTCCCCGCTGAGCAGGTAGCCCCATGTGGGACTTGATCCCAGGACTCCGGGACTATGACCCGAGCCAAAGGCAGAGGCTTAACCATCTGAGCCACCCAGGGCCCCCCAGAATGTGATCTACATTTTTACATTCGTTTCATTACAGCTTTGCACACACTTGGTTTGATTTTGTTAGATTTGTTATTTTGTCTCTTCAGATTTTAGAAATGCTTGAGAAAGTCAAATACATTAAATTTGTGGTATAGATTAAAGCGTTTAAGACGATTTAATTAAGTTTGTAGATAGTATTTACATTTAAGATAATTTAATTTGTTAAAATTTATAAGTTCCATAGCTTTAATTAATAATTTCTAAGATAATCGGATTAAGTTTGTAAATAGTGCTTAAAAGTTTAGAGGATTATGATTTGTTAACTCTAGTAAATTCATTAACCATTCATCAAAGGATAACAAAACTAAGTGTTTTGCATTGTCATTCAAAATTACATGATTTACAATTGAATTTACTAGGTTTGTATTTGACTGTTTAAAGAAAAAGAGATTTGGGGTGCCTGGCTGGCTCAGTCAGTGGAGTGCTGGCTTGCAGGACTCTTGATCTCAGGATTCTGAGTTCAAGCCCCACCTTAGGTTTAAGGATTGTAAATAAATACACTTTAAAGAAAAATAGGTTTTTAATTTTTAACTTTAATTGAATAGCAGTGATAAACACAAATAACTAATAAATCAAAATATTTGTATTAATTTACAAATTATAAATAATTATAAAATAGTTCCCTAAATCCAATTAAAAAGATTGATTTAGGTGTTTGGGGACAACTTAGCCATTCGGGAAAAAAAATTTTTGATTTATGCCTAATACCAGGATAAACTCTAACAGATCAGAGATTTGCAAGTAAAAAATGAGACCATACAGGAGCTAAAAGGAAAAAATGGTGAATTCCTTTATTATCTTTCTATGTTTCAAAATCCAAAAGCCTAAAAGAGAGGATTGATAAATTCGACTACATAAACACAAAAAACTTGGAAATATGACAATGTTTAAAGCAATTTATTCATAACAGCTCTCGCTTGAAAACAACCAAAATATTCATCAACTGGTAAAGAGACAAAGACATTCATATGACAAAATATTACTCAGCAATCAAAGGAACCGCTGATACCTGCATCACAGAAAGGCGAACAGAAATCAGGTGAGTGGTACCCAAGGGATGAAGGGTGGGAGAGAGCAATGACCGCAAAGGGACATGAGGGAAACCTTGGGTCGACAGAAATGGTCTCTCTCTTTAGTACAGTGCTGATATTAGGGTGATTTTTACTATTTTGAAAGTGTATCTTGAGAATCCTGATTTTCTTAAAGTTTATTTATTTCTTTTTATAATCTCTACACCCAACGTGAGGCTCAAACTCTCAACCCCAAGATCAAGAGTAGGATGTTTTTCCAAGTGAGACAGACAGGTGCTCATAATAAGTCTGGTTTTTTAAAAAATATATCAGACAAAGTCAAAAGAAAAACAATACTCTGAAAAGAACATCTGCAGTTAAGATCGCAACAATAGGCTAATCTCCCTAAAAAATTTGTAGAAACAGAGAAAAGGCCAACAAATTAATATTTTTAAAGGATTTTATTTATTTATTTATTTATTTGACAGAGATTGAGAAAGAGAGAGACGACCAGAGCAGGAACACAAGCAGGGGGAGTGGAAGAGGGAAAACAGGCTTCCTGCTGGGCAAGGAGACCGATGCAGGGCTAGATCCCAAAACCCCAGGATCATGACCTAAGCTGAAGGCAGATGCCCAACCATCTGAGCTACCCAGGTACTCCAAATTAATTTTAAAATGAGCCAAAGACATGAAAACAATGTTCACAGGACAAAACATTTACATGGCCCAAAAACATATGAAAAGATGCTCCATTTCAGTCATAATAATAGAAAAGCATATCAAAATCACCTTGAGATATCATTTCTCATCTATCCAGACTGGCAATATCCAACAGACTGAAAATTCCCGCTGTTAGCAAGAACATGGGGAAACAGGTACTCTCAATGTGGTACAAAAGCTATAGAGGGAAATCTAGCATAATCTAATAAAATTACAGAGAAGAAGAGATGAATGACTATTTATTTATTTATCTTAAAAGATTTGATTTATTTGACAGATAGAAAGCAAGCACAATCAGGGGGAGCAGTACAGGGAGAGGGAGAAGCAGGCTCCCTGCAGATTAGGGAGCCTGATGTAGGGCTGGATCCCAGCACCCTGGGATCACGACCTCAGCCGAAAGTAGACGCCTACTGAGCCACCCAGGCGCTCCAGGATAGTTTATTTAATAAATAATGTTGACATGAGGTACCTGGGTGGCTCAGTGGGTTAAAGCCTCTGCCTTCGGCTCAGGGTTCTGGGATGGAGCTCTCTGCTCGGCAGGGAGCCTGCTTTCCCCTCTCTCTGCCTGCCTCTCTGCCTAGTTGTGATCTCTGTCTGTCAAATAAATAAATAAAAAGATTCTCTCTCCCTCTTTATCTGCCCCTCCAACCCCTCTGCCAGTGTGTACAAGCTCTCTTAAAAAAAAAAATGTTGACTTGATAAGCCATCCATCTAAAAGAAATAAATTTAAACCTCTACCTCCAACTACATTCAAAAATAAATCTAGATAAACGAATATAATAAATGCAAAAAGTAATAATGTAAAATGTATTATTTTAAGAATAATAAAAAATATCATCTTCATTTTAGAAAATGGTACAGGAACCAGGGATAGAATCACACTAAGCATCATTATGCATGCTTTTTTATTATTTATTATTGCAGTGTAGATGACATATACTATTTTATTAGTTTCAGGTGCACGACATAGTGCAATTTTAAACATTAAGCAACACTTGCCAAATGTAGTTACCATCTGTCACCACACCACGTTATTACAATATTATTGACTGTGTAGCCTATGCTGTACTTTTTCATCTTTGTGATTCATTATTTTAATACTGGAAGTTTATACCTCTTAATCCTTCACCTATTTCACCCACCCCATCCCCACCTTCCTCCCCTCTGGCCACCACCCATATGTTCTCTGAGTTCAAGAGTTTGTTTTTTAATTATACATGCTTTTAATATCATCCTATTCTCTTGCTAAAACCTTGGGATCAGAATTCCAGATTTTGACTGATTAGAAGCTGCTATTTTAACTCAATAATTCACTACAGAGTTGTAGCTTTTAGTTTTGCTCCCGCAACTCGGTTTTGAGACCCAGAAGTGCAACTTTAAGCAGTATTCTTTTTTTTTTTTTTAAGATTTTCTTTATTTACTTAACAGACAGAGATCACAAGTAGGCAGAGAGGCAGGCAGAGAGAGAAAAGGAAGCAGGCTCCCTGCTGAGCAGAGAGCCCGATGCAGGGCTCGATCCCAGGTGACCTGAGCTGAAGGCAGAGGCTTTAACCCACTGAGCCACCCAGGCACCCAAGCAGTATTCTTTAGAGAAAAAAATTCCACTACAATAGAGCAAATTGGACGTCCTACAGAATTTACAATGACTGTAATTGTCTCCCTATTGTGCTTAAAGACCTGGGTGTTTATACACCAGACACAATATCACATTATGAAGATCTTCTGCAAGCAAAACTTTCATGAGATTTTGCACAAAGGAGGATATGTAAGAAAACACACATACTAACAGTAGGACTCTTGGCAGAAGAGGGGCAGCTGGGTGGCTCTGTCAGTTAGGCGTCAGGTCACGATTTCAGAGTCCCCTGCATCAGCCTCCCGGCTCACCAGAGAGTCTGCTTCTCCCTCATGCTCTGCCTACCTGTGTTCTCTCTTTATCAAATAAATAAGTGAAATCTGTTTTTTAAAAAGTATCATTGTGAAACAAAATGGGTAGGATGCTGGGCTGCCTCAGTTAGTTCAGCATCCAGCTCTTGTCCTCCATTCAGGTCATGATCTCAGAGTCGTGGGATTGAGCCCTGTGTCAGGGTCCATGCCAGGCATAGAGCCTGCTTAAGATTCTGTCTCCCTGGTCGCCTGGGTGGCTCAGTGGGTTAAGCTTCTGCCTTCGGCTCAGGTCATAGTCCCAGGGTCCTGGGATCGAGCCCCACATCGGGCTCTCTGCTGAGCAGGGAGCCTGCTTTCCCCTCTCTCTCTCTCTGCCTGCCTCTTTGCCTACTTGTGATCTCTGTCTGTTAAATAAATAAATTAAAAAAAAATTATTATTATTTTTGAATCAGTACTCTATTATCTTCTGGAACAACACCCAGAAAAAATAATATAATCTAGAATCCTTTCTCCCAAACCTTCCAGGTAAGAGCAGAAGTGACCAAGCAGGAAGGAGGCCCAGGTGTCCACAGCTCCGCTTCACGGACCCCACCTCGGGACGTACGTGCCTCCAGCTGGCAACCTGCCTTCTTGATAAAATTACTTTTGCTTCCGGTTACAAAATAGTAGTCTGCTTGTACAAAATCTATTTTTTAAAAATTTCCCCCAGCTTTCTTGGGTGTCTAGTTAGAAGGAAGTCTGCTTGTACCTCCTTCCCTGGAGGGGAAGGAGGAAACGTAGACCCAAGTGGTGGAGAGAAGGAGTTTATCTCTTGAGGAGGCAAACATCTGCTATCAGAAGTATGGTCACCTTCTCTCTCTTTCTCTCTCAGCTTTCTCTCAATAGCTACTGCTAGTTCTCTCTCCTCTGGGGTGATTGACCCATTCTGTGTTACTGTTCCTTCAAACGCATCCCCAGGGGGAGGGCAACCCCTCAGGAAAGAGCTTTCAGGCTCTGCCCATGTAATGTTTCCCCCTTCCGGATCATTTCCTTTCTTCCTGTTTGTAGAATGAACACCTGCTACTGAATGCTTTGATCTCTTCCCTTACTTCTCAGTGCCTATCTGCTAGTCAAAACACAGCCACCTAAGACCCTTCATTTCTGGGAAATAAAGATAACCTAATTACCGAATGTATCAAAATTAGAGGTCCTCTGTCAAAACCTTCCTCACCTTCTGTTATGGACCGAACTGTGTTGCTCCAAAATTCCAGTGCTGAAGCCCTCACCTGGGGACAGGGCCTTTGAACAGGTAAAGGTTGAACAGGTAAATGAGGTCGTAAGGGTGGGTCCTAATCCCGTTCCTTAAGGAGGAGAGGAAGAAGCAGGGGGGATACACATTTTCAGAGGAAAGACCACATGAGGCCCCCATGAGAAGGTGGCCACCTGCAAGGCCAGGAGCGAGGCCTTACCAGGCACCAAACCTGCCAACACCTTGATCTTAGACTTCTAGCCTTCAAAACCATGAGAAAATATATTTGGGTTTTTTGTTTTTGTTTTTGTTTTTTTAAGCCACCCAGTCTGTAGTATCTTGTTATGGCAGCCCTAGCAGATTCATACAGACCCCCAAATGATGACAAAATAATAACAGATGTTTTCAAGTGTTTGCCACGTGCCACGGGCCATGTACTTTGGACTTTTCCCCATTTCAACTTTACAACAACCCTGGGAGCTTAGCATCATTGACATTTCACAGATGAAGAACTGGTTCTGACTCACTCGCTGTTCAGTGAATCTGAATCTGAGTCTACCTGACCCCAAAACGTCTCCATCTACTCACCATGTCGCACTGGAATGGCAGAAGGCCTTAACTTCTCCGTGTCCGTGATATGCAGGGAAACCGTAGTGGTGTTTACAAACTTAATGGCATTAATCCTCAAACCCTGAAGATTTCTCGCTGGATGGGTTTTTCACTTACTTCTGGTGGGTGGTATAACTGATGGGCTAAGTCACAGCATCTCATGTACTCCCTCCCCATTCCACGAGCACACAGGGCATCTTACTGTTCTAGAAAAACTGACCAAGGGGCACCTGGATGGCTCAGTCGTTAAGGTTCTGCCTTCAGCTCAGGTCATGGTCCCAGAGTCCAGGGATCCAGCCCCACATCGGGCTCTCTGCTCAGTGGGAAGCATGCTTCTCCCTCTCCCACCCCCCCTGCTTCTGTTCCCTCTCTCGCTGTGTCTCTCTCTATCAAATAAATAAATAAAATCTTAAAAACAAAACAAAACCTAAGCCCTATGCCCGTGAAGCTTGCATTCCATGGGTGTGTGTGTGCACGAGATGGACAGTAAACAAAACAAGTAAATATATGTCCTGGTGTGTTAGAATGTGAGGTTACTGCTGTGAAGAGGGGCACCTGAGTTCAGGTTAAGTGTTTGCCTTTCGCTCAGGTGGTCCTGGGATTGAGCCCAGCCTCAGCTCCCTGCTCAGCGGGAAGTCTGCTTCTCCCTTTCCCCCTTCTCTTGCTCTCCCTGTCTCGCTCTCCCTCTCATGTGTGCACTCTAATAAATAAGTAAAATCTTTAAAAAAAAAAAAAACTGTGAATAAAAACAAACTAGGGAAGTCAGACAGGGAGTGCTGAGTCTGGGATGAGGGTTCCATATTAAACAGGGTGTTTGGAACAGGTGTCATTTGAGCCCTTCTGAAGCCAGATGGTGAGAGGAGCCAGTAAACTGCTTTGCTTCTCACCCAGCATGCCCCATGTAACGCTTCCAAACATGCAGGTGATAAGCAAAATCCCTTTCTAGCAACTGACCCTAAAGCTGAGTTGCTCACTGGAGACAGACGGCCTCCGTAGCCTATCACGGAACCCTAGGATGACATCTAACAGGCTTTCCTGCTCAACTGCAGACTGTAGGGAGAATAAGAACAAAAAGGCAATTTCGGACGCTTTCTTCCAGTGCTTTGCTATTCACTCATGCATTTGTTTTCACGCTGTATGCCAGCCCCTTGGAAGATCTTGTCTGGAACCCAATGCCTTGTCCACTTGGAAGATGCTAGCAAATGCAATGAGAAATTGGCCTGGGCAGGATCGGCAGCCTATCTCGCTGTCCAGTATCATTTCTCATCATCACCCCAGCGAGTTGTGTGTGCCGTGTCTGGGCTATACCACAGTGCATTTGCACACGCATGCCCAATGCCTAAAGTGTCCTCCTCTGCCATGTTCTCCTGAAAACTCATTCTTATAGACTTAGTTTGAGTCACTTTCTTTGGGTCATGACAGTCCGTAAAAGGTCTTACTTGTCTGCTACTCAAATAACCTGCCGCATAAAGAAACGTTTTCTAGTCTCTCTGGAAAACAATTAGGCCTCCATATATGGTCAAAATTCCAACAGGATTTGAATCAAATCTTCAAAAGGTCTGTAGTGATGGTCACAAATCCATGTCCTGAGTCAATCGACTGATCAATCAAATAAATACTGTGTCCCTACTACTTGCAAAGCAGTGAGCCAGCCAACTGTTTGTGTATGGAGATAGGGTAGTGTAAAAAATGAGTAAGTCTTGTTTAAGAAGAGCCTACATGTAGAGCCAGAACATGAATTCAAAGTGATATAAAACAATTATTTATCCTGGCTTGTAAAACGAATATACAGCTTTATTTCCTTAGAATTTATACTGTTATACCAATATAGTAAATAGGACACTCACTTGCTTAACACACATGTGTGAGAAATAACATCTTTTCTGTAAGTGAATATTATTTTATTTTTGTATAGGTAATAAATGCACATGGGTAAACAGGGAAAAGCATCTCTCTCCATCCAGACCCCACCGGAACGTCTTTCCTAAACCTAATCTCGGTCCCTTTGGTACCTCCTTCCTTTCTGCTGACGTTGAGTCCAAGTTCCTGGGGAGCAGTGAGACCTCTGTGCCACTAATGGCGAGCCAGCAACAGGTGAAATGCCCTCCATGCGGTCTGTTCTTGGGTTATTCAGTGCAGGACACAGGTTAAGGGCTATAGAAGTGTCCTCCTGGTCCCCTTATGCCAACTTTTCCCGCCACTGCCCCCCACCTCCACCCCCAATGGTGGTGCTCTATGACCAAGGTGGCCGGAAGGCTGTCAAGAGGCCAGCACCTTCTCAGGCTACCTGCTGGGGTGGGAAGGCACTTGAAACCTCTCAGCACTCTCCCCTATTCATCTGCCTTCCCTATTCCTCTCACTGGTGGGGAGGAGGAGGGCAAAGGTCTGCTCAGTTCCTAGAACTTCAGTCTACCTGGGGAGTCCACTGGGTTTTTGACCTTCACTCCCAAACCAGCGTGGAAGGAAATGGGCAAGGGCTCTTCTGGTGAGCCAGTAGCAACTAACTCCTCTTTCTCTCCTCTCTGAAGACCGCCCCCCTCCGCTACTCTCTGCAATCTAGGAAGTTTTCTCCACTGGAGAATGGGGCAGGGGTGGAGGGTGGGGGGCGCAGCCGGGAGAACCACTTCCATTGTAACTGTGGTCTGTGCCAAAACCTTTAGGCGCCCCGCCCCACCCAGTTTGGGCTTTTGAAATTTAAAATCCCAGGGCCTTGCATCTCAAAGCCTGATCTTGGGGAAGTCCCCAAAGGCAATGCATGAAGCTGCTTTGAGGAAAGCAGGTCTTGAAGGGAAAACAAGATAAGAAAATTCAAGAAGTCCTCAGTCAAATTTAAGGTTTTGCGTGGCCTACAGTCTGGTGTGATAGTGTAACCTTCCAAATGTACAGTTTAAAATAAAATAATCCCTAAAAATATTTATATTAGGTAGAGTAATTAATATGATTTATAAAATGTTCTCTTGGGCAAAAAACACATTTTCTTGAAAAAGTATAAATGAAAAACACTTGATTCAAAGAGTTCTCTACCCACCCCAAAAGGAGTTCTTTCCCAAGTTCCATTAATGCCCACAGTGCACAACTTGGCAAGTTTTCTTGTCCATATAGACGAGGTTCCATTTACCAGCCAGGTTTAACAGCTGGCCAAGCATCCCATGGTCCTTTCTGTTTAAGCTACACTGGAATCTGGCAAAAATCATTTGAACACATTTGACAAGTTACACAAGCCAGATTTTTTAGGTTCCAGTCCCTGACTTCTGACCTTGGACAGAACCCACCTTCCCTCCTGTTAAAAAGAAACCACAAGTCCAAAATGGAGTCACTTAGGCCAGATCAAGTCACCAAACCAGAGCTTACTACTTAACCTAATTAGAGTTTTATTCTCCCCCACATACGTGCTCTCAACCAGTCAGGCATTCTCTGGTCAGCACAGGCACAAATGAGGTAACCTTTCACCTGGGCCTTCTCCATCCTCCTCCCCAGTGAAGATGAGGTAATCACCAAATAAGACCACCCTCCCTCCCCCTAAGGGGAGGTGACCTTGCCAGTAATAATCCTTTCTTTTCTTTTGCTAATTGTCTTGCCACTTTTCTGCTTATAAAATCCTTCCATGCTGCTTGGACCTCCTCTCCACTTGCTAGGTGGGATGGGGCCTGATGAATGAATTGATTAATAAAGTCTATGAGATCTTTAAAAATGACTCGGTTGAATTCTTGATATTTAACACTCCATACCTCCTTCCCCCTCTTCCCCCTCTCCTGCTGGCTCAGCTCTTGACTTTTTCTTTTTCTTTTTTTAAAAGATTTTATTTATTTATCTGACAGAGAGAAAGCATCAGTAGGCAGAGCAGAAAGCAGAGAGGGAGAAGAGAAAGCAGGCTCCCTGCTGAGTAGAGAGCCCAATTCGGGGCTTGATCCCAGGACCCTGAGATCATGACCCTGAGCCGAAGGCAGAGGCTTAACCCACTGAGCCACCCAGGTGCCCCTCTTTGAGCCATGATTTTCATGCAAGGTCTTGGTCCCACAGCTCTCATCCACTGCCCTGGGGATAGTCCTCAAGCTACATGCTAAGATTCTTTCTTCCTGAGACAAAGTAATATACAATTTCCTCCAGATATCTCCTCTTCTTGGGAGGAGCCTTTTCCAAGTATAGTCTATGCATTGGGTCAAATTTCTCATCATACCACTTTTCAGCCCAGTGTATAAGGCTCTGCACAGCTTCAGGGACACGGTTTAAACCAGCGGTGATCTCAAGTGGTTTAATGGGGAAACATTCATTCATTCAACAAATACTTATCGAGCGCCAACAATATACCATGCACTATTCTGGGTGCTAGGGATACAGCAGCGTACGGAAATGATGAAAAGTCCCTTCGTCCATGGAACATTCTAGCAAGGAGAGAGGGACCATATAGGCTTGCTTATTTCTTTATTGTCCCCATTTCAGTGATACACCAGTCACCAACTCATAAAACAGAAATCTAAAAGAGCCTGTAGTTCCTTACCTTCCATTCAACCGGTCAACAACTTTCAATTCAACTCCTAAATCTTTCTCTTAATCCACCCTCTCTCTGTATTCCTACTACTGGCTTTAGTTTGGGCATGACAGAAATATTTACATACAAAAAGTGGCAACTGCCACAAATCAGGGTTCTCCCCATCCAGAGTCAGTCTTAAAGCATCTCCTAGCACATTACTGATTAATCCCTTAAATGTTTTCCCCTTGGTCTGATACAGAGGATTTTCTTTTTAAAGATTTTTATTTATTTATTTGACAGACAGAGATCACAAGTAGGCAGAGAGGCAGGCAGAGAGAGAGGAGGAAGCAGGCTCTCCGCTGAGCAGAGAGCCCAATTCGGGGCTCGATCCCAGGACCCTGAGATCATGACTGGAGCAGAAGGCAGAGCTTTAACCCACTGAGCCACACAGGCGCCCTGTGGGCTTTCTGTTCTCCACCCCTCCTCCCCATGGCACTCTCCAAGAACTCAGTCTTCACACATCTGCTGTTAGGACGCCTACTAGGCTTCTAAGACATCCCCATGATCGTGTCAATCCTCTGCGCGAAACTCGTGCAGAGATCCTCACTCGTTTCAAAGCCTTGGTGTTGCACATAAAACATTCTTGATCTGGCCCTTCTTATCTCTCCAACCTATATCTGATGTTACCTTTTGGTCTACCTACATACCAGCACTTTTTTTTTTAATTTGTTTTTTAAGATTTCATTTATTTGTCAGAGAGAGAGCACAAGAAGGAGGAGGGGCAGGTAGAAGGAGAAGCAGGCTCCCTGCTGAGCCAGGAGCCTGAAACAGGACTCATCTGAGGTCTGAGGACCCTGAGATCATCACCTGAGCCCAAGGCAGATGCTTAATCAACTGAGCCACCCAGGCGTCTCTAACTGCATACCAGCCCTGGTATTTGTCTCCTACACTTCGGTGCTTTTCCATAGGCAAAAGCAAAAGTTCCGTCTGCCTGGGAGACATGGCTAATTCCCAGGCATCTCACAAGACTGTGAAGTCATGACATCTTGAGCTCCCTTTCCAAGCTCCAGGTGGTTAGATGCCTCTCAGTGTGCGCTCATAAGATCCTCTGCGTAAGTCCCTCAGATACATAAACCACTGCACTGAGATTGGTTTCCTTTTTATTGAGCTCTTAGTTAACCTGTGTAGGACTGTGACCCTCACTCTGATTCTGGGCAAAAGGACTTTTTGTAGGTTCTTCCTTAGCTTTTTCCTTACCTTACTTGTAGATTACACAGTCTTCCTAGATGATCTAATCCATCCCTGACTTCCTTGGCTTTCTACCATCTGTGTGTTAATGATTCACCATTTATATCTCCAGCCCAGATCTCTTGGCTTAATAAGCATCTCTACCTGGATATGCTGCCTTAATATATTTAAAACAGAATTCAATTATCTTCTCCAAGCCTCCTCTTCCCGGGTTCTTGTGTCAGTGAATGGCCTTACGAGGGGTCGGCAAACTCCAGCCAATAAGCCAGCTATGCCCACAGCTTAGGCAAGAATGGATCCTACATTTTTTAAAAGAGAAAAAACAAAGCACAAAGAAGAATACAGAATACAGACCATATGTGGCCCACAATGCCTATAATATCTCCTATCTGCCCTATATATAGTTTGCCAACTCATGGGTATTCCCATTTGCCAAAGAACCTGGGTATCAATAATAGTACTAATTAATTAAATAATTAATAGTAATAATTAGCAGAGATTGACTTTACCCTTTTGAAACACTAGGTGTTGTATATATTTCACTTTATTCTCCTATCAACCTCTAATAATGCATTAGGATACTTTGGGCTACATTTAACCAGAAACCCTGATGAGCAGGCTGAAATGGGAGTTTAGAGAGAGGGACGATTCAGACACGTGTGATCAGTGGTTCAATTTTATCATCAGGGACCTAGGTTTTTCCATTGTTCTGCTTTCTGGAGTTCAGGCAATATGGCAGCAGCTAAAGTCCGTTTCTCATATGGTCATGGACTTGGCTGTCTGGGGGCACACAGGTAGCAACTGGGGCTACGTGTGTTCTCATGAACATCTGCTGAGAGCAGGAGAGACTCCTCAACCATGGAATCAGAGGACTTCCGTAGGACTGAGCCAAACAGGACAACTTGCCCCACCCCACTGTCTACTGTATAACCTTCTCCCTTACCCCATATCCAAATAGTAACTGAGTCTTCAAACAATCTCTTGAATTTATTTCTGTTCTTCACAACTATATCCACCAGTCTGGAACAGCCTAGAAAGCGAGGACAACTGTCTTTGCTGCATGTCCAGCATCTGCCATCATAGTGAGTTATAGGAATGAATGAAGAAATTTCATGCATGTATCAGGTTATCATTTTATAGTAGAGGAAAGTGAGCTTCAGGGGCCCAAGGTCACATAGCTACCAAGATTTACTTTCAGTCTGTCTGACATGGAAGCTCATCTTGAATTATATACCATGGTCCCCTTCCTCTTGTTTTGTCCTTTTCCATTGGCTCTTTCTTCTTAGCCTTAAACATGCTCAAACCTCTCCTTCCTAACAATCTCTCTGGCCATGCTTTCCCTACAATCAGAATCTTCTCTGACCCTTCCCTTTATAAACAAGTTTCTTGGAAAAATGTCCATTTGCCTGGTCTTTACTTCCTCCTTTTCCATTCACACCCATTACGTCACTAACTCCATCTTGCAAATGTTACTGGGATCCTCCCAGCTCCATACCAAAGGGCAACACTCCCATCTTTATTTCACTATACTCTGCAGCATTTGACTCCTTCCCTTCATCCCTCTTCTTCCCAGAATCCTCCCTGGTTTCTAAGGTTAAGTTCTCTAAGGATTCCTTGTCTTGTAATGTCTCCCTGTCTTTGCAGAGGATGGCCCAGAATCCCCTCAGCTTCTATGGCCCCAGTTTCACCCAAGCTTCATGATATCTACTGTCTCTGTATATAGCCTACCAAACCACAACTATTTGTTTATCTTTTGTGACTATTACTGTCCTCCAAGACAATCTCCAAGTCTTAGTTGGAGACTTTTTAGTAGCCTGCAGAGAGCCTCTGGTGAAAGACACAGAATGGCTATCAGTAGCTTGCTGAATGAATTAATGAATGAATGAACACACCGACTTATCCAACAGCACATAGTCAGAAAATGGCAGAAAATCAAGGGGAGCTCCTGGGTGGCTCAGCGGGTTAAGTCTTGCTTTTGGCTCAGGTCATGATCTCAGAGTCCTGCATCCTCCGCCCCCACCTGCCTACTTGTGACCTCGCTCTCTGTCTCAAATAAATAAATAAAATCTAAAAAAAAAAAAAAAGAGAGAGAGAGAGAGGGAGAGAAAGAGAGAGAAATCAAATCAAGAGAGGTCAGAGATTTTTCCAGGAGACGATACTGTTGAAAATGACAGTAAGGGGGTGCCTGGATGTGATCTCAGGGTCCTGGGATTGAGCACCAAATTGGGCTCCCTGCTTCTCCCTCTCCCACTCCCTCTGCTGTGTTCCCTTTCTCACTGTGTCTCTTTCTGTCAAATAAATAAATAGAATCTTAAAAAAAAAAAAAGCAAATGAAAGAAAAATAAGTTTCTTAGGTTTTAGAAGTCATCAATGTGTGGGATATAAACTCCATAAAGTTATACTTTGGAAGATACAAAATTCAAGTAACCTTTCTATTTATAGATTTATATTCACAAACATTTAGATTTACTTTGCATTAATTTACTTCTGTTTAAACAAAGCTTAGTATGTACACTCGTTGCCCATTTACGTATTTCATTTAAAAGTCAAAAGGAATAAACTAGGGATACCAAGCAAGGGAAATCTAAGCAACTGAGAAATTGTTAGTTACGAAAATACCAGAAAAGCACTTTTCTGTAAATGAGCAAACTATTTTCTGTTAAGTAAAATTAAGTACTTTAATCATACTTAAGCATATTAAATAACTTAAAAATTAAGACAGCAATTCAGCCACATCTGATTTTACAGCCTAGGGAGCAGTAGAGAAGAAGGAGGGTTGTTACCAAATAACGACTGCCTGCTGCTTTTCTTCCTTTTTGAAATGCTAAGTAAGGGCAAGTGCTGGGGAAATCAACAAGATGAAAACGAGGACGGGATTCTCCAGCAGAGTCACTCAAATGGCCATAAAAGAGGAAAAGATTAAGCTCCACAAAAGGGCTAAAACTATTGCAGACTGGACTTCAGCCTATCTCCAGTCAAAGTGGCAAGCACTCCCTCAAAAAAAGAGGTGATATATTAGAATTGTAAAATCGGGAGGTACTACAGTGAATAGGTCTATAATAGATTAACATTACCTCTTTTGAGAGCTACCCTATTTTATTCGCATTTAACTGCTATGAATTGCATAAGTGCATTGCATTTCTTTGTAAATAAGTTTTTCATCCCCCAAAATAAAATGACATAAAACATAAAATATAATAAATAACCTGAGATTGCGGTGAGGAGATAAACTGTACAGAGTTACTCTGGGGTAGGAGCTCATCTTTAAAAAAACATACTGTGGGGACGCCTGGGTGGCTCAGTGGGTTAAGCCGCTGCCTTCGGCTCAGGTCATGATCTCAGGGTCCTGGGATCGAACCCCACATCGGACTCTCTGCTCAGCAGGGAGCCTGCTTCCTCCTCTCTCTCTGCCTGCCTCTCTGCCTGCTTGTGATCTCTCTCTCTGTCAAATAAATAAATAAAATCTTTAAAAAATAAAAAACCATACCGTGTGCATAAAAAAATATCTTCCTAGATTTACTAAAAATTACTGTGGATACATTTCTGAAGAAAAAATAAAAATAAGGAATCCTAAATGTATGAAGTTTACACTGAAACCATAAATATATTTCCTTTCCCCACCCCAACTCCCCAGATCTACAAAAAGTAAAATGGAAGAATTGAAATATATTCTCCACTAAGGAGGTAATCAACTAAGATCCAACTATTTTTTTTTCAGTAGAAAGCTTTAAAAATCTGCCAATTAGGATGTCTCCACCTACTATAGACAACCCACCAAAAGCTGAGTCAGTTTCCCTGGAGAGTGTTTTCATTTATTTGGCTTTTAGCAACAATGGCCACACCTCTTTCTGAACAGTTTGCTGGCAACAACTCCCCATATTACTTTCTTAATGATATTAATTGTTTAAAGAGAACATTTTTAAAACATCAAAAAGCCCTTATGGTTTTTATAACAGTAATAAAGCTGATTGCAAACAGTTCCAATAATAACACAAAGCACAGTGGGTAAGTTAAAAAAAAAAAAAGACAAAATCTAAAATCTCATTTCCAGGTATTAAACAGACTCTACAAACACTTACAGATTAATCTGTGTGTGTGTGTGTGTGTGTGCTTGTGTGTATACATATCAGTTTTACACAAATGGGATAATAGTGAACATGCTCATTTGTGAACTCTTCTTTTATTCTATGTCATAGACATCTATTCATGCAATATCTAAATATAACGTCATTTCTAGTAGTTTCACAGTGTTCCCTTATACAGAAGTATTCATGATTTATTTAACCAATTTGCTACTGGAGGGCTTTTAGTTTGCTCCATCTTATTTTTGGTCATTATAAACAATGCTGTGATGAATATCCAGTTTGCGTGCATTTCAAATGTGGGCAATTATTTCCTGAAGGTAAATTCCCTACGTGGAGTGGTTGGCTTGAGGACACACACACTGTGCTCACTTGGGCAGCACATATACTAAAATTGGAACGATACAGAGAAGACTAGCATGGCCCCTGAGCAAGGATGATATCCAAATTCGTGAAGCATTCCATATTTAAAAAGAAAGAAAGAAAGAAAGATAGAAAAAAAGAAAGAAAGAAAGAAAGAAAGAAAAGGACACACACACACTACTTGACTAAATATTGCCAAACTGTCTTTGGGAAGCAAATTGGTAAGGACGAGGTTCAGTGGACTTCAAGAGAACACCCAAGAAGATGGCTGACACAAGAGAGGGTTATGTAGAAGATGAGGCAATTTTTGACCCAAGGACAAGGCACCTTCCATTTTGGTACTTCATCATCTTCAGAACTTGGCTGCTTCTGTATGGTATGAGGGGGCTACTTAAATTCTAGCCATTGAATCTGCATTCCAGCCAGCAGGAAGAAGGAAGAGACAAGAAGGGCCCAACACCCAATGGCTCTCGTGTGAAGTCACACTCTCCACTTCCAGTGACATCCATTGGCCAGAATTTGGTCCTGTGGCTACATCTAGCTACAGGGCAGACTGGGAATGTAGTCTTTATTTCTGGGAAGCCCTTATGTTCAGTTAAAAGTCAGGCATTCTTTTACTGAGGACAAGGGAAAGTAGATACTGGGGACAACCAACAGTTTCTGCCATAGGAAGGAGGAACCAATTCACACCCCTGTGAATATCACACAATAGTCGCCATGTCCCAAGCCTTTACCAACCCTGTTACCCAACTGTTCCCACTGCCACTGCATTTTGTTAGTTACAAGGACAAATATTTAGTGTATTCTCAAATAGCCTGGGTAGTTCATGCTACTAGTATCAGTGATGTACACGGCCCTACCCTTCCACCCCTCCCCACAAAAGTACAAAGAACACACAAATGTGGGGATATATGTGTTACTCTGCCTTGATTTGTGCTTCAGTGTTAAAGCTCTGTCCTTAGCGGACGTCTCTCCTCCCTCCAGGTCATCTCATCCAGAGCTTTAATGCTGCTGAGTCAAAATCTTTATTTTCCTTCCTGATCTCCAGAGACTTAGCAAATGAGCCAGTTGATGACTGCATATACCCATCTGGGTAATCTACTAGCACGTTAACAATCAACTAAAAAAAAAAAGATGAGTCCCATCATCTTGTCTTGCAAACACTTCTTTCTGCATTCCTTACCTTGGTAGCACCAGCTGAGTCATTGTAGACTCTTAACTTTCTCTCATCAGAACATTGACTTCATGACCAAATTCTACTGATTTCACTTCCATAACAACTGTTATTCCCCTCATCTCCAGTGTGCTCTTGAGGATCAAGATCAAATCTCATGACTCTCTGCCTCCATGCTTGGACCAATCCAGGCTACCCTCAACATCGAAGCCAAAGGCTTCTTACTAAAATGTGAGGTGAATGTGATGGCTTTCTTTCACTCTCCCCCCACCCCCACAAAATCCTTTAAAGGCTCCCCATAGTCAAAATTCTTGGTATGGCACATGAGGTCTCCCAGCCAGTGACCTTTATTGGCATCACCTTGCATTAACCCCGACTGTGCCCCACATTTCAATGTATCACTTGCAGTTCCACAATGCAGTGACTTTGCTAAAGAGGATCCCTCCTGCCTAGAATTCCTTGAGATCTATTCCTTTCTCTCTCTCTTTTTTTTAAGATTCAGATCCTATAGAGACATCCAGAAAACCTTTCCCGACCATACTCTCCGCCTTGTGGCTACTTCTTTGTTTTGTGCCATTTTTGTGTTCCATACTTCCTTCTAAAATATCGCAGTTAAGAGGGTTAATATTTATTAACCCAACTAATATTTACTTAATTCCCACTGTGTGCTCAGCATTAAACTAAGCACCAGATTCGGGATCATGTGTAAGCTGAACACAGACCTTAGGCACTTGCAACTTTTAGTCTACACAGCTTATATTAGCAAAGCTACTTTCCATTCATCATCTTGGTTTGCTAGAAAAGAAATTACTTCTCTCTCCCATTAGTCTCCATGGGAGCCTAAGAAACTGATGTTGCCCTGTTGCTGATACCACGTCAAGAGATATTTTCTTCAGTGTCTTTTTGCTTACTCAAATACTCATTTATTTGTGCTTTTATGACTGCACGCTGTTGGCTGCCACTATCCAGAGTCACTTGGATGTTTAAGAAGGAAAAATTGGGG
This sequence comes from Mustela nivalis, assembly GCF_964662115.1. Lineage (NCBI taxonomy): Eukaryota > Metazoa > Chordata > Mammalia > Carnivora > Mustelidae > Mustela > Mustela nivalis. Next base: position 76,505,759 of record NC_139030.1, read on the forward strand.
GTAACCTTATTTGACCTATTATTTCTCAAGCTCTTTCCTCAAATTTAATGCCTGACAAAGGCCCAGTTAAGGGGATTCCTGGCAGAGATGCAGATAGACCTAAGAACAGGATGAATAGGGATGCCTGGGTGGCTCAGTTGGTTGGACGACTGCCTTCAGCTCAGGTCATGATCCCGGAATCGCAGGATCAAATCCCACATCAGGCTCCCAGCTCCATGGGGAGTCTGCTTCTCCCTCTGACCTGACCTTCTCCTTGCTCATGCTCTCTCTCACTGTCTCTCTCTCTCAAATAAATAAATAAAATCTTTAAAAAAAAAAAAAAAAAAAAAAGAACAGGATGAATACGCAAAGACTGGGGTAAAGGGTGGCTGGGGTGTGTGCGTGGGGGGGGGGGGGGAACAGTGTAAGCAAAGGCTGAAGGACAGAAGGGACGAGATGATGTCTACAGGATGACAGACGGCCCCTAAACAGACTGCACAGGGTTAGCTCATGGCACGCCTCAGACACAGCAGGGCACTGAGATTTGGCTGCACCCGTGGATCATATAGGACCCACGGAATGCAGTTCTAAGGCCTGAGTCACCGGCCCCTGCTTCCTTTCTCCCTCCTAGGGCTGCACTGCAAGCTTGCTCCTTCTGTGTTTCTTCTTTCGCTTTCACATCTTCCCAATTCCCAGCTTCCTCTTTTACCATGTATCCAAAAGACGAATAGACTTGAACTGAAAAATCTTACAGAGAAGATTTACAGAAGGCAATCCACGCACACTCAGTTTTGCACAAAAAAGAAATCCCCATTAGGGAGAAACCTGTGATTTAGAGTAGGGTACTAGCATGCATTCCAGATAGATCAAAAATGTCTGGGTATATTACTCAGGACTGCCTGAGTCTCAAGAGACAGAATTTCAATCTGGAGAAGTTTAAATAAGAAAGCAGTCGTGTCGGGTTATATAACTTGGAAAGACAGTGGTGTGGCCAGCCTCAGGCACGATGGGATCCAGGGGTGCAAAATGACAGCCTCAGATTATCAATGCTCTCCCTTTCCTTCGGTTTCTGATCCTCTCTGTTGTTGGCCTCATGATCTTCTATCGCCAGTGTGTGTCACTCATGCAAGTGGGGAGCCTGGCAGCTGGAAACTCCAAGTCTACATCACCCTGTTGGAGCATCCCCAAAGAAAATAGAAACTAACTCTTTCTAATTGAGGGTGAAAAATCCCAGGGAATAATTGCATGGGGCCAGTCTGTCAAGTATGCACAGGTGTCCTGGAGGTGGGGGAGGGGGAGTAGTTTGTGATGGGCCCGGCCCGGGTCCTATGGCCATCCATCTGTTTGCTCCTCAGTGGATTCCTCACAGGTGTGGAGATAGAAATAGTGGGGAGGAGCAGCGGCTGAAATGAATTCTGGGCAGAAAAAAAAATTTTGTGGCAAAGATCAGGAGACACGTTAAGAGTGGGAAATGGGGCTGGATTGTACAGGTCAATATCCCATAAGTGAAACGGAGCACCAAATACTCCAAAAAGTCTGTGTGTGTATGTGGACAGCTGGTTCTTGTTATGCACAGTACTTCAGTTCTAGAAAGTCCACTGCTGTTGCTGAATTAGCGAATCACTGCCCTATGGGAAAGACAAGGACAGTTCCTATGAGCCTCTGGTCACATTTTCATCAACTGATCAATATATAACCTTGTTTTATGTGTGCTTCTGCTTAAAGACACTTTAATATATATTGTTGACTCATTAACACAGACCTCACAGCCAAAAGCACTACCACTCACGTCTGAAGGAAGCTTGTCTAACATATATTTTCTGCATCAGGTACATCGCGGCCTTCTTGCACTTAGGAACACTGGGCTGCCCTTTAGCACGAAGCTTGGGGCCAATTTAAATAGCGAAATCACCAAGAAAAAGCACAACAATAAGAAAACCATGGCACTGAATGGACCACGAAATGCACACTGGGTTGTTTACAGAATGAGACGCAGGAAAGCAGGTGTTGCCCTGTTCTGCCTCAGCTGGGATCATGCCAGTGAGTGGACTCGGTTTCCCTCTCTGCTCCGCAGGGATCCAAGAACGACTACAGAAGTGAAGTGTCAGGAGAACATCAGTTTGGGGGTTACACAAATTTCAGTGAACAGGCAAATTCACAAATACGGGATCTATGAATAATGAGGATGGACTGCATTTTCCCCCTCGGTATTTAGGAAGAGTCCCCTGGCAGCGGGGAGCAGGTGGGAGGATAGCACTGGGTGCGGAGATCAGATGGGAGAAGCAGCAGAACTGGTGGGAGGCACTGAGGGGGCAACGTGTAGGTAGTGACAGATGAACACGAGAAGAAGGGAGGACAGACTTGATTTCCAACCGGACATAAAGGGGTTGGGGGAGGAGGGCCACGTCAATGAGGAGGGAGTGCTCAGCAGCCTGAGTGTAGAAAAATGAAGAACCAAGTCTGGACCAGAATCTGACTTCAAGGGGCAGAATATGACTTCATTTTTTTCCCCATTAATTTATGTATTCATTTGTTTTTTCAAAAAGATTTTATTTATTTGACAAAGAAATAGCACAAGTAGAGCGGCAGGGAGAGGGAGAGAGAGAAGCAGGCTCTCTGCCTGGCAGAGAGCCCGATGCAGGACTCGATCCCAGGATCCTGGCTGGAATCATGACCTGAGCTGAAAGCAGCAGCTTAACCAACTGGGCCACCCAGATGCCCTTTTACTTAATTATTGTAAAGCAGACTCCACACCCCATCTGGGGCTTGAACTCATGAACCCTGAGATTAAGTCACACACTCTCCCCACTGAGCCAACCAGGTGCCTGACTTCAGTTCTGTAATGATCCATTTGTTGGTCCTGTCAGATGCTTTGTGTTCCTTGCTTCAGGGTGTTTAAAAAAGCGTACTTCAACTGACTTAAAAATAGGGAACAAGTACTGTTCTAGTATTGAATGTCTCTACTTCCAATCAACGAACCAACCTCACTAATAATAATAGTAATAAGAAACCACACATAGCACTTACTATATGCCAGGCATTGTTCTAGGCTCTTTATTTGCCCATTTATTTCTCACAGACTATGAGGTATCATTATTAGATCCATTTTTATTATTTATTTATTTATTAAAGATTTTATTTATTTGTCATAGAGAGAAGTGAGAGCAAGCACAGGCAGACAGAGTGGCAGGCAGAGGCAGAGGGAGAAGCAGGCTCCCCACCAAGCAAGGAGCCCGATGTGGGACTCGATCCCAGGACGCTGGGATCATGACCTGAGCCACAGGCAGCCGCTTAACCAACTGAGCCACCCAGGCGTCTCTATTAGATCCATTTTTAGATGAACAAACTGAAGTAGAGGGTAGTAACTTGCTTCCAATCCAGCAGCTAGTAAATGGTGGAATCTGCTTATAGAATCTGTGTTTTTAACTACCATGTTATATTGGCAGTATTGATTATGGTTTCCTTATAAAGTCTTTTACCACACTGCCTCCCTCACCGCCGTGCCAATTCCCCCCACCTTCCTTCTATCCAACGTGTGGCTTTGTCAATGTTGTTCACCATTTCTCATCTAAAATAGAACAGTAATAAACCATGTCCATCCTAATTTCTTTCTTCTTCTTTTTCTCTTAAAAAACCCTAATAACGATCTTTAGCTATCTAAACCTAGTTTAAGCTATAGCTCACAAATTCCTATCAAGTTTCTTTTCTGCATAAGCCTAAACTAAACTCTTCTTTTTTTTTTTTTTAACAGGCTCCCTGCTGAGCAGAGAACCCAATGTGGGACTCGATGCCAGGACTCCGGGATCATGACCTGAGTGAGCTGAAGACAGACGCCTAACTGACTGAGCCATTCAGGTGCCCCCAAACTCTTCATTTTCTTATAAAATACCAGTTTGCTAGTCTCTCTCAGAAGTTGTGTTTTCTTTTTCTTTTCTTTTTTTAGTTTTTTTAAGTAATCTCTACCACTAATGTGAGTCTCCAATCTATGACCCTGAGATCAGGCGTCCCATGGCCCACCAACTGAACAGCTGGTGCCCCACTTTTTCTTTTATAGTTGAAGTAGTAATAGGGATGCCTGGAAGTAGTAATAGGGATGCTTAATTGACATACTTACTCAAGTGTTTTTCTTCTCTTTTCCTTTTTCTTTTCCTTCTCTCTCTCTTTCTTTCTTTTTTTAAGATTTTATGTATTTATTTGTCGGGGAGAGAAAGAGAGAGCACAAGCAGGGGGAGTGGCAGGCAAAGCCAGCAGAGAGAGAAGCAGACTCCCTGCTTAGCAAGGAGCCTGATGTGGGACTCGATCCCAGAACTCTGGGATCATGAACTGAGCCAAAGGCAGCCACTTAACCAACTGAGCCACCCAGGCATCCCAAATGCTTTTCGAGGCTACTGTTGTATATTTTTGGTTTCTTGTCCTATAATAATAGCCATCATAACTTAAGAACCCAATACTTAAGATTTTATTTATTTATTTGACAGACAGAGATCACAAGTAGGCAGAGAGGCAGGTGGAAAGAGAGGGGGAAGCAGGCTCCCTGCTGAGCCGAGAGCCCGATATGGGGCTTGAGTCCAGGACCCTGGGATCATAACCTGAGCTGAAGGTAGATGCTCAACAACTGAGCCACCCAGGTGCCCCAAGAACCCAAAACTTTTGCCTTGCATATCCTTCATATTTATGTTTGGAGAAGCTGGGCATCGCACTGCCTATCTCACCCACATCTCCCATCTCTGGGGCTGAAATTCCTTGAGCACACTTTTTTCTGCAGGTGACATCTGGTCTGCTACCCCTGCCACGGCAGATTGGGCCAGGGTGACCATCTGACTTAGACCAGTGAGGATGTTTTCAGTTTTAGGTGATGGAAAACCCTGTCAGCCTGGTTTGGGTGAAAAAGAGAAGCTGATTGGCTTACACAGCCGTAGGCCCAGAAGCTAAAAAGGAGGCCACAGAGACCAGATCTCTCTCTACCTCTTGGCTTCTTCTTCCTCTATGTTGGTTGCATTTGCAGGCAGGTTGTCCCTGGTGGTGACAAGCTAGCAGTTCCTCGATGAGGACAAGATGGCTGCTGGTAGCTCTAGGCTCCTGTCATTACAGCTCTGAGTCCAGGGGTAAAGGGAATGTTCCTTTCTCGACAGGTTTTATTTTTTTATAATTTTTTAAAAAATTTATTTGAGAGAGAGACAGTGAGAGAGCATGAGAGGAGAGGTCAGAGGGAGAAGCAGACTCCCCATGGAGCTGGGAGCCTGATGTGGGACTCGATCCCAGGACTCTGGGATCATGACCTGAGCTGAAGGCAGTCGCTTAACCAACTGAGCCACCCAGGTGCCCCCCCCCCTTTTTTAAAGATTTATTTATTTGACAGAGAGAGAGATCACAAGTAGGCAGAGAGGCAGGCAGAGGGAGAGGGGGAAGCAGGCTCCCTGCTGAGCAGAGAGCCCGACTCGGGGCTCGATCCCAGGACCCTGGGATCATGACCTGAACCGAAGGCAGATGCCCAACCCACTAGCCACCCAGGCGCCCCTCGACAGTTTTAACATCAAATTGGCTTCAGTTGGGTTGTCAGCCCGTTTTCCAATAACCAACACTACTTGACAAGGTCAGGTTCAGCTTTTTGGTCTGTGTTCACATACAATGAATACGAGGTAGGGGTGATTTCCTGGAGGAAAATCAGGGCACTATTACTACAAGAAGGGAGATAGACACTGGTGGCAAAACCATCAGCTCTTCACATAAGACCCAAGGACAGGTAGTATAGAGACTTGACTGTGGCCGAGGAGGAGGCCTGTTGGAAAAAACTCCCCAACCGGGACAAGAGGCTGAATAAAAACACGAGATCCTCTCTGGAGAAAACGGAACTAGATCCAGAACTGAGTAGCAGATAGGGGCAACATAAGCAGGACACAGAGACTAGAGCCGAGGAGGAAGATGCAGGGGCCCAGTGCCATGGTAGGGCAGCAGGTCAGCCCCGACGAGCTTCGCCGAGTGGAACCAGGCTAGTCCTGTGGCCCCTGGGACCTGCAACGCCCTCGAGTCTCTGAAGCACAGCTGAGCTGCCAAGATTCCTACTATCACTAAGTCCAGGTCTTCTCATGACAAAAGACCCACTCACATTAAGTGGGCTGAAGAACCCCAAGGACCTCACCAACATGTAATTCAGGAAAGGTCAAGAAAAACAAGAAGGAAAAGAGATAAAGGGACAGAATGTGGCATACGGTGGGAAGGCAGAGAGCACTACTACATGCTGTGCTCTGTGCTGGGCCAGGATGTGGTGGGGAGTGGCGAGTAAGTTGACTCCCATCATCCTTTCTACCCCTTCCTTGCCCCGGAGGTTTATTTCTAAGCAGCCAGCTTAGAGAGGCCCCTCACCTCACCCCACTCCACCCTATGGAAAATGTCCTGGGGGTCTTGAATACTTAGCTTCAAGGTCATACCTGGCTACCAGGGAGGTGGGATGTGTAATCTTTAAGCTAGGCAGCTTTAAGCACAACTAAAAGTTCAGTTCTTTTCTCAAGGGTAACATTGGCCATATATGGGTTGACCTGGCATCTCAGCCACATCCCCCAAACTGAGGTCCCCCTCCTCTGTGCCACCACAGCCACCCACGGTCATGTCCCTTCTTGTGGTGTTTTTTCCTGCTCCTCTTGTCCAGTAGCTTCCATATGGTTCAGAATGGCCACCTTAAATCTTCTCTTTACTTTCCTATTTCAGTTCCCTGCAGTTAGTTGGCTATATCCTTTCTTGTCCAAATTGTCAAATGAAGGATCACCTTTTCAGACCAGGCCCTACAAGTCATAGAGTTGCTGGTCAGCCAATGAATTCTCTGGCCTAAAGACAGATGTCCATCTTGGTCCAATTAACTGACAAGGGGAGGGACTAGGGAACTGTACATTTCGGATGGTGACTTAACCTCAGATGGGGTTGAGACAGGGTATATAATGACTGACATATCCAGAAAACTATGTTTTCCCTTGATATATTTAGGTGAATCAAGTAGGTGAGCAACAGATGTCCTTACATATTGTGTTAGTTTCCTACTATTGTTTTAACAAAGTACCACAAACTGAGTGGCTTAAAACAATAGAAATTTCTTGCCTCGGGGCGCCTGGGTGGCTCAGTGGTTAAGCCGCTGCCTTTGGCCAGGTCATGATCTTGGGGTCCTGGAATCCAGCCCCGCATCGGGCTCTCTGCTCAGCGGGAAGCCTGCTTCCTCCTCTCTCTCTGCCTGCCTCTCTGCCTGCTTGTGATCTCTCTCTGTCAAATAAATAAATAAAATCTTTAAAAAAAAAAAAGGAATTTCTTGCCTCAAAGTTCTGTAGCCTGGAAGTCTGAAATTATGGTGATGGCAGAGCCATGCTCGCTCTGCACCCTTCCTCTTCTCTTCTAGCTCTTGTGGTTTACTGATAATCTTTGGTCATAACATGGCTGTCTTCTTATAGACGTTGGTCGTACTAGAGTAGTGTCTACCCTACTCCAGCATGACCTCATCTTAACTAATATCTGCAACAATCCTAATTCTTCTTCTTCTTCTTTTTTTTTTAAAGATGTTTAAGAGAGAGAGGGAAAAAAATGAGCATGAGCAGGGGAATGGGCAGAGGGAGAGGAAGAAGCAGACTGAGCAGGGAGTCTGCTGACATGGGACTGGATTCCAGGACCCTGGGATCATGACCTGAGCCGAAGGAGACGCTTAACCGACTGAGCCACCCAGGCGCCCAACAATCCTATTTCTAAATAAGATCACTATATGAGGTAATGGGGATTAGGTCTTCACCATCCTTTTTTTGGGGGGGGGGGGACACAACTCAACTATAACACATACCTACTTGGGGTGCACAACCAATTTCTCCACAAATCAGACAGACATCATTATAGCAGACTTAACTACCAGAAATACAATCCTTGCTCAAAAGTTATATGACTTTGTAGTGAGTATATGATAAAGATGTGTTTACTATGTCTTTCTGTATTCATCAAATGTTCTTAGTTATGCCAGTAATACAGTAGTCTTGGTGTTAGTAACCTCCCTCCAGAAAAGAAAAAAAGGTAAAAAGAAAATCAGTATTGAAAGGTAATATCAAAGGAATAATTTTTATTTATTTTATAAATATATAAAATATTTTGCAGTTTAAAATCTGTTTAATTGGAAAAAATAAATTTATCCAGTAGACAAGATATAAAAGCACTAAAAATGCATCCAACTACCTCTCAGCTCCTGTAGTGTCTTACGTGGAGCCTTCGCAAAGGCCAAAATGGCTGCTATCTTCACAGAAGAGAGAACCTGCGTTAACTGCAGTAAAGTAATGACCATGTGGAAGAGAGTAAGGGAGGAGACAGAGGCAACCACTGAAATGCAGTTTGGCATAAATAACTTTCTCCTGTGGAATGCCAACCTCTCCCCTACCAAAGAAGAAAAAAATGCCAAAGAGACATTTTCATAGTTTTAGGGAAGACAAAAACTCATCTTGGAACTAAAGGAATGTGCCAGAATATAAGGTAAGGTAGAAAGGGAATTGTGCCAATAATTTGTATATGTAAAATCCCTAAAACATGACTATGAAGTAGGAAGTATTCTCTCTCTTTTTTTTTCTTATTTATTTGACAGAGAGACACACAGTGAGAGAGGAAACATAAGCAGGAGGAGTGGGAGAGGGAGAAGCAGGCTTCCCACTGAGCAAGGAGCCCGTTGTGGAACTCCATCCCAGGACGCTGGGATCATGACCTGAGCTAGCTAAAGGCAGATGTTTAACAACTGAGCCACCCAGGCGTCCCATCTCTTTTTCCTTTTTTTTTTTTTGGATAAGAAAATGAGACCATTTAAGAGTCTGACTGCTGATCTCTCGTCCATTCTCATGGAACCTTCCTCCCTCTCTCTCATGCTGTCCACACAGCTGCGTTCATGCCATTCTCCTGGCAAGAAACTTTGCCACATCCCTATTACCTAGAACAGACTTTTTCATAGTAGAACGCTTTTATTAAGGGAAACTACACAGATGTTATTTACAATGACTTATGTAGATTTATATCAATTTATGTTTATCAAATAAACAAAAGTGGTATTTTATGAAGTTTTTTTAATGTTTAGATTAATAGTATTATGAAGTTGACAAGAACAAAAAAACTATTCTCATAAAAACAGCATTCTGAAATTAGGCAGTGAAACACAGACGAAGATGAATATTAGTGTAACTCAGCACCCACAATCAGCTAATTTCAGCATTTGGTGATAAAATAAAAAGAAAACCCTGGGGCACCTGGTTGGCTCAGTGGGTTAAGCCTCTGCCTTCGGCTCAGGTCATGATCTCAGGGTCCTGAAATGGAGTCCCAAGTCGGGCTCTTTGCTCAGTGGGAAGTCTGCTTCTCCCTCTCTCTCTGACTGCCTCTCTGCCTACCTCTGATCTCTCTCTCTCTGTCAAATAAGTAAATAAAATCTTAAAAAAAATAAAATAAAATAAAAAGAAAACCCTGATCCATGCAATCATAACTCTGTTCTCTACATTATATCCTTGTGACCTTTTAAAAATGCAAACCCGATGAACATATTTCATCAACTCATTAAAATGCCATCGACTTTAAGTTGCATCATTATTTTATGTATAGTCCAAAAAGAAGAAAAAAATTAAATGTTGACTTGGGAGATATTAAGATGTAAAAAAAAAGCGTGTCTCACAATTATCGAAATATCGAATGCCAGCCACTTCATCCTCTTAAACATATCCATGGCGCCTGCTTCTCTCAGAATCAGGACACCGCTCCTGATGGTCTAAGAAACCTCCATGGCTTCACCATCATGTTCTCTGCATTTGAGCTGCACTGGCCTTCTTTCCATTCACCCAGTCTTCCAGGTGGCAGATCAAGCTTTACTTCCTCTGGAGAGCCTTCCCTGATCTCTCTGACCAGGCCATATCCTTGGGCACTTGACAGCACTTACTTTGGCTGACATCTTTTTTTTTTTTTTAAGATTTTATTTAAATCTTTTTTTTTTTTTTAAGATTTTATTTATTTGACAGATAGAGATCACAAGTAGGCAGAGAGGCAGGCAGAGAGAGAGAGAGGAGGAAGCAGGCTCCCCGCTGAGCAAAGAGCCCGATGTGGGACTCGATCCCAGGACCCTGAGATCATGACCTGAGCCGAAGGCAGCGGCTTAACCCACTGAGCCACCCAGGCGCCCTTAAGATTTTATTTATTTGACAGAGCGAGTGAGATCATAAGTAGGCAGAGAGGCAGGCAGAGAGGGGGGGGAAGCAGGCTCCCTGCTGAGCAGAGAGCCCAGTCCCGGGCTTGATCCCAGGTCCCTGGGATCATGACCTAAGCCAAAGTCAGAGACTTAACCCACTGAGCCACCCAGGCACTCCTATGTTTGAAATCTTGTTTGGTTCCCATCTTAGTTTGGCTTATGTGTTTATATGATCAGCATCTAGCTCCGTGAGGGCAGAGAACATGAAGTTCTGCTCCCCACTGTAATCTTAGTGCTTGGCACAGCAACTGGTAACATTGGATACATAGAAAGTACTCAAACATTTGTTGAATAAATGAATTGAAATAAAAAAATTTAAAAATTCATGTTGCTGCTTTTAGGATACTCTTCAGAGGATCTAGAAGATCCATGAATGTGAGTAGTAAGACTTCTGTTTCATGGTTGAATCATTAACAGTATCTACCAAATTCTTTTTTTTTTTAAGATTTTTAAAAATTTATTTGACAGAAAGAGAGAGCACAAGTAGGCAGAAAGGCAGGCAGAGAGAGAGGGAAGCAGGCACCTTGCTGAGCAGAGAGCCCGATTTGGGGCTGGATCCCAGGACCCTGAGATCATGACCTGAGCCAAAGGCAGAGGCTTAACCCACTGAGCCACCCAGGTGCTGTATATCTACCAAATTCTTGTCTCCGTATCACAGATACCAAGTTTAGACAAAAAGCTTGAAAATTACTTACTATGTGTTAAAACTCCCTCTAGCTCAATATCGCAAGGTGGTCAGTGTGTTTTTGTAAACTCTCAGATCCAGGATTCTGTGCTGAGATGGTAGGTCTGAGTTTCTCCTGATTTTTCAGGCTCTCTCTCTGCTCTAATTATACCTGCCTTGTAACAGGCATGAACCCAAAGAGGGTTGGTCAGAGCTCAGCTTTCCGAAACAATGACACATTTGTAAGAAATTCTACTGTGTTCACAGTGATGACAGATGCTCTCCTGCCTCTGCCTGGAGATCTTTGGCCTGCATCAAAACATGTTCACCTAGATGATGGAAGAACAACTTAAGGCTTTAAAATTTGGTGTATAAAAACATCTGAGGTTGTAGGTATTTCTTTTGTATACCAACTTTTAAGTTAGTGAAAAATATTCAAAATATTTATTTGAATAAAATGCTAGTGGAACCTCAGAGGTACATTTATTTGCAAAACTAAAGGGTATGTGAAAACCACTGATTGGTTCTATTGAGTCCTTTTTTCTTACTTTTTCTTCTTTTTTAAATATTTTATTTTTTACAGCAAACTCTGTGGGACCTGAATTCATGACCCCAAGATCAAGAGTCGCATCTCTAATGACTGAGCCAGCCGGTACCCCTGGCTGTATCTTTTTTTTTTTTTTTTTCAAAGATTTCACCCATTTAGTCAGAGAGAGAGAGAGAGCGTGCGAGCGAGAGTGAGCACAGGCAGACAGAGTGGCAGGCAGAGTCAGAGGGAGAAGCAGGCTTCCCGTGGAGCAAGGAGCCTGATGTGGGACTGGATCCCAGGACGCCGGGATCACGATCTGAGCCGAAGGCAGCTGCTTAACCAACTGAGCCACCCAGGCGTCCCTGGCTGTATCGTTTTAATGCTTGATTTACCAGGGACTTCCTGATCTATCCCCTGGCTGCTTCTCAGTGCGGCCAGCACTCAGCTTCACATTTTGCAAGAGTACAATACTTATGACTTGTCCCTGGAATGAGCTCTGCCCTCACACACCTTTGGCCCAATGGACTGTACCTAATTTTTCTGTTTTGGTTTCCGCTCACATCTAGGCTTTGTGAGTCTTCCCTGACATGCTGCCATCCCAGGATTCTCTCCAATGCTCTCACTAGACAGTTCGGATCTCTGGTGGATGTGACCTTGCTATAGTCCATCTGTCTCCCCACTAGACTGCATGCTTCCTGAGGGAGGGGAACTCATCTTTGCTTTGTTGGCATGGTCCGGGACTTGGTGTGCAGTAAACACTGAAAGAAGCCTTTCCGGAGCCTTCCCAACCTGGGTAGTTTCAAATTTTGTGGAAAAATATTTATCTTGTGGTTTTAAATTGTATTTCCTTGATCACTAGTAAGAGTAAGCATCTTTTCACGTTTTTATTTATTTATTTTTTAGACAGGGAGACTGTGCATGAGGGATGGGGGTGGTTGGGAGGCACAGAGGGAGAGAATCTTAAGCACACTGCATGCCCAGCTTGGGGCCTGACCTGGGGCTGGATCTCACAACCCTGACATCATGACATGAGCCAGAATCAAAAGTTGTACCCTTAACCGACAGAGCCACTCAGGCACCCCGTTAGGTAACTGTTTCTTCATGTTCTTTGCCCACTTTTCCATGAGGCAATTTATCTTACTAATTCGCCTTGAAACTTGTAAGACTATTGTTTTTTAAAGATCTTATTTGTTTGAGGGAGAGGGGGAGGAGGTGGGGAGAGAGAGATATCAATAGGGTGGGAGGAGCAGAGGCAGAGGGAGAAGCAGCCTCTCCACTGAGCAGGGAACCTAATGAGATTATGACCTGAGCTGAAGGCAAAGGCTCCACCAATTGATGCACCCAGACGACCTGAAACTTGCAAGGCTATTTTATTTTACTTTATTTTTAAAGATTTTATTTATTTATTTGACAGGCGGAGATCCCAAGTAGGCAGAGAAGCAGGCAGGGAGAGAGCAGGAAGCAGGCTCCCTGCCGAGCAGAGAGCCTGATGTGGGGCTCCATCCTAGGACCCTGGGATCAGGACCTGAGCCGAAGGCAGAGGTTTAACCCACTGAGCCACCCAGGGGCCCCAAGGCTATTTTAAAAGATCTCCCAAGCAGTAAATTCCATATCCTTTCATAGTCCTTCATCCTGCTGAGCCAGTTCTTCCCTGTGTTTAACCTAAAACCCACACATGGCAGTGGGCGCTTGTTTCCTCTTGTGTTGACCCCTGCTGTGTAAATGGTGACTAGCTGATTATCAATTATGATGAAATCATTCTTTAAAAAAATGTATTAAATAACCCAGGCCTCTCTTATGTAGTTAAATAATTGAAATTATTTCAACCAATACTCAAAGATCTTATTTTCTAATTATTTTTCTCTTTACTACTGAACTCTTATATTCTTTTTATTTTGTTAAAGATTTTATTTATTCGACAGAGAAAGAGAGAGAGAGAGCACAAGCAGGGGGAGCTGCAGGCAAAGACAGAGGGAGAAACAGGCTCCCCCCTGAGCAAGGAGCCTGATGTGGGACTCGAACTCAACACCCTGGGATCATGACCTGAGTTGAAGGCAGACGCTTAACGACTGAGCCACCCGGTTGCCTCTGAACTCTACATTCTTTAGTCTAGAATCTAGAGACAAAAATGGGGCCTAGTGACTGGCTAGTGGCAGGCATAACTGGAAGACAACTTTATGGTTCCTCATGTCTATACTTTTATTCCTGCCTCCCATCTGGTGCCCTGACTCCTTACAGGGCTACTTTCTTTATTTCATTGCTTGATAACCACTCCTAAAATATCCATCAGCTAGACTGAAGAAGACTACACAGCAAGGATTCCCTCTTAGTAGTTCTTGCTCTGTCCCAACAACTTGACACTCTTAACCAAAATTCTGTGAATCTCATACCATTTGTCCACAATAGTAAGGAATCTACATTAATAATGCCGAATTTATCCTCTAAAACGGACACCATTTTAGCAAATGAGTTTTAAGACAAATTTATGGCTATATTTCTTCTTTTTTTTCCCTAGCTTACTGGTTACTTTGTCCTCAACCCTCCATTCTCCATGTTAGCATGTATTTTCATAACCATGCTCCGAGTTTGGTCCTCTGTCCAGTGAGCCTTTATACGATGGTTGAATATATATCTGATACCTTAATACATGGGTGTTTTCTATAGATTATAATTTTAAACATTTTAAAATCAAAATAGACTGCATCAAGTCTTCCAAACTCCCCTTTCAAGGTCATAAGGGATGAGTCTGACAAGGCTTTTCTCTTCATGAGTATTCATGTATCTGTCCAAGTTTTTTTTTTTTTTAAGCTTTAATCCAGGTCATCCTTTAATTTTAGAAATGTATTATTCTACTAGAGTTGTCCTTACACAATACTACAGAATGGATGGCTTAAATGTGAATTTCTTTTCTCAAAATTCTATAAGATAGAAGTCAAGGTGTTGGTATGTTGGCTTCTTCTGAATCCTTTAACCGTGGCTTGTAAATGGCTATCTTCTCCCTGTGTCTTTACATCTCTTCTGTCTGCACAAGTCTGTGTCCTAATCTCTTCTTATAAGGACACCATACTGGATTAAGGGCCACCCTAATGACTCCCTCCCCCACCCCACCCCACCCCTTTTTTTTTAACAAAAAATAGATTGAAAAAAACCAAGGCTGAGAAAAATCAACATTAATGTGGGCATAAAAGCAAGCAGCACTTGAGTTGCCATAACCCAAAAGAACTTGGAAATAAGAATCCAGGAGCTAGGGACACCTGGGTGGCTCAGTTGGTTAAGCAGCTGCCTTCGGCTCAGGTCATGATCCCAGCGTCCTGGGATCGAGTCCCACATCGGGCTCCTTGCCATCGGGGAGCCTGCTTCTCCCTCTGACTCTGCCTTCCACTGTGTCTGCCTGTGCTCGCTCTCACTCGCTCTCTCTCTGACAAATAAATAAATCTTTAAAAAAAAAAAAAAAGAATCCAGGAGCTATAAAGAAGGGAAGCATTTCAAGAAAAGGCTGATCAACAGCATGAAATGTCAAGTATGCTGTCATAAGGTATCCTTTAGTTTTGGCAATCACAGAGTTACTGCGTAACATACCAGGAGTAAGAGGAAAGTAGGAGTTGTCTGAAGGAAGGAAGGAAAGAAAGGGTCATGGAGCAGTGAGTAGTTTGTGAAGGAAAAGATTAAAAGATGAGAGACACAAAGGGACGCAGGGTCAAGGATGTTTTGTTTTGTTTTTTTTTTTTTTTTTTAGGTGGATACTTGTAGGGGAGGAGTACTTCAAGAGCAATTTGTTGCATATTAATCTCTGAATCATTCTGAGTCATTCGTTGTTTTCATTGAAAAATTTTTTCTATTTCTTTTTTTAAATCAGAAATGGAAATGTAGCTATAGCATTTGGAAAAAGCCCAGAATGACTAAGTAAGGCTGGCCAAAGGTTATTCTCTTCTTGGCCATAATGTACAGATTCCAGGCAATTTATTTAAACTCCCTAAATCCCAATTTCTCATCTATATAACAATCGTACCTCCTTTATAAGCTCATTACAAGGATTAAATGCCTCACCTGTTATAAGCACTCAGTAATGCTTACTATTATTATAATGATTAGGTTTGTTATTAAAAGGTGGCTTTAGAGGGATCGAAAAAATTCTATTTGACTGACTGGATTTTAAGATGCTTCTTAGGTGAATAATTGTTCACTGAGACCTTTAGTAAAAAAAACAAACAACAAACTGATTTTAACTAAAGTAATCATATCTATTTCAATGCTAATTCATAGTAAAGTTATTTTTTAAAAAATATTTTATTTATTTATTTGACAGAGATCACAAGTAGGCAGAGAGGCAAGCAGAGAGAGAGAGGAAGGGAAGCAGGCTCCCTGCTGAACAGAGAGCCCAATGCGGGGCTTGATCCCAGGAGCCTGGGATCATGACCTGAGCCGAAGGCAGAGGCTTAACCCACTGAGCCACCCAGGTGCCCCCATAGTAAAGTTTTATTCTTTCTAAATCCACAGTAAAGATTTATTCTTTTTAAAGATTTTATTTACTTACTTTTGAGAGAGGGAGCACGAGCAGGGGAGAGGGGCTGAGGGAAAAGCAGACTTCCTGCTGGGCAGGGAGCCCGACACAAGACTCAATCTCAGGACCCTGAGAGATCATGAGCTGAGCTGAAGGCAGAGGCCCAACTGACTGAGTCACCCAGGTGCCCCTAGAAATTCTAAATATTAGAAAGATCTTAGAATACCAGCATAGTTACTTACTTTAAAAAAAAAATCAAGTTATTTAAACTAAAAAAAAAAAAAATCACCCATTTTCCCAACCCCCTGGTTCTGGCAACTACCAATCTGTTCTATATATGAGTTTCATATATACATTCGTGCATGCACGCATGACACATATACATACATATATATGTATATACACATATATTAAATTTCACATGTAATGGAGATCATAAGGTATTTGTCTTTTGTCTTTGTCTGCCTTGTTTCATTGAGCATAATACCCTCTAGGTCCATCTATGTTGTTGCAAAAAGCAAGATTTCATTCTTTTTTATGGCTGAATAATATTTGTGTGTGTGTGTACTACACCTCTTTTTTTTATTTTTAAGATTTTATTTATTTATTGACAGAGACAGACACATCTAGAGAGGGAATACAAGCAGGGGGAGTGGGAAAGGAGGAAGCAAGCTTCCCGCTGAGCAGGGAGCCTGGTATGGGGCTTGATCCCAGGGCTCTGGGATCATGACCTGAGCCAAGGCCACACGCTTAACCACTGAGTCACCCAGGAACCCCTGTACTACCACATCTTTGTTCATTCATCTGATGGTGGACACTTAAGTTGTTTTCATATCTTGGCTACTATAAATAATGCTGCAATGAACATGAGGGTGCATAAATCTTTTAAATTAGTATTTTTTCTTTCCTTGGATAAGTACCCTGAAGTCGAATTGCTAGATCATATGGTAGCTTTATTTTTAATTTTTTAAAAAGATTTTATTTATTTATTTGACAGAGAGAGATCACAAGTAGGCAGAGAGGCAGTCAGAGAGAGAAGAGGAAGCAGCCTTTCCTCAGGCAGAGAGCCCGATGCGGGGCTCGATTTCAAGATCCTGGGATCATGACCTGAGCCAAAGGCAGAGGCTTTAACCCACTGAGCCACCCAGGCGCCCTTATTTTTAATTTTTTGAATTATCTCTATACTGCTTCCCACCAACAGCACATGAAGGGCTTTCTTTTTTTTCTGCACATCCTCACCAACACTTGTTACATCTTTTTGAAACTAACCATTCAGACAGGTATGAGGTGGTATTTCATTGCTGTTTTGATTTGCATTTCTCTGATGATTAAATGTAGAGCATCTTTCTGTATCTCTTGGCCACTGGTATGTCTTCCTTGGAAAAATGTCTATTTATATCTTTTGTCCATTGAAAAATGGGATTTGTTTTTGTTTTTTGATATTGAGTTGTATGAGTTCTTTATATATTGTGGATATTAGTCCCTTATCAGATATATCATTCATAAATGTCTTCTCTAGTTCAGTACATTTCTCTTTCATTTTGTTGATGGCTTCTTTTGCTATGCTGAAGCTCTTAAGTTTGATGTGGTCCCACTTGTTTACATTTTTGCTGTTGTTGGTTTAGATTGAAAAAATCATCACCAAGACTTCTGTCAAGAAGCTTACTGCCTGTTTTCTTCCAGGATTTTTATGGTTTCATGTTTTAACATTCATCTTTAGGTCATTTTGAGTTTGTATATGGTGTAAGATAGTGGTCCATTTTTATTCTTCTGTGTGACTGTCTAATTTTCCTAATATCATTTACTGAAGAAACTGTCCTTTACTCAGTGTATATTCTTGGTTCCTTTGTCTTAAATTAAATGACCATACATATGTGGGTTTATTTCTGGGCTTTCTATTTTGTCCCATTGATCTATGTGTTTATTTTTGTGGCAATAGCACACTAGTTAATTACTAAAGCTTTGCAATACACTTCAAAATCAGGGAGCGTGACACTTCCAGCTTTGTTTTCTCATGATTGGTTTGGCCATTCAGGGTCTTTTATGAATTCATAAAAATTTTAGGACTGTTTGTTCTATTTCTGTAAAAAATGCTTGTACAATTTTGATAGGGATTGCACTGAATCTGTGGCTTGCTTTGGGTAATATCTATATTTTAACAGTATTAATTCTTCCAATCCATGAATATGGAATATCTTTCCATTTATTTGTGTCTTCTTCAAATTCTTTTTTTTTTTTTTGATTTTTTTTTTTTAATTTATTTATTTGTCAGAGAGAGAGAGAGAGCGAGAGCGAGCACAGGCAGACAGAGTGGAAGGCAGAGTAAGAGGGAGAAGCAGGCTCCTTGCGGAGCAAGGAGCCTGATGTGGGACTCGATCCCAGGACGCTGGGATCATGACCTGAGCCGAAGGCAGCTGCTTAACCAACTGAGCCACCCAGGCGTCCCCAAATTCTTTTTTTTAAAAAAGAGTTTATTTATTTGACAGAAAGAGAGTGAGAGACAGTGAGAGAGGGAACATAAGCAGGGGGAGTGGGAGAGGGAGAAGCAGGCTTCCTGCCAAGCAGGGAGCCTGAAGCCCGATGTGGGGCTTGATCCCAGGTACCTGAGATCATGCCCTGAACTGAAGGCAGATGCTTAATGATTGAGCCACTCGGGCACCCCTTTAAATTCTTTCACTAATGTCTTGTAGTTTTCAATATACAGGTCTTTCACCTCCTTGGTTAAATTTATTTCTTGGTATTTTAAATCTTTTTGATATAATTATAAATGGAATTATTTTTTTCTGTTTTTTTTTAAGATTTTATTTATTTATTTGACAGACGGAGATCACAAGTAGGCAGAGAAGGAGGCAGAGAGAGAGGAGGAAGCAGGCTCCCCGCTGAGTAGAGAGCCCGATGCGGGACTCGATCCTAGGGCTCTGGGATCATGACCTGAGCTGAAGGCAGAGGCTTTAACCCACTGAGCCACCCAGGCGCCCTGGAATTATTTTCTTAAATTCTTTTTCTAATAGTTCATTAATAGTGTACAGAAATGCAACGGGTTTTCGTGTATTGATTTTGTATCCTATAACCTTCCTGAATTTGTTTACTAGTTCTAATCGTTTTCTGATGGAATTTTTAGCTTTCTAGAATATGTCATCTGCAAAGAGTGATAGTTTCACTTGTTCCTTTACAATATGGATAGTTTTATTTCTTTTTCTTGCTTAATTGCTCTGGTTAGGATTTCCAATACTATGTTGAATAAAACTAATGAGTGGGCATCCTTGTCTCATTCGTGATTTTAGAAGAAAAACTTTCAGTTATCGCCATTGATTATGATGTTAGCTGCAGGCTTGTCATACATACAGTATATGACTTTATTATGCTAGGTATGTTTCTTCTATATTGCCTTGCTGAGAGTTTTTGTCATAAATGAGAGTTAAATTTTGCCAAATTTGTAAAAATAATAATCTTTAGGTACTGAGTATGTTTACCCTCTGCCTACAAAATCTGTAGCCAACATTTTCTCCCAGGCAATTTATTAATTTTAAGTATCATTCATGAAACAAACTTTATTTTTCATTAAAAAAAATATTTTATGCTTAAGTAATCTCTACACCCAACATGGGGCCTCAAATTTACAACTGTAAGATCAAGAGTCACATGCTCGAGTAAGCCAACCTGGCACCCACAAAACTGTATTTCATTTTATTTATATTTATTGATTTTTAAGATTTTATTTGTGTGAGAGAGAGAGCTCACAAGCAGGGGGAGCAATAGGCTGAGGGAAAAGCAGTTTCTCCGCTGAGCAAGGAACCCCATGGGACTCAGTCCCAGGACCAGAGCTGAAGGCAGATGCTTAACCAACTGAGCCACCAAGGCATCCCAAAACTTTATTTTAAATGTCCTTGATCGGCCATTCTTTTCTTTTATGGCTCCCAGATTCGAGTTTTGTGAAGACTCTACTTCCAGACTCAAATAATATTCTCCTTTATTTTCTTATGGTACGTTCCTAGTGTATGTTTTGTGCATAACATGCACTTCTTCAATCCATGTAAAATATTTTTAATGCACAGTATGAGATAGGGACTTAGTTAATTTTTTTCTTATTTATTTTTTTTTTTTAAGATTTATTTATTTATTTGACAGAGAGAGATCACAAGTAGGTAGAGAAGCAGGCAGAGAGAGAGAGGAGGAAGCAGGCTCCCTGCTGAGCAGAGAGCCCGATGCGGGACTCGATCCCAGGACCCCGAGATCATGACCTGAGCCGAAGGCAGCGGCTTAACCCACTGAGCCACCCAGGCGCCCCAATTTTTTTCTTATTTTGTGGCTGTTTGATAGCCAGTTGTTACAATAATTACTCAATGGTTCTTCATTTCCCCACTGATTTCAAATGTTAAGTGGGCATTTATTTATTTATTTTTATTAGAGAGATTGGGGAAGGAAGGGAGAGAGAGAAGGAAGGGGAAGATGGAGAGAGAGAGCATGAGAGAGGGGAGGGTCAGAGAAGCAGACTCCTGTTGAGCAGTGAGCCTGACTCGAGGCTGAATCCCAGGACCCTGAGATCATGACCTGAGCTGAAGGTACACACTTAACCACTGAGCCACCCAGGTGCCCTAGAGACAGACTATATATATATATATATATATATATATATATATATATATATATATATATATTTTTTTTTTTTTTTTAAGATTATGTATTTATTTATTTGACAGAGCGATCACAAGTAGGCAGAGAGGCAGGCAGAGAAAGAAGGGGAAGCAGACTCCCCACAAAGCAGAGAGCCTGATGTGGGGCTCAATCCCAGGACCCTGAGATCATGACCTGAGCCGAAGGCAGAGGCTTTAACCCACTGAGCCACCCAGGTGCCCCTGGAGAGAGACAATCTTAAGCAGGTTCTGTGCCCAGTGCAGAGCTGAACACAGGGATAGATCTCACAACCTGAGATCATGACCTGAAAGAAAATCAAGAGTCAGATGCTTAACTGACTGAGTTACCCAGGTGCCCCTTAAGCAGGCATTTTATTTTATTTTATTTATTTATTTTTTTTAAAGATTTTATTTATTTATTTGGCAGAGATCACAAGTAGGCAGAGAGGCAGACAGAGAGAGAGAGGAGGAAGCAGGCTCCCTTCCGAGCAGAGAGCCCGATGCGGGACTCGATCCCAGGACCCCGAGATCATGACCTGAGCCGAAGGCAGCGGCTTAACCCACTGAGCCACCCAGGCACCCCAAGCAGGCATTTTAGATGAGACTCAAAGGAGGGGGAGAATTTGGATGGGGGGATATGACAGGAAGTGATTCTAGTGATTGGGACCAAATTCACACAGATAGCATGAGAAAATAACGGGTGTTCTTTAAGGAATGCTGAGTATGATGGTCCTGGAGCCAGGAAGCACTCAGTTTATAATAACCTCAATAATAATTTAGAGAAAAACAGCAACCTTGAACTTTAGAATATAGCTGAAAGACCTTAGGGGGTTCTTTTAAATTTTTTTGAAAAATAAAATTCATTATCTATTTAGAATAGAAACTTTTGTCAAACCTGAAATAAAAGGATACACCTTAAACCTGATTTGAAAAAACCTATAGCATATATCACACTCTGGCAAAAAACTGAAAGCTTTCCCCATAAGTCTAGGAACAAGACAAGAATGCCTGGTGTCATCATCTTTCTTCAACATTTTAGAGGAAGTCTTAGCCAATGTCATACAGCAAGGTCAAATAAGACATGAGGATTCGAAAGGAAGAAATATATCACTATGCACAGAGGACATGAATTTGTCATAAAATCTGAAAAAATATGAATCACTAAAATTAGTAAGTGACTTGGTAGGATCACCAGATAAAAGGATATTTACTAGAAGCAAAAATCAATTGTTTTTTGGGCATCTGGGTGGCCCAGTTGGTTAAGCAGCTGCCTTTGGCTTGGGTCACGATCCCAGAGTTCTGGAATCGAGTCCTGCATTGGGCTCCCAGATCCACAGAAAGTCTGTTTCTCCCTCTCACCTTCTCCTTGCTCATGCTCTCTCTCACTGTCTCTCTCTCAAATAAAAAAAAAAAAAAAAATCTTTAAAAAAATCGTTTTTATTAGTAGCTACAAATAGAAAATATAATTTTGAGAAGCAAGATAACTTAAAATAGTCAAACACCTAGAAATCTAGCAAAATATATATAAGATTTCTATATTATAAGAAACCCATAACCAAAATTAAGGAATACCTAAAAAAATTTTTTTAAAAGACGGATATACTATATTTGTGGATTGGAACCTTGATATTGTGGAGATGTCAATTCACCAAAAATTGAGCTATATATTCATTGTAATCCCAATCAAAACATCAACAGGTATTTTTGTAGAAATACAAGCTAAGTGTAAAATAAAAAAATAAAAAAAAAAAGGATTCGAGAGTACCTATAATGATTTTCATGAAAAGGTGAAATTTAGGGGCGCCTGGGTGGCTCAGTGGGTTGAGCCACTGCCTTCAGCTCAGGTCATGATCCCAGGGTCCTGGGATCGAGTCCCGCATTGGGCTCTCTGCTCAGCGGGGAGCCTGCTTCCTCCCCTCTCTCTGCCTGCCTCTCTGCCTGCTTGTGATTTCTGTCAGATAAATAAATAAAATCTTAAAAAAAAAAAAAAAAGGTGAAATTTAGGGGTGTCTGGGCAGTTCAGTCAGCTAAGCATCTGCCTTCGGCTCAGATCATGATTCCGGGATGGGGGGGGGCGTGCAGGTCCTTTCTTGGTGGGGAGCCTGCTTCTTCCCTCTTCCCCTCCCCCTACTCATGCTTTCTCTCTCTCAAAAAAAAAAAAAAAAATCTTAAAAAAAAAAAAAGGTGAAATATGGCTGATTTGGCATTGGAAGAAGACCATGTAAATATTTAAACTTTTCTTCAGTATTTGCTGCTCTTGTACCAGGCACACTACTGGGTATTTTCCAGTTAGCATTCCCCAGAACCTTAGCTCTGGAGATGCTCAGAGAGAAAAAAGGGTCCCACAGTCACCAGTCTACAGGAAAAGCTCCATGGTACAGTCTCCTCTTGGGAGATTCATGGTGGACAGCAGGATTTTAAAGGCTCTGACAAATGTAGGAGAAGAGAAGAAAATAGATTGTGTTTAACCCAGGATTTTCCAATCTCATTTGATGATTCAAGCTCTCTTTGAGAAACCCTGGCCTGGAGTGCTTTTTATACGTATCTGTTCTTCCCATATCAGTGAAATAGCCAAGAGTTGATTTTTTCATTGTTCATTTTATGGATGAAGAAATGGAACCTCAGGCAGGTAAAGACTTATATAGGTCACATAGCTACTAACACAGAATCTTCAATGCAAATCTAATTTTTCTTAAAAAAAAAAAAAAAATCCATTACTTTTTCCAGGGTGAAACACTACTTTCATACAAAATAGCACTTAGAAATGGAATATACCTTTGTGATCTCTTAGAGTAGTAACCTTACAATGTTGATGAGACAATTGGGGCCCAGACAAATTAAGTGCCTTGCCCCAGGTCAAGAGCTTGCAGACTAGCAGGAGGAACAAAAGAATCCATGACTCAGTGACTCCCAATTCAGTGCTCTACTGCCCCATATAATTAGGAGACAAATATGTGTCAGTGCAGGGTGAGACCAAATGAACTGCCCAGATTGAGGAGGTGCTCTCAGATGCTGAATGAATGATTTACCTGAGAAAAGATGATACTGGAGCTCTGTTAAGCTGTCATGGAATTTTGAAATGAGGGTTTAGGAGCCACTTGACAACTGGGTTATAATATGGTAGAGCACTGAATATTGTCATTTTCAAGATTTTAACCCCTTATTTGTATTTTTATTCCTCTCTCCTGGAAAGTGCCACATGTCACTTTGAAAAATTAAAGGGAATTTAAATTTCTGATCAAAAGCAATTTCACAGCTGGAATTGCGTGCATCCCGGAGTAGCACAGGTTAGGAATCATTTTTCTGAAGTGTGTCAGATCTGAGGAATAGAAGGATAATGCAGTAGGCAGAAACACCTGGCAGAACCTGTAGGGCAGGGAAGGGTGTTCACTGTGGGTACTGCTAAGAGCAGGAGGGAAAACCAAAACACTCCAGAGGAGGGTCAGGGGAGGGCTGGGCTGAAGCTGAAAGCTCTAAGAGCAAAGAGGGGAAAAGCTTATATTTAACAGCAGAGGGAAAAATGAGGGACATTCGGAGACAAAGAGCCAGCCCCCAAACGAGGAGAAGTCAACCGTAAATAACAGGGAAGAGGAAAATAAGCGAATGCAAACATTCCATTGAATTCTGGACATTCTGTGCAGAAACATTTTGGTTGTGGATGGTGACCATTGGGCACAAAGGGCGAAACAGATTGCAGAAACATTCAGTCCATTAGTGGGAGACAGTCCCTTAGGGACAAGGAAAGAGTAATCAGAAACAAAAAAGGAATGTGTGTTTTACTCTCCTTTGCTTTCTCTTCTCTATGCCAGTGACTCTTGTGGACCTTATGTGGGGTAGAGTAGAGCATGATTTAGGGGTTCCTGGGTCCCGTGGGGAAATACTATCATGATCTCAATTTGACTGCACCCCATCCGCCTTCTAAAATGTGCAACCTGGTGTCTAGTTAATATAATTTTTTAAAATATTTTTTAAAAAAGATTTTATTTATTTGACAGACAGAGATCACAAGTAGGCAGAGAGGCAGGCAGGGAGAGAGGAAGCAGGCTCCCTGCGGAGCAGAGAGCCAGATGAGGGGCTGAATCCCAGGACCCTGGGATCATGACTTGAGCCGAAGGCAGAGGTTTTAACCCACTGAGCCACCCAGGCGCCCCGAGTTAATATAATTTTAATTTACTGAGAAGTTCTGTTCCTTAATGGCTCCTTAGTACTATCTCACCCCCAACAAAGCAACAGAAGACAATCTTTTACTTTCTCAAAAGTAAGTATTACCTACATTAAAAAAGTAAAAAGCAAAAGATCCCATAAAATCAGGAATTTCTAGACATTCTAGACATTAAAATCTTGTAAGTAATCATCAATCCATTTGCACTCTCTGAATTTGTTGAATTAGAACCACCCCCACCCCCCAGTCAGTAGTCTCTGGTGACAGTTATTAATGCTGCCCATCATGTGGGAGGTGGCTCAGAGGTGATACCGGTGCAACAGATTCAAGTTCAAGTACAGAGCAGGCCAACTTCTCAGAATAAGTGCTATCCGCTCACATTTTCATTTTCAATTTTTATTGCTTTTCTCTGATTATAAAAATAAATGTTCACTGTAGAAAAACTTGGAGCTTTCAAAAATATATAATGCAGGGGCGCCTGGGTGGCTCAGTGGGTAGCCTCTGCCTTTGGCTCAGGTCATGATCCCAGGGTACTGGGATTGAGCCCCACATTGGGCTCTCCCCTCAGCAGGGAGTCTGCTTCCCTCCTCTTTCTCTGCCAGTCTCTTTGCCTACCTGTGATCTCTGTCTGTCAAATAAATAAATAAAATCTTAAATATATATATATATAATATATATATAATGTAATATATATATATAATGCAGAAAGAGAAAGCAATCCAAAATTCCAACCCTCAGAGTGAAGAGCTTCAACTGTTTTCCTCTGACATTTATTTAAATTTCATTAACATTTATTCAAAACAAAATACAACTCTTGTGGTGGTCGTTTTTTTAAAACGGGATCATCATGGTAGTGTTTAACCCAGAAACTTACTCTTCTTGCTTAAGATCTGTTCTACTAAAGAGATCCATCACATTGTTGTTAAAAGGATGTATAGAATTCGTTGGTATGAATGATTCAGTCTAACGAAATTTCCACTAATGGAAGTATGTTTTTACAATTATTTCACTCTGGTGAATTTCCTGCTCACATATCCTAGTACATAGGTGAAAGCATTTTTGTGTATGAAATCCTAGAAATGGACTTGCAGGGTCAAAGGGTGCATGTATTAACATTTTTATTAGGCTGTGCTTGAATCTTAAAATCTTTAAAATTGCTGTGCAGTTTGAAACAGTTATCGGCTGGATTCTTTGTTGCAAAGCCTAAACATCAGCCAGTAAGTCTAATTCCTTTTTCAGAAGTCTTTGGAGAGGACAGTTTCCTGTCACAGGCTGCCATGCGACCTCACATGTTTTCTGTCAGAGCTACAACTCTAAAGCACATCAAAAATATTTGTTATTTTTGAGGAGTGAGCTTTTGGAATTTCTTTTCTTTCTTCCTTCTTTTTCTTTCCAGATGACATTAGCTTTAGGTATTTTTTTGGAGTTTTTAGTAGGCTTAAGTAAAATAGGTAAATTAAGGTAATCTATTACTCATTCTTCCTCCTTTCATTCGCTGGACGGACTATCACATGTTGGTACTCTTGGGACGACTGCCTAACACAGGTGCAAGAGGCCACTATCTGTCAATTCTCATCATTCAGTTACTGTTTCTAGTAGTTTTCCATCGTTTGTCACATTAAACTTAAGTCACCAGGGGTGACCATCTTAATTAAGCAATACTTCCACTTCAAGAGAACGAGGAAGACAGAGTTTCAAGAGTAAAAGACTGGTCATTGTACCCTCCCGAGCCTCCTACTCTAAAGTGATTTTTTCCCTCCTCTGGACTCAGATTTTATTTTATTTTATTTATTTATTTTTTTAAGATCTTATTTATTTATTTGACAGAGAGAAATCACAAGTAGGCAGAGAGGCAGGCAGAGAGAGAGGAAGGGAAGCAGGCCCCCCGCTGAGCAGAGAACCCGATGCGGGACTCGATCCCAGGACCCTGGAATCATGACCCGAGCCGAAGGCAGCGGCTTTACCCACTGAGCCACCCAGGCGTCCCATGGACTCAGATTTTAAATCATCTGTGCTATCCATTAACTTGGCTATGAACTTCCTTTGTTCTTGAAAAGCCATTTCAGTGTTTATATAAATCAAATCACTAAGTATATTCTCTCACCTAGATTACATGCTCCACAAGAGGAGGGATTTTGTTTGGTTTACTGATGTTTTCTCAGCATCCAGAACAGTACCTGGCCATAAAAGGTGCTTAATACAGATTTGTGGAATGAAAGATGAATTCTTTGAAGCCAGAAATCTTGTATTTTGCATCTCCATAGTAAATGCCAACTTGCTGATTAAATTAAGGAAAGGATCTTCATTCAGGAATACAATTTAAGATTTTCTTAGAAGCAGAGTGTGGAGTATCCTTTGCCTAAATAATATTCAAGGTTCTTTCCAGTTCTAACTTACTATGAATCTCGCAGTTTTCAAAGAATTAGAATCCAATATAAGAAAATATATATACTACTAAAACTAGAGTGAAAATAATTGCATAAATCTGTGATTTAGAAAGCAGTGCAGTGATTTTTCTAAGCCTTCAGATAATTATAAAGATCAAATGTGAGAAACTATATTGACCATAAATTATATTCTGTAAGTGCCTCTCTAGGGAAAAAACAAAAAATCATGGTATCAAGTTGTTAATTGGGAATGCCTCTACAAGCATAAAAATATGTATTTACGGTTACTGTATAAATAAGAAGGCAAAAAAAAATTTATGTATAACATCTATATTCTGGACTATACCAACAGTGGTATGACCCTAATGAGAGATATCTGCCTTCACATCCATGTGAAATGTGCAGTTATTTCAATTTAAAGCCAATAAAAATAAAAGCAGTGAGAAAGAATAAAAAAGAGAATCAGAGGGACAGAAAGATCCATCTAAATCTGGGGCCTGTTTCGAATAATATACAACATTTTTGGAAATAAAGGAAGAAAGAGGAAAAACTTTAGAAAGTCACTTCAGAAAAAGTCCATCTTATAAAACTCATTTTAATTCTAGTGTTTTAGTACTTATTTATGTCAGACCACCTCTTAGTGGATGTTTGGTTTCCTGTGCTGAGCCTTAGAAAAATTGTCTTGTGGTCAGAAAATAGCATATTCTCAAGACAGTTGACTGAAAAGACCGTTTTTTTGGCTTACTATTTTTTACAACCAATTTTACTTTAAAAAGAGAGTGAATTAATCAGATTTGAGATGAACATGCACTGGTTGAACTGTAGTGGATATATTCTGCCTGCTTAAAAAAGAAAATGAATCAGCTTGAAAATGATTTTATATAGAAGCAATTGACATGAAGAATAGGGCCTCAAATGAAAGTCAGTTTTTGATCTGAGAAAGAGAGAAAGAAATAAAAGAGAAGAAAGAAGATGAAAAAAAAAAAAGAAAAAAGAAAAAAGGAGAGAGAGAAAGCTGTAAGAATACTTGGATGGGGGAGGGGCGTTTCAAAAAACACAGTGGTTAGAAGAAGGCGTGTGCCCAAGTTAGACTAACAGAGCAAAGTCTGAACATCAACAACAGAAGCATTCTTGGGGAAAACTAATGGCCAGGAACACTCTATAGTTAATTTACTAAAATAAAAATCTAAACAAGTATTCATTCGTTGAGGCTTAGGACATGTTAGTACACATAACAGTACACTTGTAATAACGTACTTTCAAGAAAAAGAAATCCTCAAAAAAAATTTTTTAAGAGACCAATTATGGAAAAAACTGTAAACAGAACATTTTAACTTAGGTGAGGTAGATGGAAATAGAAAACAAAGTATGAATATGGTAAGGTGTTATTGCTTTCAATCATTAATGTTAGAAAGTGAAAAACTGTAGGATCATACATCTTAAGAAAAATGGAAAATGGTTCTAAAAATGTACCAAACAAAAAACGAATTTCAGCGTTTATGAAATTCCAATTAAATGTGTAAAAATCCCCCCGCCAAAATGTTCAATTAAATATCTAAGTTTGACAGGTTATCAAGCTTTTATTATAGATATACTTGCAATATTTATAAATATCCGGTTTAAAAATACATATATTATTTTTAAAAGATGCTTTTGAAGCTATTAAAAAAGCATTCTTTGCCTACTTAAGGGCTCACGGGAAAACTGATGCCATATTCAATAGCTACATCAAAACAAATATATACAAAATTCTAAATTTCATTTTATAGAAATACCATCTGTTAAAGTACAAGGTGCTTTATCTCAGAGACAGGCTTAAGCTCAGCCAGGAATCAGAAAATGTGTTCCGAGGGGAGGCCCAGTTCAACCTGATCATTTCATGAGCACAATAAATCAACCAAAAAGCCCACCTTAAATAGCTAAAGCAGTCATAAAAATAGGCTGATGGTTACTTTACTCCAGCGATAACATAATCCTCGGTCTTATTGTTGTGGAGCAGATGTCATTATGGGTGGGGCTGACGCGCAGAGCAGCTGAAACATTTTTGTACCACCCCCCGCACACTTTCAATGGGATAGAAGGGGCTCCAAAAAGGTAAGGGGAAAGCTCTCAGCGATCAATTCCTACTAGAGATAAAGAAGTTTTGATGTGGTCGTGGTACCGGAAAGACCACAATGAGATTTTAAAAATCCCCCATGATTAGCTCCTACCCTGGAGAAGAGATCTTCCCTTTCTCCCCTCCCCTGCCGGCTCCTCCTTGGGACACTTGGCTGAGTCTTTCTTTCTCTCCTTCCCACGCTGAGGTGAGGTTGCACGCCAGCCAGGGACGCCTGTTTTTCTCTTCGCGCGGAGGGAACTCTGCGGGTAGGAGCCCCGGGTGGCAAGAAGGGAGAGGGCGGCGATGTGGGAAGGCAAAGAAAGCTCGCCAGGGACGAGCCGGGCTGGGGTTGGGAAAAGAGACGCGGGCCACAGAGGAGCCGTCCGAGGAGGCCCAGGTGACGAGGGAAATCTTCCCGGCTCGGAGCTGGGACCGGACGCTTCCGGCGGGCCACAGTCGCTCTCGGCCTAGCGCGGCTCGCTTTTCGCGCTCCACCCGGGCGGCAGGGTGTTAGAGAGGGTAAACCGCGCCTCGCACTTGCCTGGGACCGGGTGACCAATAACTGGTAATAGTCTTTGCTCGGCGCTGGGCCTTGTCCTACAATTTCGAACAGAGTCTCCGGCAGCCACGACGCCATCTTGGGACGCCACCGCCGTCGCTAAGACAACCAGGAAGGGGCGGGGCTTGATTGGGGTCATGGGGCCAAAGCCCTAGTTTAAATCGAACCCCGCTTTTGAACTAGCGGGGGGTTTCTGCCTTGGGGTGGTCGACCTCTCTCCCAAGAGTCAGAGGGAACTCTGGTCCGTGAAATTTCAAACCTCAGGTCCCTGGTGACCCGAAAGGGAATTAGTTCCTGCTACCATGGAGGGGAGGGGGTGACCCCGGCGGAGGGATACCGAGCACAGTCCCTCATTCCCCTTCCTGGTCCCTCGAAGGGATCGGGAGGAGATCTCAGGCCGCTGGGAGAGTCGCTCCGGGCGGTGGGGGAGGGAGGGGCGATGTGATGGGCCGCGTGTAAGCAGCGGGGCCTTTCCCGCGGACGAGCTCGTCAGTCTAAGCCGGCGGGCAAAATAGTTCCCGGAGGGTGTTGGAACGGGCGGGGAGGGAGGCGGCGCGGGCGGAGGCGCACGCCGGCCGCGGTGCTGCGGCTCAGCTGATAATTGAAGGGACCCGAGGAGCCGCCGCCGCCGCCGCCGCCGCCGGGGGGGGTGGGGGGAGCGAGTGGAAGTTACTGCCGCGCCACCGAGTCCGGACCGGAGACTTTGGGGCCCAACTAGGTAATTGGGGCTCAGTTCCGAGCGGCCGGGCCAGGCTTGGGGGAGGGCGTTGTGCTGAGGGGTTGGGGGGGTGGCAAGGGGGGTGGGGAGGAGCTGGAACAGAAAGTCCTAGGAAGCCCGGTTGTGTCATCGCCGCGATTCGGCCCCCGCTCGGCCTGCTCCCGGCGGCAGCGGCGGGGCCGCGGAAGGACCGGGCCGGGGGTTGACGGGCGAAGCGCTCGAGGGAGACCGGGGCCGGGCGGGAGCGGGGGGGGGTTCGCTGGGTCCCCCCTCTGGCCCCCCGCGATGAGGAGGGCCCTTCACGGAACCGGGGTAAGGCGTGCGGGTCTTGGGGAGCCCTGTGGGGGCCGGGGGGGGCCGGAAGTGGGCTTTGGAGCTTGGAGGGCGTCTAGGAAGCGAGAAAGTGGGGGGCCGGAAGTGCAGGTGGGGGGTGTGAAGACGGCAAGGGTTCCCCGGAAATGGGACGGGGGGCCCGGAAACCGGGAGAGGGGAGGCTCCAGGGCCGGGGACGGCCCGGAAATGGAAACTAGGGAGCAGCTCGAGTGACAACAGTTGTGGGAAGCGAGGGTCAGAGGAGGGAGAGGCCGGAGTGACTTTAGACCGCAGTAAGGGGTTTCCTGCCAAGGGGGGAGGGTTGTGGGCGGGCGAGGCCGGAGACCGGGGTCTGCGCTGGGCAGTTTCTTTAGCCGTGGGAAGTTGAGATTGAGTGAGGATGACGACGAGACGGGCGTGCAGGGGGGCTGGAAAAGAGGCCGAGAAACTTGACTGAGAGGAGCAGAGCATGCTTCTGAATAGATCAGAGTGGAAATCGGGGGTGGGGGTCCAGGACTTGGGAGGGAGGTGGACCAGTTGTCACTCCAATCGTATTAGCATTCAAAGCGAGTCAGGCGATTAATTTATTTATATGTGGATTACATAAAACCTATTATATCGTTTGTCCATTCAGTTCACCCTCTCTTCATCCTCCTCCATGGTGAGTGGGTTTCTAGTTCAGAAACAAGTTAAGGGGAGTTCAAATAACGAAGGCTGGAAAAATCCCAAATCCTGTCCTTCGTGGCGCTTCCTTCCTTAGAGTAACAGGAATCCTTAATTTGCTACAGGGAAAAGAATTAATAAAGATTTAAAAACACATGCAAATCGGGAGGAAATAACTTAACACATTTGAACTGCTGGGGGGGACCTTGTGTGGTAAGAAGGAACGGAAGGGGTTGCTCCTGAACCCTTAAGACACGTTCGTCTTTGATAACGCCGTTGTACTTTGGGGACGTTGTACTTTGGGGACGTTTAGCTTAAGCGTCGTGTCTGGCGGTGGGTAGAGTTTAATTCTTTCGTTAGTTAATTGAAGGAGGGACTGTGTCAGTGAGTAAACGTTCGTGTGTGAGGGGTTCAGGGGTATGTTTCTTAGTGCAGTGAATGTGTTCTGAGTGGACGTCTAACTGCTCCCCTGCTGTCTTCCTTTCCTAGTCGGCCTTTCCCGGATCTTGCCTGGGCTGCCAGATCACCCGATCCCCGGGCTTTACTCCGTTTTGTAGGCCCTTTAGTGCTGTAGTCAACTTTTATTCCTCTCATCTCTCTGTAGATATTTCTGGCATTTCATTTTTTAAAGACCCAGAAAGTTGAGGCTGAGGATCTCCTCTCTAAAAGCAAAACAAAACAAAAAATACAGGGTAGAAAGTTGAAAGAGCTATTGAGTGGGGCAAAAAACCGACGCTTGGAACAAAGGTCCTAGTTGTTGGGGAAAAAGGCAAGAGGCCTATATGTGAGGCCTGTGTGTGGTGTGTTTGTGTGTCGCATTTACTCGGGTGTGGAGGAGGTTGGGGGGGCGGTTAAGGTTGAGGAATGGCATCATCAGGTTAGAGAGTCAGTTGCATGCAGATAGTTTTATTAAGGTTTATTTTCATTATGCAAAGAGATCAATATTAAGTGTGAATTTTGAAGTAAATTTTGAAGTAAATTTCTTTTGAAACAGCCCTGCTCCATTTTCAGGCCCAGAAACATTAATGAATTAGTGTGGCTTTTAAACATCATAGTGAGATTGTTTGGGGAGTTTTTATTTCATTTATTTTACACTTAAGAGAGCATATTAATATGGTTGGAGTTTGTGGGTTTTGTCTACATCTGCTTTTCTGTGAATGTGCCAGTATCCATAAGGATTTAAGAATTGCCATATAATTAATGTAGAATACAAATAACATTATCATCATTTCTATTGGATTCCCAGTTTTTAGAGAGTTGAGGGGTTTGTAAGTCTGCTGAGCTCACGGTTATTGTTTAGTTTGTGTCAGTGAACAGGCTTTTGTTTCAGTTTTTCATTTCCTTTCTAAAAGTTTTAGAATTTGGCAGTTAGAGTTCCAGAAGCTGCTAAGCTAAAATATTTTTTTTTAAAAATTAAGGGGATGCTAAACCAGTATAAAATCAGTGTTTTCACTGAGCAAAGTAAATTTGATTATTTACCTTTCCATTCTAACTTTTAAGATTACTGTATTTATGTTATCTAGATAAGATTTTATGATTCTATTTAAGCACCTCATTCCAGCCAAGAGACAAACAGTGGCTTGGGAATTCACACACTGCCAGTTAGTAGCTGTGTGACCTTGAGCTATTCACTTAACCTATCTGGTCTCCAGTATTTTTTTTTTTTTTTTAAGTATTTGTTTTTTGATTTTCATTAGAGAGCTCCAGCATGAACAGGGGGGAGGATCAGAAGGAGAAGTAGATTGCCCTGCAGAGCAGGGAGCCCTTATGCAGGGTTCCATCCTAGGACCTCAGGATCAAGACCTGAAACTTAACCGAAGGCCAACTGAGCCACCCAGGTGCCCCTGGTCTCCAGTTATTTTATTTGTGAAATAGGGATGGGTAACCACTGTTTTACCTCACTGGGTGATTTTTGAGACCCAGTGGATATAATGGTTGTGAAAAACTACGAGCTGCTAAATAAGTATAATACATTATTAGTTTTAGAAAATTATGTTAGCTGTTTTGAGGTCACTGAAAACACAGAGCTTCTCAGCAGTGGTAGTGATGGGGGGGTGACCTTGATGTGAGGTAGGTTGCAGATATGAAGTTACAGCAACTTATATTTTGAAACTATTAAATCGGTAGTGGAACTTGGGCCAAATTTCTTGTTTATTATTATTTTTTGCATCAGCATGGTAGATATTTTTTCACTATACCTCCTACTAATAAATACGTTAATCATACTTAGAGATTTTCTTTACATTTTATTGTTGATGACATGTACCTGTTCTGGTCTGTGGCTCTTAAGAAATTGACTTTCCACCATTAAGAGAAAATATTGCCAAATCTTGATCTGATTTCTTTACAGGATTTAGGGGAATTTAAAAAATTATTATTTTTTTTTCTTTTAAGTGGGTGGGTGAGGATCTTTCTGAGCAAATAGGATACCACCAGTTGCCCCTTTATTTTTCCATTTGCTGAGGTACTTCAGCAGACTCAAGTTGAAAAAGCAACCTGTTTGTTGCTTTTTCTCTTCACTCACATTCTTTCTACTGCCAGTAACATGCACTTTTCCTTTATTTAAACCATTTCGGTTCACTTCAACTGGCCCCTTCATATCACTTCCTCAAAAATTTATACCCCATGACCTTTACTTTTTATTTCTTGGTTATTTAAATAAGCTCCATTTTGGGATTAGAGTGCTAAATTTGTTGACATATGTTGCTTTTGTTTCCTCGACTGGATTATAGGCTTCTTGAAGTCAAGGATTATTTTGTATCATTACTGTGTTTTGCATGAAGGTGCACACTATGCCTAATTGAAAATAATACCCATTTTTCCTTCCCACTCCAAACCAGTAATGTTAGCCTAGTCTTGCTGACTATGCAACCAGTCTTCCCACTTGGAAAGTTTCTTAGCCTCAACAGATTTCCTTAGGATGCTATTTGGTTTTGTGATCACAGCCTCTTGTATTTCTGACTGCTGTGACATCGAATGCCTGGAAAGGGTAGAAGAGTAAGAAAGAAGTTGATATTATACAATAAATAGAATCGATAGATTGTTATATAATCCTGCTTGTAGTTCCTAACATGTAATGTTAGCCTTACATTTGTCTGTTTTCTTGTAGTGCCTTTGTATAGTTCATACTGATTTCTTGAAGTCCTAAACCTCTAGCAGTTCTCTGTAATCGCTACCTGGTCTGCTGCATGACTCGAACACACAGTAGGTGCTCATTGTTACAGTAAATAGATAAATATACTGATGCTGAACCAGTCTCTTGATTTTAAAGTAAAATTTAACTTGGCCAGTTCCTGGATTTTTTAACAATACAGTTCTTTAAATCTAATACCCTAATTTACTGATTTTAGGTAATGGGCAAGAAAAGTTGTTTCCTAGGCTGAGATAAGTCTCTTAAGAGTACTCTGAGGCCTTTCAGATTTTGGTTGTGATTGTTACAGTTTCATTAAACTGGGTAGGCCCAGAAGAAAAAGGAACTTGTCCATTATTCAGACCTACCTGTTTCATCTTGAGCACGCAAAAGCTTTTGGTAAACTTCTGCAGCTCTACTTGGAGTGGGAGAAAAAAAATCTGCTTGCCACTCTTCTCTGTCCTTTCATTAGAGAACAGCATTCATTGTTCATGCAAACATCTGATTTGAAGGTTGAAGACTTGGGTAGTTGTCTTGACTGCCTTTTCTGTCTTTGTGACCTTGGGCGAATAATTGAACCTTTGTGAGTTTTAAGTGCCTAATCCGAAGTGTGGTTTTTGCCATCTAACCTAGGTTTGTCATTTGTATGCTAGACACTGTATTTAGGAGATTAGGCTAGGTAGATTGGAACACAGGGCCCTTCCCCACTGGTTCATTGCAGCATTGACTGTTGCCTCATTTGTTAACATCCTTCTACCTAGAATATACTTCTGTTATATGTAGACGTGAAAGGCTTTGAGGATAGATAGTGTTCCTTAATTGATGTTCCTTAATTGAAGTCTGTCTTCCCCTTTTTTTAAGTCCCTCTAGCAGTGTCTGGCCTGCATTAAGGAATCTGAATGTTTATTAAAGGAACAAGTTTTGTGAGAATAAAATACTGCTGTAAGTGAAAATAATTTGTAACAGTTTAACGTCTTACTTATTTTGACAAACTTTTTGAATCATAGTTGATGCTAAAAATTTTGGGTTTTCTTTTTAATCTATTGGATATATTTTAGGACTACGAGTTACTTTGTCATGTATAAAAAAATGAGGACAAGCCTTTTCATAGTCTTTACTCATCCTTTATTTACGTATAATAGTTGATCATTTAAATTCTACACTGAGGCCCTAAATATATTTTGATACGATGGGATGCACATATTTGTTAAGTATGCAGTTGAGTTTTATACAGCATTTTTGTTTAGTTTCTTTGTTTCTTTTTTAGAAAGGATATATTTATTTCTGTAAATAAAATGTTATTACTCATATGTGGATTTTGAAGATTATTTATTAGCTGAAGCGTCTATCAGCAAGTCTTCAAGACTTAAAGTTACAGAATTTCAATGTATATTTTAATCAACTTGTTGGCTGTCATAACCAATGAGTTCTACCCTGACTTCAAAACTCCTACTCGGGTTGCCTGGGTGGCTCAGTGGGTTAAAGCCTCTGCCTTCGGCTCAGGTCATGATCCCAGGGTCCTGGGATCGAGCCCCGCATTGGGCTCTCTGCTCCGGGGAGAGCCTGCTTCCTCCTCTCTCTCTGCCTGCTCTCTGCCTACTTCAGATCTCTCTCTGTCAAATAAATAAAATCTTTAAAAAAAAAAAAAAAAAAAAAAACCTCCTACTCATTCCACCCGTGGGCAGCATTCTTGAATAAATAGATGTACCTTGTGCTGTATCTTCTTGAGGTCAAATTAACTCAGTTTGAAGTCCTTATAGTGGTAAACATCTGTGATGCCCTGGAAACCCAAAATGAGTTTTTATAGATAACTGCCAGTCTGAAATTCACTCAATGTTGAGTTGTAATTTAAGCTGCTTTGTGTCCTTAGAGAGCAGGTTCATGGAGATCATATGGAGGGCCTCTCTCCCCCCACCCCCACCCCCCTTTTTTTTAGTCTTTCTGAAAACCTAGTGCTTGTAGTTGCCTTGTAAATAGTAAATACATGAACGTGCTGTAATGTCTGCTGTGTCCCAGTATGTTGTAATCTTGTCTGTTTTTGCACCCTGGGCTGCGTGCATTCCGATTGAGCTGCTTGGTCCTCTCTGAACACACTCCAGGAACTTCAGCTTCTTTGCTTGGACTTTGATGAGTTGGCCTGGATCGACAGCCTTCTGCATATTGCGTCTCTTGTAGCTACAGATACACACTTCACTTTTTTCCAGAACCTCCTGTAAGAGTTTTACTCCTCACTTCTTCCATGACATCTTAGTAGTTTTAGTTAACTGCGTTCACCATCTGTCTTACATAATTAGTCACTTACTTCTTCTTAACTAGATCTTTGGCTTCTTGGCGATAAAGCTCTCATTTCTTCCATCGCCATGGTGGCTGGCACAAGCTCCTGACCGGCATTGTACATAGCGGTGACAGTTTATTTTGGTGACACATTGAGAAACTATATTGTGAAATAATAGTAGCACCATTTGCCATAGTTTCTGTCAGCTTGCTTATTTTCATTTCTTAGGATTTGGTAGCTGAGTATAGGATGCTAGAATATAAATTTTTCAGAATTAGGCTCATGAACATCCCCTTTGAGGGATTGTTAAGGCGCTACACTATTTTACTAACTTTTTACCTTAGGTTTAGCATTTGGGAATTATGTTTACTACCAGGTAAAAACACATTTATCAGTACATATTTATCTAGTAGTTACTGTGTGCTAGGTCTCTGCTGGAAGGAATACAGAAGGTTCTTGTCCTGAGTTCCATGGTTTCATTTAGTTGAAAATCACTT
Source organism: Mustela nivalis (assembly GCF_964662115.1). NCBI lineage: Eukaryota > Metazoa > Chordata > Mammalia > Carnivora > Mustelidae > Mustela > Mustela nivalis. Next base: position 76,543,095 of record NC_139030.1, read on the forward strand.
ACCTTGTTGAACTTACTTGATAACTACATATGGTATGGTGTTTAGCATAGAGAAGTATCCTGTAGCTATGGTAAAGCAGGTTTTCTACATATAGAAAAGAAGAAGAATCTCAATTAAGAAACTGATAAATTAGGGCACGAAATTTGGCTTTACTGAATAAACTGTTGGAAGTGCCTTCATTGTACAAGTATTTCCTCAGCAACTATTGCATGTGCATTTCTGGTTTCATACCCTCTTGAAAAATGCTGAGGAGAAATAGATTCATAAAATGAGATTTCTTGAGTTGAAGAGATGTGGTACTTTACTGTAGATGAGTTCAAACTATAACCGTATAACACAACATTGAACACTGCATATTGTTAAGTATAAAGTTGAGTTTTACAGTGGGTCCTCAGAAGCTTAGAGAGAGGTTCCTAGGTTGAAGTTGACTAGGTTGAGGAAGACTTCATGGAGAGACTTTAAGTCTCTGGACTTGAACTGGCCTTATTTGTTTGGGTAGAGAGAAGGATGGGGAGCTTAAAAAGGTGTAATTGAGGTGAGGGTCTAATGAATGGTCCCATAAACTGACCCTTTGGAGTATAGGGTCCACATCTGTGAAATAGGAAATCAGTCTGAGATGATTGAGGTTTTCAAATGGGAGAAATTAAGAAATTACTTTTAACAAATAGACATGCTGAGTTAGTGTTGATCCATGAATAAGTCGTGACAGCATGAAAAAAGTGGACAGAAGTAATTTGATTTGTAAATGATCTACAAAGAAAAAGTGCTTTCAGATCTTATATAGATATTATCTTTTATGAAATGGCTTCCGTTTCTAGGACTGTATAAGGGGTTACTGTGGTAAGTTTTGGGGTGAAAGAAGCAATAGAGGTAAAATATCTTGTTAAGTTTCCGTACTTAGTAGTTGGAATACTTCTGTTAAATAAGCAGGAGCTGTCTAAATGACTCCCATTGCTCCTCTGTTCAGTCATAGTGTTCTTCCCCTTTAGTGGAAGCTGGCAGTCATTTTGTCTTAACACACTCATCTGTTGTTTATTCAGGTGTTTTTGTTTTTTTAAATTCAGAGTACTGTTGGAAAATTAGTATATAATTTTTTGTGAGTTCCTCAGTAATATCAGCTCTCTTTATAAGGGAAACTTCTGCTAAGCACATAGTACAGTAAAATAATAAAACGTTTTAAGAATAGTAAATTGTGAGGGGCACCTGGGTGGCTCAGTGGGTTAAGCCGCTGCCTTCGGCTCAGGTCATGATCTCGGAGTCCTGGGATCGAGTCCCACATTGGGCTCTCTGCTCAGCGGGGTGCCTGCTTCCTCCTCTCTCTCTGCCTGCCTTTCTGCCTACTTGTGATCTCTCTCTGTCAAATAAATAAATAAAATCTTAAAAAAAAAAAGAATAGTAAATTGTGGCTTAAGTATTACATAATTTTAAAAAAAAAGATTTTATTTATTATTTGTGAGAAACCATGAGTGAGAGCACCAGTGGGGTGGGGGTCAGAGAGGCTCCCCGAGGGGTTCAGTCCCAGGACCCTGGGATTGTGACCTGAGCAAAAGGCGGACACTTAACCCCACTGAGCCACCCAGGCACCCCTGCCTACTTAAAAAAAAATTGAGTTATTAACTTTGAGAGAGCTCATGAGTGCAGAATCTCTGGAAGATTCTGGATCCCCAAGAGTGGGGAGTGCCACTTCCCACAAGTGGGGCTTGGTTCCACAACCCCAAGATCATGATCAGAGCTGAAGTTGGTTGCTTAACCAACTGAGCCACCCAGGCGTTCCAGTATTTATATATACTTTTAAAAAGTGCAGGTTAATATTCCCTGTTTTTTGTTATTGTTGGTTGGTTGTTTCCCGAGCGGGGGCGGGGGCAGGGGCAGGCAGAGGGAGAGGGGGAATGAGAATTTCAAGCAGAACATGGAGCCTGATGTGTGGGGATCATGACCTGACCCCAAATCAAGAGTTGGACACTTAACCAACTGAGTCACCCAGGTGCCCCAATATTGCCCGTTTAATCAAGTTAAATATCTTATTAAAATATTTGCCTAGCACTCTGGCTGAGGTCATGGTAGATTGTTTGTTATCCCTGTTACTTTTTTTTTTTTTTTTTTTAAGATTTTATTCATTTATTTATTTGACAGAGAGAAATCACAAGTAGACGGAGAGGCAGGCAGAGAGAGAGAGAGAGTGAAGCAGGCTCCCTGCCGAGCAGAGAGCCCGATGCGGAACTCGATCCCAGGACCCTGAGATCATGACCTGAGCCAAAGGCAGTGGCTCAACCACTAAGCCACCCAGGCGCCCATCCCTGTTACTTTTATAAAAGTACACAAAACAGGATTTCAAAATTAGGAAATGAGGTTAGCTGGTGGCTGAAGGGTAACTAAAGATGCAGAGAATAATGCTTTATTTAGGTGTCTGGTAGCAGTAATATTTAGTTTTCTTACAGCAGCTTTTCTAGAGTATTCTTGTAGACTTTGCTGATTGCAATTTGAATTCATTTTATCCTTAAGTAGAAACAGAGATGTTAGCAGTTAGTGCAAGATTGATGGTTTAGAGGAAGGCTTAACAGGTGACTTAACACCTGTTAAAGCTGTATAGCACAAAATTTGTGAGGGTTCGTGGACTTTGGAATAAAAACGTTTGTGAAGGCTGTGTATTTTACTACTACAAGAGATGAGTGTCCTTTATTTTATTTTATTTTTTTAAAGATTTTATTTATTTGACAGAGAGAGAGGGAGAGAAGCAGGCTCCCTGCTAAGTGGAGAGCCTGATGTGGGACTCCGTTCCAGGACCCTGTGATCATGACCTGAGTTGAAGGCAAATGCTTAACCAACGGAGCTACCCAGGCACCCCGACAAGACTGTCTTTTATTCAAGGCATTGGTACAGCTTCCTAATTTTTCCTTTATTAAACCATGTTTCCTTGTCTTGTGTCCACCTAGGGAGAGCGGCCTAGTCTCAGTAGGGAATTAGATTTAAAGACTACCCCGCTCCGTCCCAGACCCACAAGCATTTCTGCCTTTCTCCCAGCAGATGGCAACAATTAGGCTGATTTTTGAGATTTCAGTACTTCTTAGCTTTGTGATCAGACTAGTTTCCTAATTATTTCTCAACTGTTAATTTATACATCTTGACCTCTAAATACTTTTCTTAGGAAACTAGACTGTTAATTGCAGAGTTCATTCTTTTTTTATTTTACTCTTCACCCTCTCTTTTGAAGTTTGCCCTTCCAGTTGCTGCTGTGAGGTAAGACTTGGGGAATTTCAGCCTTTGGTGTGGCACTGTAAGATAATCTGCTTCTGCCTCTTTGAACCATCTAGTATTACTTTTCAGCTGCCTGTATATTAGGCCAGGCCATTTATTCTCCAGGTACCTTCTCATTATACTAACTATTCCAAAGGGAGTTACCGAAGAGATAGTTAACTATCATTTGGGATCATCGTTGTGGCACTGGTTTTAAGTGATATGCAATTTATAAGTTCTTGAATTAGCTAAGGAATCAGAAAACTTAATGTTTGCTGGAGTAGCAGCATTTTCTTTTCTGTCGGCTGGACCTTCAGCTTACACATTTACTTCCATTCAGCCTGTGTTAGTTCGTTCTTGTTACTAAAAAAGAAAAATAAAATTCATAATGCACAATTAACTTTTCAGAGTTTACTATATTTAGAGTTACTTAGAACTATTTATAAGATGCCTGCTGAGTTTATTAAAATTTTTAATACGACAGTAAAGGATTTGGGAAGTTTTCATATTAAGAGTTTTAAAGTTAGGAATGGCTTAATCTGTGGTTCTCTTAAGGAACATATAGTCAGAGACTTAGTAAAACAATGGTTCTAAAAAACCATTCTGGAATTATGTCTGTTTTATGGTCTGGTATTAGAGTCACAGTCCACTGGAAGGAATTAGGCTGGTTTCAGCAGCTGCTGCATTTTTGTTTTAGAGGTGTTGCTTGAACTGCATTAGCAATACTCAGACCTAGAAAAATGCTCCTGTAAGATGTCTGTGCACTCAGTTTAAGTAGTCTGAAGTGAGCAGTGGATGTAGAATTTGTATATAAATAATAAGCAAATGTTATGTATTATTATAGATCTTTTTGAATACTTAAAAAGTCCTAAATCAAGATTTGGGATAAGGAAGATTTGTAAGATGTCCTTGGCCTTGAGTTTATAGTCTCATTAGGGAAGGAGATAAAGTTGGAAACAAAAGTAACCATAAAAACTCTCAAACTGAGTTTAAGACATTATTCAGATGTCTTATCAGGTGACTAGGAACAGAGTTGTTAGGAACAGAGAATTACTCAGTTATTTCTCAATATAGTTGTCTTCATCCATGTATACTTGATCACATTTAATTCCATATGAATCCTTGTTATCTTTCTGATGTGGCTGTCACTGTGAATATGTGTGATTTAATCTAACAGTGCTGTAGACCAGGCTAGTGGTGTGGGAGATGAATGGGTTAAGAATAATAAGAAAAGGTTCTTTGAATAATGGCAACAGCAGCCAACTTCTATTGAATCCTTCCCTTGGCTCACTGGTATATAGGTTAGTCTCCACGGGAGGAGGGGCGAGAAATGGAGAGGTAGGTGGGCTGGGGATGGATAGGTAAGTTGGTAAATAGAAGAGAGTGGGCATTCTAGACAGGAAGGTGTAATGAGGGTAGATGAGAGTCTGCTTCAGAAGAGGGTAGAATTTTTCAGTGTTCAAGGAGAGTTAATTGTACTGAGTAAATAAATTCTAGATGCTGTGTTTATTTTCTGTATTTACTTGAGTTTTTTGCCCAAAACTTCCCATAGGGAGAACATACCATATTCTTGCTTTGCTTTGAGTATCTCTGGGTTGTTCATAACCCCAAAGGATATGGGCTTGAAGCCACAAACTCTGATTTAAACAAGATCTTCCCTATGTGATCTTGGGTAAGTCGTTTAAACCTCTGAGGCTTAGTTTTCTTTCGTATAAAATGGGTTGTCATGCGGATCTTGTGTAAATAGTATATACTTGAATGGTAGCTGCTGTTTTTATTTATAAATTTATTTATAAATTTAAAAATGTCTGTTTGGATGGTTTAGAGGAAGGCTTATACACGGTCTTCCAGAACTGGGCTCAGTAAACTTTTATAAGGTGCCAAATAGCAAATATTTTTGGCTTTGTGGGTCCTGTATTTTCTGTTGTAATTACTCAGCTGTTGTGCAGCAAAAGCAGCCATAGCCTTTGTTTTAATAAAACTTTATTTACAAAAAGGAGTGGTGGTCCAGATTTGGCCTGTGTGCCATAGTTTGCCAACCCCTGCCCCAGAGTATTACTTGCTGCCTTTACTTGGTTCGCAGGATTTAGAAATGACATCCTTATGTCTTAAAAGATAGCATCATAATGTGTAAGTGATACAGGAATTTGGTATAAGTGACTAAGAGCAGACTGGGATATAACTTAAACTCTGGTTCTGATACAATTAAATTTGTGACCTAGGGTCAGTCACTTTATTTTGGCTTTGTTTTTGCATCTGTATACAGGAATGATAGTAATACCTATTTTAGGTTTGTTGTGAGGATTAAAACAGTCACCATGTAAAACTTTGAAACAATGGCTGTTAAAGGGTAAGTGCTCCTTGGGTAATTTCGGTTAATAACCATTCTTTTTGAGAGAAGGCATTTCCTTTGTTGATAGTCTATCTAAAAAGACAGGTTTGAGAAGTTGGATTCTGTGAGGGGTAGACTTTAAGGAGAAGGGTTGAAGGAGGTCATTTGACAGTACGGGTGGACTCATCAGCAGGATGAATTTGGGTTCCGGTTTCCTGGTTGTTTCATCTTGGGCAAGTTACTAAGGCGTAAAGTATAGAAAAATTGTACTTTATGGGGCGCCTGGGTAGCTCAGTGGGTTAAAGCCTTTGCCTTCAGCTCAGGTCATGATCCCAGGGTCCTGGGATCCAGCCCTGCATCGCATCGGTCTCTCTGCTCCGCAGGGAGCCTGCTTTCTCCTCTCTCTCTGCCTGCTTGTGATCTCTGTCAAATAAATTAATAAAATCTTTTTTAAAAAATTGTACTTTATAAGATTCTTTTGAGTTTTTCGTGAGAGAGAAGTGCTAAACACCGTGCCTTGTTGTTCCCGGTAAGGTGATCAAATGGTAGTTGCTATATTACACGTTTTTGATTAGGGTGTTGACTTCTAGAAGGAGTTTAATAGTAGCTTTTACTCTGTATAAAAGAACCATATAATAGTTCTTTTTAAATGACTTATTTTCACAGTTGCTATAAATGTATGAAATTATAGTCAACAGTGTGTGAGTTTATTGTTTTTCTGAAGTCATAATTTAGGTGTTAGTAAATTTAATGGACAATTAAAATGACACTTTAAAGATTGAAAGTAAAAATATTCCCTGACCTGGACTCACATTAAGTGTTTTGAAAAGTTTTTTTTTGAGAAAGTATCTATATTTGATCCAGGTTCAAATGTTCTGTCGTTGCTAATGATAGCCTTTTTGGCTACTACTACTAGTTTCAATAAAATGTATGATATGGTTCAAGTGATAAAACTTCAGACTTATAAAAATATAGTAATATAAAGAATATCCCATATTCCCTTTAACTAGTTCTAAGGTCAAGTTTTGTTTTGTTTTGTTTTGTTTTTTTAAATAATCATTCGAGGATAAATCTTTTCTCTTCTAGAAGTTTTCTTAGGGGCACTTTTGTGGCTCCAGAGGTTAACTGTCTGCCTTGGGCTCAGGTCATGATCCCAGAGTCCTGAGATGGAGGTGTTGGGCTCTCTGCTAAGTGGTGAGCCTGCTTCTCCCTCCCTCTCTGCCTGCGGCTCCCCCTGCTTGTGCTCTTTCTCTTCCTCCCTCTCTCTCAAATAAAAATCTAAAAAACAAAAAACAAACAAACAAAATTACTCAATAAAAAGCTTAAAAACACCTTTTTTTTTTTTTTTAAAGAAGGAATACATGTAAAATCTTCTGAAAAAAGGTCAGTGCAGTGAAAACATTTTTTTTCATGTGGGTCTTTACCAGTCATTATACATGTTGACTTTTCAGAGGATTGCGAATGTGTTTTGTGCCTGACTCTAGGCCATCATTAGTGAACATTATTGGCAGTTGGACACTCTGAAATGGCCTGCTTTTTAAAAGACTTAATTTGCTTTGTATAGTGAGTGAGCCTTGCCCTTTTCCTTACTGGTTGGTGGTCCTGTATGTTTAGCACTCTGTGTGTCCCACCTTGCTTCCCCGAGCTTTTAAGGTGGTGAATTCCAAAACTACTTGCTAGAAGGCTTGTACCCCATGGCTTTAAGAAAGTGATAATTCTGGTAGCTTAAAGATACTTTAAAAAGTATATTCTCAGCACTTTCTGCTTAGGTTGAGGGGATCAATAAGGCCTTTAAAAAAAGATCCTTTAAACCTCCTGTATCTGAAAATAGTAAAATAAGTGAGAGCCTTATTCTGCAACAAGTGAGGGCCTGTTGTGTGCCTGGCAGACATGTACAAAACCTTTGGCCCTTAACTTTCAACATGCAATCTCTTTTCTCTCCTAAATGCTCTCTGCCTTTGCCTGCCATTCCTTAGTGATGACTACTATCTGTACTTTTGCCTACTTGAAGAGTCTTAGGTAAGTGGACTTAAACATTTAAAAAAAAAAGCCAAAAAATGTTAAAGTATAGTTTTGGATTCATAAAAAAAAAAAAGGTGCAGAGATGGTTACCCAATACTCCTCACCCAGCTTCCGTTTTGTTAGATTTTTTTTTTTTTTTTTTTTAAAGATTTTATTTATTTGCCAGGGAGAGATCACAAGTAGGCAGAGAGGCAGGCAGAGAGAGAGAGAGGAGGAAGCAGGCTCCCCGCTGAGCAGAGAGCCCGATGCGGGACTCGATCCCAGGACCCTGAGATCATGACCTGAGCCGAAGGCAGCGGCTTAACCCACTGAGCCACCCAGGCGCCCCTAGATTTTTTTTTTTTAAAGGATTTTATTTAATTGACAGAAATCACAAGTAGGCAGAGAGGAAGGCAGAGAGAGAGAGAGAGAGAAAGGAGGAATCAGGCTCCATGCCTAGCAGAGAGCCCGATGCTGGGCTCAATTCCAGGACCCTGGGATCAGGACCTGAGCCGGAGGCAGAGGCTTTAATCCACGGAGCCACCCAGGTGTCCCCGTTTTGTTAAGATCTTAACATTAGTAAATTTTTGACTCAGCTAATGAACTAGGATTGATACATTATTACTCCCTATACATTATTTGGATTTCCTTAGTTTTCTTCACCTTTTGGCTTCTGTTCCAGGATCTCATCCAGGATGAGTAAGCATCTTTTAATTTTTGAGGCATTTATTTCTGATTATGAAGTACAGACTGAGTGATAGTTAAAACTTGAATAAAGAAAACAGAGAAAGTTAAGAACTGATCCATAATTTCTTTACCTGACAAATCTCTTTACCTGACAGTATAGACATTTTTGTTCTTTCTTCTAGCTTTTGTTTTAATAAAAATGGGTCCATACCATGTTTTTTATTTTTTAAATAAATATTTTATTTATTTTTATGACAGAGATCACAAGTAGGCAGAGAGGCAAGCAGAGAGAAAGGAGAAAGCAGGCTCCCCGCAGCCTGATGTGGGACTGGATCCCAGGACCCTGGGATCATGACCTGAGCTGAAGGCCGAGGGTTTAACCCACTGAGCTACCCAGGCACCCCCATACTATGTTTTTCCCAGTACTATTGTATGATGAACATTTTCCTTTTTTGTTATTCTTTATTGTTTGCTTTATATTTATCATAATTTATTCAGCCTTTCTAATTCTTGTCAGATTTAAAAAGACCTGTTGTTAATAATGTTTCAAGGAACAGCTTTGTGTCTAAAGCCAAATTTTAATTTACTATGTTATTTTTTATTTTTTTAGAGAGTGCACATGTGGGCTAGCGGGGTGCGAGGGACAGAGAGAATTCTAGGCAGGCCCCATGTTCAGCGAGGAGCCATCTCAGGGCTTAGACTCATGATCCTGAGATCACAGCCCAAGATGAAATCAAGAGTTGGACGCCTAATTGGCTGAACCACCAGGTGCCCCTAAAGCCAAGTTTTTAAATGAGGGGTCTCTGTCTCTTTTGTATGAACTTGGAAAGCGTTCTTGCGTGTGTAAGAGAGAGGTGTGTGTACTCCTAGCATTTGGTGGAAGAATTAGAATGCTCCATAGGACTCCTCTCTGTTCTGGCTCTTGCCCACCTCTCTGACATTCTCTCTTATTTTATCTTTTAGTAGCTCCCCCTGTTGCCGAAAATGCTCTTCTAGATCTTACATATCTGTCTCTTCATCGGTGAGGTCTTGGCTCAAAAGATGCCTTTCCTGGCTACCTTATCCATAATAATTCCTTTTTCTGGTAGGAACATTTTGCTTGCGAATAATAGAAAACTTGACCAACTGGACCTAAAACAGATCAGGGTTTCCTTTTCCTCATACAACGTGGTTCAGGTACACAGTGGTTCCAGCAAGGATTGCACTCTGTTTCTGCTCTGCTGCTCTCAGCAAGTGGTTCTTCAAGATGACCAGCTAGTTCTGTCATGGCTTGAAGTCATTGAGTCCATCACATTTGAGGTAGGAAGGCGGGGAAGATGGGGCCTTTTTTTTTTAAATAAGCTCTGTGCCCAGGGTGGCATTTGAATTCCTAACCCCCAGATCAAGAGTTGCGTGCTCTACCAACTAAGCCCGCAGGGCACCCTACAAGCCTTTTTTTTTTTTTTTTTTTAATTCAGAAAGCGAAAATATTCCTGAAGGATGCTCAGCATACCTCTTATTTGCTAGAGCTAGGGCCTACCTGTCGTGAAAATAAGAGTAATGGTGGTGGGGTATGAACATAGGTTTAAACTTCTGGCTTTTAAATTCTTTTGATGTTCAGTCCATGATTAGAAATACCCTACTTTGCTTCACCAGTGTATGTGTAGAAATGTGTATGTAACAGAAGTAAATGTCAGACACTATTTAAGCATTAGGCATGCTGTTTTCTATTTCATCTAAAATTTCTGGTTATGACCTTTTAAGTCTGAGAATTTTTAACCTTTTCTGTGGTGTGGACCCTTTCACAGTCTTAAGCTGTGGACCCCTCAGAATAATTCTAAATTATTAAAATAATTGTATAAGACAAAACCCCCAGAATATCAAATGAACTACTAAATTAGTATGTTGTAATTTAGTAATACATTTATTAGCACTTTCAATAACATGCTCTAGCAGCCGTTCAAAGCAGTGATGGGTATAAATGATATTTTGAGGTATCCGCAACAATTGTAATGTGATAGGATAATATCTGTGATTTCTCTTGGTGCAAAGCCAAAGGTACTGCCAATAATGCTGTGGTTTGTTGCCTATTCAGGATAGAAGGAAATGTTAAATTTCAATTAGAGGTTAGTGAAATTATTTTTTTCAATCTAAGTTCATGAACTCCTGATTATGAACCCCTGGTCTAAAATTGATTTCAAGCCTCTACTCTTACAGTTTGAGGATAAATACTGGCTTTGGCCCAATCATGACTCATCCCTTAGGGCCAGGGAGTAGCACCTTCCTCAGGGGTGAAGGGATTTGTACCTCCTATGTGGCAGGATTCTTTTAGCATGGAAGAGTGTGGGATAGATGGAAATTAGGTAGGGAATGTTATATTCTACGTTCTCCTGTCTGTAGTGTCCCCCCTACCCCCGCCTCTGCTTAATTCTCTCTACCTGCTTAATTGTCCTCCCAATACTATCCAGTGTTACTGTTGTCTACCCCCACCAGTGGCAGGTAAATACCACTGGGGAGAGGCTGCCCCTTTGTTAAGTAATTGAGTAGCTGAGTAAGACCTGACGCTGCCATATCCCAACTAGTAAGTCTTGGCCTTGGTGTCCCCTCATCACCCCCCCCCCCCCAAAAAAAACCACAGCGTGACCACTGTAAAGGTTTAAATGTCAGGAAACGTAGGTAAAGGCACTGCTCTGAAGAGCAGTGGAGGAGAGGAGACCATTCTCCCGTCAGAGCGCTGTAAAATGACTTGTGTTCTTGTGGTTCCCTGCCCTTGAGTTTTACATGTGTGGGTATATCTCATGCAGTTAATAAACCAGGAGCAGAGATTTGTTTTTTTTAAAATTTATGTATGAGGAATAAAAAAATTCGTAAAGAATTCTAGTCTAAGAACATTAAACCTCCCTGGAGTTAATAGTACAGTCCTACCCCATGCCCCATCCCCACCTTCATTTTTTAATTTTTTAAAATTTTTCGCTTCAGGGCAACCTGCATTCATTCCTTTAAGTGGACATTCTTTCTTTTCCTTTTTAAAGTGGGTTGCACCAAACCTGATTAATGAAAATTCTTGAACTGCCTGCTATAGTTCTGGATTTTTTGTTTAAAAAGTTGAGTGGGTAACTACAGTTGATTTTAAAGTTTCCTTAAAGCAGTATTTCTGACTTAAAAGACACATCAGTGCTTTTTGCGCAGTTGGGCTGCAAACATCTGTTGATTGAATACATTTTAGGAGTCTGCATAGCTAGAATATCTGCCACTTAGTCTTTAGGTTTTCTTCAAGTTTTGATAGAAAGTAAACAAGTACTTCATTTGGATCACTGGACTTTCTGAGTCCTAGAAGAACTTCTTTTGGAACAGCTAAGTGATACTATCCGTGTTGGATATAATTATTCTTGTTTTGTTTGCTTTAGAAAAAATAAATATTTAAATTGATCCAATATCAGGTATTAGGAAATATAGTCATTAGTTCCTTTGTAAATACTTCTGGTTTTCATTTTATTTTTGTATTTAATGACAATGTTGGGAAACAAGAAGTTAACTGACTTTCTAACCAGTGTAAGGACTATGAAGTAGAAAAGGCCATCATTACTTTATTAGAATAGAGAATAGGAAGACGTATAAGTAGTGAAGAAATTGGATTATCAGTCAGGTTTAGTAAATGCATTAAAAAATGTATTCCATTCTATGTAGGAGTCTTTTCATTCTTAACAGTTGGTTTATAGTACCTTTCAGTACCTGTTGGGGAGAGTCTGGTGTGTTACATTTTACTTGGTGACATAGTTGAAGATCTAAAAGCAACAGCTTTAGAATTTTCCTTTTTATGCGGTACTTGAGAAGGCAGGAAACACTTTCAAAGCAAAACAGTTTTTTCAGGTAGCTCTGTCTAGATACATAATTCCTATGCCTTACAATTCACCCGTTTAAAATCTACAGTGTTTTTAATATATTCACAGAGTTGTGCAACCATTGCCACGGTCTAATTTCAGAACATTTCATTGCTCCAAAATAAACCCTGTACTCATTGGATTTTGTAAACTTTTAAGTTAAGTTTTAAAATTGACAGTTCAGGGGCACCTGGGTGGCTCAGTGGGGTAAGCCTCTGCCTTCGGCTCAGGTCATGATCTCAGGGTCCTGGGATCGAGCCCTGCATCGGGCTCGCTGCTCAGGAGGGAGCCTACTTCCTCCTCTCTCTCTGCCTTCTCTCTGTCTAGTTGTGATCTCTCTGTCAAATAAATAAAGTCTTTAAAAAAAATAAAATTGACAATTCAGATGTGATGTGCATTCTTCGTGTTAAAATCCTACCCATTTAAAAAAACAACTAGCATTGCCCATTTTGTAGTGTGGGACTACAGATGGAAACTAGTTGGTACTTGGATTTATCCTCCAAGGAGGTTCATCCCATTTGATAGTTTTTCTCCTTAAAATTACTATTACTATTTTTTAAAATTTTGTTATTTTATTTGACAGATCACAAGTGGGCAGAGAGGCAGGCAGAGAGAGAGGGGGAAGCAGGCTCCCTGCCAAGCAGCTAGCCTCATCTGGGCCTCGATGAGGGACTCGATCCCAGGACCCTGTCTGGGATCATGACCTGAGCTGAAGGCAGAGACTTTAAACCACTGAGCCACCCAAACCGCCCCTCTACTTGAAAAATTATTAGCATTTAAATTTAAACAGCCTGTTAACTAGAAACTACGCTTATTTATTGGCGGTAACACTGTCACTTGGACAAAGCTGGATAGGAAACTTCTTGGAAGATGCCAAATTTAGTTCAGAGCCAAACTCACCAAGAGTGCTGGTTCTGCCTGGTAAGGAGTAATTTGCCAGTTCTTTTCTATATTTCAAGGTAGAAGTCCAACAGGTAAAAACTGAATTTTTGATTGGCTTCTACAAACTTGCATTCATTTTCTTATCATTTAGAAGTTTTTACAGTTGGGGCGCCTGGATGGCTCAGTGGGTTAAAACCTCTGCGTTCAGCTCAGGTCTTGATCTCAGTCCTGAATCTGGCTCTCTCTCGCTCAGTGGGGAGCCTGCTTCCTCCTCCTCCTCTCTCTCTCCCTCTCCCTCTCTCTTTCTCTCTCTGCCTGCCTCTCTGCCTACTTGTGATCTCTGTCTGTCAACTAAGTAAGTAATAGTAATAAAAATCTTTTAAAAAATTAAAAGTTTATACAGAAGGTTTTGGTTTGAAAGACATAATAGCACTGTCTACATTGTCTTTGATAAGCAGTTTGGTTGGCAGAGTTAGGTGTGAATTACATCTTTGGAGTTTGTTTTGTCATTTCATTTGTTGAGGAGCTTTCAGACTTTCCTTAGATTTCCTGTCCACCCATTTCCTGTTCATTTATTCATTCATGAGTCCCCAGGCCTGCTGTCTTTCTGGTCTCAAATGCCCTCTTTTGCCTTCCTGCCGACCACCCTCTTCTGGGCAGATCTTTTCATCGATAAGTGTTTTCATATTTCCACACCTGAGTGGTTTATTGCCTCCCCTAAGGAAGGCTTGGATTGTTCTGTAATAAGTACCTTCCAGTAGTAGTCTCTCGGTTTTTACTCTAGTTATTTGTCCACAGTTTGGTCTTTCTCCCAGAGTTCTTTAGTGTTGCATGCATCCTACCCGAGATTTTTTTTTTTTTAAGATTTTATTTATTTACTTGATGGACAGAAATCACAAGTAGGCAGAGAGGCAGGCAGAGAGAGAGGAGGAAGCAGGCTCCCCGCTGAGCAGAAAGCCCGATGTGGGGCTCCATCCCAGGACCCTGGGATCACAACCTGAGCCGAAGGCAGAGGCTTTAACCCACTGAGCCACCCAGGCACCCCCCTACCCGAGATTCTAATGTTGTCATTATCTGCTCATCTCACTCACTTTAAAAGAGGGTGTAAAAGAGGACCTGGGCTAGCTGATACCTCAGCACAAAACAAAATCTTCCCTAAACCTTCGGTTACTTCTGGTTTATTCTTACTTTGCAGAACAAATGCAACTGTCCTGTTTAATGTTTTGGCGTTGCTTCTTCTTTTTACTTCTCCTCTAGTTTGTTTTGGCTATCTTTTTAAATTATTTTTGGGCGAGAAATGACTACACAGAAATTGGTGGCTTTGCTTTCGTTCAGTTCTTTCTCTTTTACTGCTACTACAAGTTGATACTTGCATTAGATGTATTTCATCTTAATATTTTTCTCCTTTAAATTTTAATAAAGGACGGGAAAAGAAGGCTCTAAATTTTATGATTTCTTGATACTGATTTTAGTGTATTCGGCAGTGAATAGAAAATTACCAGCTGGGTTTGATGCATATGAATTTATACTTTACAAAAAAAGATTTATGTATTTATCTTAGTGTTTGAGAGAGAGAGTGCACATGTGTGCGGGTTGGGGTGGGATAGAGGGAAAGAACCCCAAGCAGACTCCCTGCTGAATGTGGAGCCCAGTGTGGGGCTTGATCCCTTTTCCCTGAGCCAGAATCAGCAGTCAACTGCTCAATTGATTGAGCCACACAGGTGCCCCTGAATTTATGCTTTTAAACGGCTTCATATAGGAAAATTAGTCTGAGAGGAGATTGGAGTTCTAATCTGATTGCAGTTTAAGGTACTTGAGCATAAATGAATTTCTTTCGAATCTCTTCTGTTAAATATGAGTAATATTTGTTCTTGCTACAACTCTGGGATTGTTATGATTAAAGAGACATAAGCAAGGTGTTCATATAGAACAAGAGTATACAAAAAGTTTACATAGTTTTGTCTTTGTTATTGGAGAAAACAGTGAATTTCCATGAATGAGTCAGACTTAAAAGAACATCTGAATTTGGAGGCATTAAAAGTAAACTAGGACATAAAGATTTTATTTATTTGTCAGAGAGAGAGAGAGAGTGCGTGCACGCGTGCGCTCACACACAAGGAAGGAGATTGGTAGGCAGAGCAGGCAGAGGGAGAAGCGGGCTCCCTATTGAGCAAGGAGCCTGATGCAGGACTCAACCCAGGACCCTGTGATCATGACCTGACCTGAAGGCAGATGCTTAACTGAGCCAACCACGTATCTCCTCCTCCCCTTTTAAAGATTTTATTTAAAAAGCAAACTAGGACTTTAAAAAAAAAAAAAATTAAGCCTGGGGCGCCTGGGTGGCTCAGTGGTTTAAGCCTCTGCCTTTGGCTCAGGTCATGATCTTGGGGTCCTAAGATCGAGCCCCACATTGGGCTCTCTGCTCGGCAGGGAGCCTGCTTCCCCCTCTGCCTGCCTCTCTGCCTACTTGTGATCTCTCTGTCTCTGTCAAGTAAATAAATAAAATCTTTTGAAAAATTAAGCTTTAAATTTTAAACACTTAGAGTTATTACTTGAGATCAACTACCCATGTTTGTCTAATGAAATCTTTCAAGGATGGAATCAGGAAGCTGAGCCTCAGGAGCAATTAACTGAAATGAACATTTCAGTTATTCTTGCCTATTGTCTCTATTGTGTCTGCTGCTTCTCTCTCTCTCTCTCAAGACTGCTTCCCAATACAGCTGTCCTAAACATAATGCCAGATTTCTGCACTTAACAGTTTAGGTACCCAATCTAGGTACCTTGGGGAAGGACTCTGAGTGGTCCAGCATAGGTCATTTACAAGTCCTGAACCCTAGTGAACTTGTGGTGGGTTTTGTAGGATACAGGGGATTGTTATGTAGTATGCTACAGCTTCTATAAGCACCTGTGATACTACATTAAATAGAAATAGGTGAGACATGGTTGTCTATTACGTATACCCCCTTGTAGTATTTAGTGATATATCTGAATTTGCAAAATGCTGTGGAGCTCTTCAGAGTTGTAATATGCAGAAACACTGAGAGAGTTAAGGTAATATATATATTTTTAATACTTGAATACACATGAACTTTAGTGGGGGCAAGATCAAGGTAATGAATCAGAAAAATCAATCTAAACCTTGCCAATGGATAATGAACTTCGAGTTAATTGCCATTTGACTGGTAAAAAGTATTTAGATACTGCTGTGGAAGTGTGCTTACTTTCCCACTGTGGGATATTCTAGTCCTCTTTTTTTTTTTTTAAAGATTTTATTTATTTATTTGACAGAGATCACAAGTAGGGAGAGAAGCAGGCAGAGAGAGAGGAGGAAGCAGGCTCCCCGCTGAGCAGAGAGCCCAATGCAGGGCTGGATCCCAGGACCCTGAGATTATGACCTGAGCCTAAGACAGAGGCTTAGGCTTAGAGCCACCCAGGCGCCCCTCTAGTCCTATTTTTGCTATTGATTTCTGTTCAGTTGTATTCGTTATGGTCAAAGAATATGCTCTGTGTGATTTCATTTCTCTTGAATTTGTTGGTTTATTTTATTTATGAGGCCCAGTGTATGGATAGTTTCTGTCAATATTCTGTGTGTGTTTGAAAAGAATGTGTATTTGCAATGTTATATTTGTCCCTGTTACGTCTGTTGATAATGTTATTTTTCACATCTGTATCCAGACTATTTTATTTTTTGGGTGTCTTGTTAACATCAGTAGCTGAGAGAGGAGTTTTAAAGTTCTAGATTTGTATATTTTTTCGTTTTCCTTACAAGGTTATAAAAGCTGTCTTCCTCGAGCTGTCTGGTTCATTTGGTTGAGCATCTGACTCTTGTTCTGGCTCAGGTCAGATGTTGGGATCTATAGCCTAAGGTTGGGCTCTGTGCTCAACAGGGAGTCGGCTTGAGATTCTCTGCTTCTCCCTCTGTCCCCCCCCACCCCGCTTGTTTTCTCCCTCTGTCTTGCGAATAAATTTAAAAAAAAAAATCTTTTTTTTTCTTTTTTTAAAGATTTTATTTATTTATTTGACAGACAGAAATCACAAGTAGGCAGAGAGGCAGGCAGAGGGAGAGAGAGGAGGAAGCTGGTTCTCTGAGAGCCCGATGCAGGGCTTGATTCCAGGACCCTGGGATCGTGACCCGAGCCGAAGGCAGAGGCTTCAACCCACTGAGCCACCCAGGAGCCCCTAAAAAAAAATCTTCTTAAAAAGGGGAATTGCTGTCTTCTCGAATTGAATCTTTTATGATTATGATGGAGCTGTTTTAAAACAATTATTTATTTACTTTTACTTTTTAAATTCTTTTAAAAATAAGCCCTATGCCCAGTGTGGGACTTGAACTCATCATGACCCTGAGTTCGAGTTGCATGCCCTGACTCCGCCAGCAAGGCACCCTGAAGAAACCATTTTTTTTAAAAAGATTTTATTTATTTATTTGACAGAGATCACAAGTAGGCAGAGAGGCAGGCAGAGAGAGAGGGGGAAGCAGGCCCCCCGCTGAGCAGAGAGCCTGATGCGGGGCTCGATCCCAGGACCCTGAGATCATGACCTGAGCCGAAGGCAGAGGCTTTAACCCACTGAGCCACTCAGGTGCCCCCAAGAAACCATTTTTATCTCTAGTAATTTCTTTTTAAAAACTTGTAATGTCAGTTTTTTAAAAAATATTTGATTTATTTATTTAACAGAGAGAGAGAGAGAGAGATCACAGGTAGGCAGAGAGAGAGGCAGAGAGTCAGGGAGTGGGGAGGTGGGTGGGGCAGGCTCCCTGCTGAGCAGAGCCTGACCCGGGGCTAGATCCCAGGACCCTGAGACCACAACCTGAGCCAAAGGCAGAGGCTTAACCCACTGAGCCACCCAGGCGCCCCAGGTTTTTTTTTTTTTTTTTAAAGATTTTATTTATTTGACAGATTACAAGCAGGCAGAGAGGCAGGCAGAGAGAGAGAGAAGGGGAAGCAGGCTCCCCACTGAGCAGAAAGCCTGATGCGGGGCTCGATCCCAGGACTCTGGGATCAGGACCTGAGCTGAAGGCAGAGGCTCTAACCCACTGAGCCACCCAGGTGCTCCGCGCCCCAGTTTTTTTTTTTTTTTTTTTTTAATTTTATTTATTTATTTGACAGAGAGAAATCACAAGTAGATGGAGAGGCAGGCAGAGAGAGAGAGAGAGAGAGAAGCAGGCTCCCCACTGAGCAGAAAGCCTGATGCGGGACTCGATCCCAGGACCCTGAGATCATGACCTGAGCCTAAGGCAGCGGCTTAACCCACTGAGCCACCCAGGCGCCCCCGTGCCCCAGTTTTTTAATGCCAGTAAACAACACTAGCTTTTTTTGGTACAGTGTTTGCATGGTATGTCTAGCTTCTTATTTTGTTTCTCTATCCTGATGTTTTAAATCTGTCTCTTTTGGTTGAAGTGTTTTGAAAATCTAACTAGAGATTGAGTTTTACCATTTTATTTTCTAATTTGTTGCCCATATTTGAATTTACTGTTTTTAATAGATGGATGATTCCAGTCCTTGGTTACTTCAGCAACTAAAAGAATATATCTAACACGGTCTATAATTAACTCGAACGTTTACTTGCAGAAAACATGAAGACCTAAGAATAGTAACTCAGTTTACCAAGCTCCTCTGGGCTTTAAGATACTGTTGTCATTTTACTTAAATCATTTTTCATAACCTTTGGATAGTACAATTTCATAAAATTAATGTTCATTTACATTTATCTGTTTGTCACCCTTACTTATTCTTGCATCTCGGTACTATATCAGGGTCATTTTCTTTGTATTGCTGGTGGAAAAACTCAGTTTTTAATCTGACAAAAGCTTAATTCTCCCCCTGCCCCCCACACACTTTATGTATTTGAGAAGAGTGGGGAAAGAGGGCCGAGGGAGAGAATCATAAGCAGGCTCCATGTCCCAGGGTGGGATCATGTGGGGCTGGATTCACGACCCTGAAATCATGACCTGAGGTGAAACCAAGAGTTATGTGCTTAACTGACTGAGCCTCCCTGAGGCCCCAGAACCTTACTTCTTCTGAAGATGATTTCATTTGGTATAGAATTCTAGATTGGCATGTATCCTTAGTGTGCAGAAGAAAATAAGTTATACTGTCTTCTGGCTTCTGCTGTTGCTTTCGAGAGTTCAGCTGATAGTCTGTAAAAAATAATTCCCTCCTTTCCCTTGTGCTGTCAGATTTTCTGTCTTTGGTACTTAGGTTTATTACATGGTTTCATTATGATATGTCTAAGTAAATGTCTTTTTATTTATCTTGTTTAAATAATCATTTGGGCTTCTTGAATTTAAGGGTTGGTATCTTTCACCAATGCAGAAAATTCCAAGCCAATAAATATTTAGATATGCCTCACCGTGTCTTTGTTCTTACACTTCTGAAACTGTGACTAAACATATGTTTGAAGGTCTTAATTTTATCCTCATTATATCTTCTTTATTTTGAATCTTGTGGCTTCTGTGCTGCATTCTGTAATTTATGTCTTAATGCTTTGCCTAACTTTGTCTAGTATGCTGCCAGACCTGTCTATTGAGTTATTTTTATTCACATATTAGAAATTCTTTCTGGTTCTTTTTTAAATCTGTCCCTTTGAACAGTTTTTTGTTACCTTTAGTTTTTTTCAGTTTTGGCCTTTGTATCTTTAAACATAGAGAGCATTTTGTTTTAGGTTTATCTGATAACTCATATCTGAAATCTGTATGATTTTTTTTTTTTTTCCAAATCCTTGTTCACAGTGCCTTGTTTACTTATGTGGTGTTCACTGTCTGTAGTTTGTTTGCAGAGGTTCCCGAAGCCTGGGATAGAGAAGATGGGCTTTGCTTCTGTCAGGTATTTAGGCGCTCTAAGACTTGGCTACTCAAAGAATAGCCCTTAGGCTGGCAAGGGAGCTTGTTAGAAATGCAGCATTTCAGGCCCATACCAGTATTTTACTGAGAATCTGCATTTTAATGAGCTCTCCAGGTCATTCTCAGGCAGGCTAAATATGGAACAGCCCTGCATCAAAAAATTGACAAGATTTGGAAAACTCTGGCTTAAAGTTTCTTAGATTATTCAGATTATTGAAATTTCAGATTTTTCAGAATATGACTAGAAATCTTGGCCACGCATGTACAGATTTTCAGATACAGGCTTATTTATTTTCTCTTTCTCTCCTTTGGTGACTTCCTGTGTCCTCTCTGCTTAGCAGCAAAGTGATTTAGCAGTTGGGTGGCTTAGGCACCGTTCTGGCCATCTCAGTTCTCAAGGTATATATAGCCCAGAGTGGTGTTTTCTTTGTTTCGTTTTAGTGATAAAGACTAAAATTTGAAATAAGATTGGGTTTTGTAGTTTGGGTTTGGAGAGTCAAGTGGGAAAATCTTTATAAAGAAGTGATCGACATCATTAGTAAGGAAATACCAATTCCAACAGTGAGATACCACTACACATACATGAGAAATTTTAAAAGATCGGTAACACCATGTGTTGACGAGGTCATGGAGCAACTGGAAGTTAATATACTCACTGTTGAGAGTGTAAAATATAGCTGCTTTGGGAAAGGTCTGATGATTCCTTTAGAAGTTAATCATAGAGCACCTGGGTTGCTTGGTTAAGTGACTGCCTTCGGCTCAGGTCATGATCCTGGAGTCATAGGATCGAGCCTCACATAGGGCTGCAGCTCAGCAGGGACTCTGCTTATTTCTCTGACCCTCTGCCCTCTCATGTGAGCCTTCTCCTTCTCAAATAAATAAATAAATAAAATCTTCAAAAAAAAAAGTTAATCATAATCTTCACAATGACCTAGGGAGTCTACTCTTAGTATTTATTTATTTATTTATTTAAGATTTTATTTATTTATTTGAGAGAGAGACAGTGAGAGAGAGCATGAGAGGCGAGAAGGTCAGAGGGAGAAGCAGACTCCCCATGGAGCTGGGAGTCCGATGTGGGACTTGATCCCAGGACTGCGGGACCGTGACCTGAGCCGAAGGCAGTTGCTTAACCAACTGAGCCACCCAGGCGCCCGACTCTTAGTATTTATTGAAGAGAAACAAAAGCATATGTCCATTGAAAGACTTGTGGAAGAATGTTTGTATCAGCTTTATTCATAATGGCCCAAACCTGGAAACAGTCCTTGTGCCTTAGCAGAGGAAAGGATAAACAAAATGATATGATCTCACAGTGGAATACTACTCAGCAGTATATACTGATTTGCTTATCCACGTGACTGAATCTCAGGACACACTGAGTCAAGCTTTTTACAAAAGAGTATACACATTCTGTGGTTCAATTTATAGGAAATCGTGGAAGAGGTAAAATTAATATCTGTAGAATGGTGGTCTTTAGAGTTGGGAGAAATACAGAATTGACTGGCTAGGGGAACAGAACCTTTTTTGGGTGATACTCTAGCTTGATACAAGGGTTTAGGGTACAAATTTATTTAGGATTTACTTGTATACATTTAACAACATTCATTAAATTTTATCCATAAAATTTGTGTATTTCACTGTATGTAAATTTAACGGAAAACTTGAAACAAAATTTGCACTGTAGTTAATGATATATACAAAGTATAATGATGTCTGCAGCTTACTTCAAAATACTTCAAAAGTAGGATGGATATTTGGCCAGACAGACAGGGATGCATAGGTGAATAGTTAGGGATACATCTGATAGGGATACATCTATGATAAAGGAAATTAACAACCTGCTACTTATAAAAGCTTAAGTGGTGGAATTATGGGTATTTATTGAATAATTATCAAGTTTTGTATTTTGAAAATTTTCATAATTGTTGGGGAGAAGGTAGTGAGAAGTGAAAAAGATGACAGTGAGTTCAGGAAAGGAATTGGGTTGTACAACCGGCCTGTTTTTACACATTTTTTCAATTTGTATTTGTTCCATTTTAAGAGGGATGACTATTCTTTTGATTTAAAAATGGCTTTTAGGGACGCCTGGGTGGCTCAGTTGGTTAAGCAGCTGCCTTCGGCT
Source organism: Mustela nivalis (assembly GCF_964662115.1). NCBI lineage: Eukaryota > Metazoa > Chordata > Mammalia > Carnivora > Mustelidae > Mustela > Mustela nivalis. The sequence goes on from NC_139030.1 coordinate 76,565,051, forward strand.
CAGGTCATGATCCCAGCGTCCTGGGATCGAGTCCCATATTGGGCTCCTTGCTCCGCAGGGAGCCTGCTTCTCCCTCTGACTCTGCCTTCCACTCTGTCTGCCTGTGCTCGCTCTCACTCTCTCTCTCTCACAAATAAATAAATAAAATCTAAAAAAAAAAAAAATGGCTTTTAATTTTTTTTTTAAAGGACAGAGAGACAGAGAGAGGGAACACCAGCTGGAGGAGTGGGAGAAAGGGAAAAAGTATGCTTCCTGTCTAGCAGGGACCCCCAATGTGGGGCTGGATCCCAGGACCCTGAGACCATGACCTGAGTCGAAGGCAGAGACAATGACTGAGCCACCCAGGCGCCCCTTAATTTTTTGATTTAATTTTGTTTCAGCTGAGAAAATTTTGTTGAGGCTAGAAAGCATGAGAACCACTGGTCCATACTACTTCAGTGGGCCAAAGACTTTTTTTTTCAGCTCACCATCATTGCTGTCTGTATCCATTTACATACATGTAAAAATTCTATCGCTCAGTTTAAAGAAGGGCTTTTGTTAACATTCTTCATTGGTAGACAGGGGCTAGTTTCACCTTGTTCTCATTGTATTCCATGTTTACATGTTATTTACTTGTTCTTGAGGCTCTGTTAGTTGGTACTTGAGATTTAGCAGGATGCTGCTGTGCAGGCTGCCTGAAGTGGAGGTGTTTTGTCTTTTGCCAGAATGGAGTGGTACGGATAGCTGTTTACCTCCACCGCACATAAATTGGGTGAAGTGTTGAACTGCTTCTGCATCCTCTGGAGTTTACTGTTAGGCAGTTGGATCTTACAGTATCAGAAGACTGTGCTCATTAGCCTCTTATATAAGGAAGGTGTACTTCTACGCTTAGGAGCTATGGAAGCAGGACTGTATGTACGCAGATGTATAGGATCACTGTGGCCATGTCTCAAATGATGGGGGCCAGTGTTTTTTTTTTTTTTTTTTTTTTTAACCTCACAAAGGCATGTCTTTGATAATCTTACAGTGTGCTAAGAGTTGGGAGGCAAAGATTTAAAGGATGAATTAATGAAATGTAGGTTGACACATTTAGGTCAAGGATGATTTGTTCTATATCCAGAAGCTTAATTTTTTCTCATTTCTGATAAAGTGAAATCCCTCTGGACATATTTTTTTAAAAAGCAAGTGGTGATGACTCTGTAAACAAAAGCAAGTTTCCTTTCCCTTCCAAGATCATAATAACATGTATTTGAGTCCTTACTCTTTCTGTGAGAGACGTAATGGAGGATCTCACACATACACGGAAATCAAACCGTCTCATGAACCTCTGTGTACCCAAGACCCAGATCCTACACTGTCAACTCTTAGCCATTTTTTTCACTTATACTCTTAGCCTTGCCTCAATTATTTTGAAGCAAATTTTGGTTGTTACTTAATCTGTAAATATTTCAGTCTGCTTCTTTGAAAGATGAGAACTCTTTTTAAAGACATAAGCTTAATCCCATGACTGTACAATAAAAAATAGTTCCTGAAGATTTGTAAATATCCAGTGTTCACAGTTTCCATACTGCATTTTGTTGCTGTGTCTCTTTAAGACTTAATATGTATGTGCTGTCTTCTCCTCCCCCTTGCAGGTTGTTTTTTTGTTCTTTTGTTTTTTGTTTTTTTGAGAGAGAGCAAGAGAACACATGGGTGGGAGAGGGAGAGAGTGTGTCTTAAGCAGGCTCCATGCTCAGTGCAGAGTCCAATGCAGGGCTTGATCTCAAGGACCCTGAGATCATGACCTGTGCTGAAATCAAGAGTTGGATGCTTAATTGACTTGAACTACCCAGAAACCCCTGCTTACTGTATTTTCCAAGTGTTTTATTTTCTTTTAATTTTCTTAATTTAATGAGATCTGCTTATCTTTATTTTAAAGATGAGGAAACTAAGCCTTTGATAAGCAACAAGATTTCTCCCAGGTAGCGTGGTTTATGGGTAGAGCCAGAATTCGAACTGATTAAAGAAATAGGTGCTCTTTACAAGCTTCCCTTCTTTTCTCCTGTTGACATTTAGGTATATTTTTCTGGGATATTTTTCCCCTTATGTATGTACAGACAAATACATATAGAACCCCCTCCTTTCATTCTTGTCCTCTAGTCTCAGAGAGGTATTACCTGGTGAGTCAGCCTAAAGTAGCTTTTTCCTTCCCACTTCCTGTTATTCTCTGCTTTGTCCTATTTTTCTCCTATTCCATCTTCCATGACACTTACCGCAGTGTGCAAATAGCTTGATTATTTTTTGTTTTCCCAATTGAGCGTGAGCTCCATCCAGGCAAAGATTATGTCTGTTGATGCCTGTCAAGGCTTGCAAATATTTGTTGAGAGAATTAAAGAAGTTCTGCCCTTTGCAGGAGTGCATTATGTACAAATCCACCTCTTTTTTAGGACCTCAAAGCATGTCATAGACTTGCTACAGTGTACTTATTTAACCATTGCCTGCTGAGAACATTTGGATTCTCGCCACTTAACGCTCTATGATGGTACTGCAGCTAGCATCTTGATTACATATATCCTTGCAGACTTGTGCAAGTGTTTCTTTAGGTTAGATTCCCAGAAGATTCCCTAGAAGTGGAATTGCTGGATTCTAAAATGAGTGGCAGTTTTTAATTATGGCATGGAGGAGAGTCCTGTAAAGATTGCAGAGGATTCTGTGGTACATGATAGCCACCCCCCCCCCCCCTGCAAATGGTGTAACCTTTATCAGTTCTGAAACCTAGCTGATACGAGAATCATGTGAGGAGCATTAAAAAAAAAAACCACACACACAAAAAAACAAGCTTGATTTCCCTTTACCCACATTCTGTTAGGGCCCAGGAAACTATATGAAAAAACAAACAAAAAAAACACCTTAGATTTGGGAGTAACAGCTTTAATATTATTCTTGGTTGTAGGTTTGTTACATGTATCTGGCTCATTATAGACACAACCATTATACTTATTTTTGGTAAAAATGCTACTATTTATAGGAATGTGGGGCACTGGTCTGTAGAGTATATGACATTCTAAATGTGAGGTTTTGTTTTTTTTTTTTAACTTGAAAAATATTTTCTGAGACTATTTCCAAATTTAAATACAATTCCTGTGACATGATTTTAAACAAAAATTTGGGACTGTGCATTGTTCTATCTTGTACTAAAGTTACAGTCTATCTTGTCTCTCCAACTTTGAGTTACATTTTTTAGTTTTCTTTTCCTTGAGCCTAACTATAAACTTAGTAATATTTGTTCCTGAAAATTCTCTAGGATCTACACTGTTGATTGCAGGTTACATATTGCTTCGAGAGGTTGGTACCAGTCCATGATTTTTATCACTGTGTTGAACTATTTTTTGTTGTTGCAAGGAAGGCTAGGTATACTTTCTAATACAAGCAGTGTTAAAGAAATTAACCTCTTCCATTTCATTATTATGGTGGAGTTTGCAGCAGTGACCATATGTATTGAAAAAAGTATTTTGAAAGTAATTACCTTATTACAAGTAAACATCTATGCTCTGAAGGTCATTTACCAAACATAAAGTTGTTTTTGTCTGCAGGGAACACCTTGCTGTAAACTACAGGATACTGTGTATTTTACTTTCAATAACTGTGATTCTTAATCAGCAGGCATCTTTTCAGTCTCTTGGTGGAGAGAGGCATTTTACCAGTTATTCCCTCCTCCCTCTGTCAGTAGCTCTTCTCTTTTGATTATCATTGTGTGATCATGGTCTTTATAAGGAAGAATTTATGCACTATACTCTGTTTAAGAAAAGCCAAAATAAATGTTAGGTTAGAGTGTAAAATTTAGAGCAGAATCAGATTTTAGAAACTATCTACTAGTGCCTATCCTTTCCCTTTTGTCTCTCTCCATTCCTGGGTAGGTGGAAAAGAACATCTTTAAGAGGATGTACTAAAAATGCTAGTGATAAGCTGACCTTCCACCCCGCCCCCCTACCGATTGGCTAATTATGGTAGCCAGCAGGATGGAGACCTCTTAAAACTGGGTCTATGGAGCCATCTTTGGCACATGGGCTAAAACTTGCTGATTCTAGACTATAATTCTTGAGACCTTAACAACTAGAAGGAAACACTCTATTAAATGCAGTTAGTATTTTGAAGGATTATACAAGTTATAGGAGCTAAGACAGGATTCGTATTAGGGAGTGAGGTGCTTTCTGTTTTAGAAGTAGCTGTGCAGATTGTATCTGTTTGTGATAAATTGATCATAGAACGATGTTAAACAAAATAGACTTCTAGTGCAGTGATCGATATGATATTTCTGGCTGTTACAGTGTGTCATTCTGTGTGGTCTGTTTCAGGCAGTAAGAGTTCCATTTTCTTGGAAATTGGATTTAGATTTCGAAATAACTTTTTTTTTTTTAAATATGTGTCTGGAGTATAGAAACCTTTGAAAATAATCAGTTTGACTTTTTCTGTAGTTTTTAGTAAAGACACCACGTGATTTAAAAAATGAAAATGAGAAAATCTGCTAAAATGGTTTTCATGGGTTTGTTTTTTTGGGTTATTTTTACCCACTAAGTGTCATCTTCTGTAGAGTTAAAATTACAACATACGGAATTGTGTACAGAATTTTTTGACTGCAAAAGGTCTCGAGAGGGTCCTGTTCTAAAAGGGTAGATGATTTAAAGTTTTTTTTTTTAATGTATTCTCTATAGGTAATATTTAAGCCAGTGATTACTTACTTACACAAAATTATATATGTAGATGTATTCTGTGCCCAGCATTCTGTACCTGCTTTTTTGCTTAACAAGATCTTGACAGTGGTTCCATTTGTAGTGCATAGAGCATTTTCCCTCTCAAAATCTTAAGGTTGTTTCCCTGTTTTAAATAATCTGTTTTAAAATTGTGCAATAGTATTATTTTTTCCGTCTGTTTCTTTTTTTATTAATCATGTCCTCCTTTTTCTCTCCTTCAGTTGTTTCGCCAGTTCTAATTTCTTCCTCTGACCTGCGGTTAATTTTCAGTTTTGCTTTTGGTTATTCTCCCTTTGAGCAGAGCTGATTATCTTGGTGCAAGGCTTGTGCTACCTTGGGCTTGGTGGTTTAGTGATTGTTTGCCCCAGATGATCTTAATTTTGGAGTTGCTGTTTGCCTTCCCTGCTTCTCTCTCTCAGTTGTAGGCTCTTTTTTGTCTTGGTTAATCAGGGAGTTGTTAATACAAATGGTGTGCCTGCCTCCTTTTTACTAGCCACGCCTCTCGCTATTTTGGCTTGTGAAACTGGCCCTTAAGGAAGGCCCTTAAGGAGGAGGTACTTCCATCTTCTGTTGCCCTTGCTCTAGGGTTCTTCATTTTTTCAAGGAAAGGGTCATTGATAGGAAACCTTAAGATATTCTTTCCACCTTTCTCTTTAAAAACTCTGTGGTCTTTACCTCCTTCCTGTTTTTGGTATAAGTTTTTGTTTTGGGGGGGTGGTTTGGATAGATTTTATTATATCTGGCAAATGGTCTTTCCATGATTTAGGGTGTATCCATTTTTACTCTAGTTTCAGTATAAATGGAATTTTCTTATGAAAATTTTTTAAGATTTTATTTATTTATTTGACAGAGAGAGACAGCGAGAGGGGGTGTCGGAGAGGGAGCAGCAGTCTACCTGCCGAGCAGGAAACCTGATGCGGGGCTCGATCCCAGAACTGTAAACTTACCATGACCTGAGTCGAAGGCAGACGCTTCACGACTGAGCCATACAGTTACCCCTTTCTTATGAATTTTTAAGATTTTATTCATTTTGCTTGAATTCAGGAAGGGAAATAAGGAAAACCTTCACCACGCTGTCTCCTGTTTCTCGGAGATAACTGTTAAGTGTCTCAGTTACATCCAAAAATCTTGTGAAAGAAGTGCGCTTTTAGACCCAAGAAATTCTGGAGTCTCTTATCATGTGCTAATTAATGTATTGACGGTGTCAGTGGGGAATCCCAGGTCCTGCTGAATAGTATACTTTATGAAAGTAACAATGAGATTTTTGCTAGATGGGCACTTAAAATAGAGTCTCAAGGCATATTACAGTTGTAACATGCGAGTGTTGGCATCGGTGTGTGTCTCCAATGCCCTCAATCTGGTGAGGGCAAAATTAAGTCACCTTTTCTTTTCTCTTTACAGTGTCACCTTTGATGCTGCTTCTCAGATCATTTAGTGCATTTCCTGACAATTCATTTACGTATTGGTCAGTTAAACTGATTTTTTTTCAAAGGACTGTGAAAGAATTAGAATCTTTAGGATATGCTCCAGTCCTGGGATGCCATGGTTCTGTAATGTTTGACTCTTTAAAGAAGGTAAATGTATAATTATTCTTGTTTGTTCTGCCATAGGACATAATCCTAAAGGGCATAGACTTCAGGTCAAATCTGTGTTTGAATGTGGCATGGTTACCTTTTGGCCTCATGCTGTTAGGATTTATTTTACTGAAGTTCCACAGTTTCTCTGAAGGATGGTAATTTCCAGTACCTGTTTTTTATAAAGTTGTAGAAATTAGATGAAAAGGCACTTAGCTTCCTACATGGTAAGCACAGAGTAAATGTTATCCATAATTGTTTTTATTTTAGTTTTCACTTTAAAACCTGCATCTTTCCATTAAATTGTTTTCTAGTGTTCAAATAAATAACTTGAAAATATTACTTTTATATGTTGTACAATATTCAGCATTCTGTTATGACGTTGGATTGGTTTTGATGCCCCTGAATTGAAATAAATGCTTCACTGACCCAGTTCTCAGGTCTCTTGGCCCTTTTCCCCTTACCCAGTGGCTCTTCCTCCTCTTCTTTGCTCCTTGTGGGTGGGGATTGTTTCCTGTCTCTCAGCAACTTTCAACCACTTGCTCTTAGGGAAGCTGAAAGGTTATTCATTCCTGTTTTAAAGATAGTCTTGTTTGAAGTCCTTGACATTCTTACTTATGAAAAAATGACATCTTTTGTAAACAAGGGTAACTACTATTCTATTTTATTGTGGAGTTGTTTAATACTAACCACTGGGATGTTTAACTCAACCATGCTTGTTCTTAAGTCTAGACTTTTTTGGGGGGATCTGGTGTATGGAGTTTGCAGTTCTGGATGCCATTACTTGCAGCCTGAAAGTCCATATGCCATATCTTGTTGCATGCAGGCTACTTAATTTTGCAACCCTTCCCTTACCTTATTTGTAAAGTGGAAATAGTAAAATGGTTTCTGAGGCTCGTTGGCACATTTATACTTTGCTTAATAGAATAAACAGAGGAGTAACGTGTTAGGCAGTTTTTCATTACTGTTATGATTAAACTCTGGTTTCTGAATTGAACCCAAACCAAGTCATCTTTGGAGGACCACTTCTAAATAGAGGGCCTAAGAAATGGTTTTGGGGAAGACAGTGGATAAGTTCACTTTCAATGTCAGTTCTGGAAGCTGAAAACTTTTCTGCAGACACCATGTGTGGATATAATTGTTAGTTTTTTTTAGTGTTAATATCCTTACTGTGAAATAATGCAGATTTTTTTTTTTCGGCTTTTGGTGTTGCCTCTTAGGTAGTAGGTTGTGATTACATGAATAAACACATTAGTTCATTTGGGGGCTATTCATGAACTCCGTTCTGTGTTACTAAATTGGAGATTTGCTTTCCATTCTATTAGATGTCCTTCATGTGATAAAAATTCTGCGTAAATATTAACCTCTATGGTATTCCTTTCATACTTGGCCATTTGATTAGAAGAACTACCGCATCTTAAAGTTAATTTTTGCAATCTGTTTCTCTCGGTGTTCTGAGTTTTACACTAAATGAATGGTTGAATTAAGATTTTTCCCCTAACCTTAACCTCTCTCCTGTGATTTTTGAATACAAAATTAAAAGGAAAATCAGTTTCCAAAATGACTGCATTTGAAATTTCTTTGAAAGAATATCCTTTTTATAAAATTTTAAGAATGAATTTTTAAATGTAGGTTAATAGCATTTCTGTTTTTTTTCTTGAAACAGTTGTTTGCCTGAAGAACTACTTACCTATTTATTTATTTATTTGTCAGAGAAAGTACAAGGGGAGGGGAATGGCAGGCAGAGGGTGTCAGTAGGTTGGATCCCAGGACCTTTGGATCATGACCTGAGCTGAAGGCGGGTGCTTCACTGAATGAGCCATTCAGGCGTCCCAGAACTAAATACTTTTTCACATAAAATTCAAATGCTATTTCACCTGAACAATGAGTAAGTTGATTGGACATTAGCTGTGAACAAAGTCACAAATTTTAGTCTTGAACATTCCCATTAGTATTTCTATGCTTTTCCTATTGAGTTCAAAGCCCTATATACCATCTATTTTATTTCATTTCTTTAGGAATTAATATCAGAAGTTTTTGCTGAAAAAAGCTCAGTGATTATTTTATTTATTTATTTGGCACAGAGAGAGAGAGAGATCACAAGTAGGCAGAGAGGCAGGCAGAAAGAGGGGGAAGCAGGCAGCGGGCTCCCTTCTGAGCAGGCAGCCTGATATGGGGCACGATTCCAGGACCCTGAGATCTTGACCTGAGCCAAAGACAGAGGCTTAACCCACTGAGCCATCCCCCCTTAGTGATTATTTTCACAGAAATGAAGCCAATGGAAGAGTTCTATGTTTCAGGACTTGGTAGTTAGGGTTACTAATAAGCTGGGCTTAAATCTTCTAGTTTCAACATGAAGATGGAATCTTTTGAGTTCATATGCATTTCAGGTTATTCAAACAAATTCTAGCAATATAGATTTTATAGTGGTATAACTGGAATGTGTTTTACAGTTTAATTAGTGAAATACATTTAGGCATAAGTAATTGGTTAAGACAGTACTGAATATTCATATAAAAAATGATTAAGGAAAAATGATTGGTGGAAAAATGATTGGCACAGTGAAACCTTTTGGGCCCTGATCTGGAACCAAACAGGAGTTAAATTTGATTGAAGTTGAGGTGGTGGTGATTTCCAGAAGGGACAGATCTTCTTAGTATCAGGATTCAGAGACTTGAACTTTTTAGGATTTGTCTGTAATGTAAAGAGTTGAACTTAGTCTTCCAGGGGAGGGTCTCTTCCAGCTTTGGATTTACTGGTAACCTGGCTGATGGGGGCGGGGGGTGGGGGTCCTGTTTGTATCGTATACTAATTTTGTATTTACTTTCTGGGGTTTTAAACAAGTTAAACAGAGCCTTTCTTAAAGATCAACTTAAGTGATACCTTGCTGGCTCAGTCCGTGGAACATGCAGTCCTGATCTTGTGGTTGTAAGTTCAAGTCCCATGATGGGTGTAGAGATTACTTAAAAATAAAATCTTCCAAAAAAAAAAAAAAAAGGAGGATTAACTTTGGTAATAAGTGTCGTCTTTCTTGCCACCCTTTCTCTCTTAAATCTCAAGAATTATCCAGGTGCAGCCATGGGCTGATGATGGTATTGGTGGGCAAGCTCTGAAGATGTTGGGGGTATTACTTAGATTACTTTGGTAACTATAGGTCAGAATAACCAGTGTGACTTAGACTCCTTTGAATGACTTAACACCTGGTGACAGGCAGTGTGCATTTAGTAGTAGGAACTAGGCAGGTGAGATCTTCCAAACTTGTTTAATAATAGTCTTTGCTTTTCAAAGTGAAAGTAGCAGTATCACACCGTTCTCCTGTATCCGTGCTTTTTAGGGTCCAGGTGAAATGGCATCATGATGTCTGAATTGGTGAAGCTTCTTGGGTAAACTCTGAGATAGAACAGCTTTTATTTAATTCTGTAATAGGATGCAGTTGTTCTCGGGTGCGGTCCAGTAGAGCTCTTTTAAAACATCTCCAGTTTCTGCACCCACAGAATTGGAATCTCTGAGGCATTTGTATTTTGACAGAACTTCCCAGGTTATATTGTGAAGCTCATCCTTAATTAAAAAATGCTGTTGTGTTTATAGCAAAATTTCACTTTGAAACATATTGCCAGAAACATAAGACTCACCTAGACAGTGGTTTTTATGATGAAGTCTCCCTCAGTGTGGTGTTTTGCCACAAAGTATTCTTTTCTTTTGAGTAAGTGTTGATAGTAATAAGAGTAACAGTTAACATGTACTGAGGCTTTGCAATACCAGAGGCACTGTGTTATGTGGTTTGCGTGGATTTCTCATTTAATTCTTCCAACTGCTCTAGGAGGTAAGTTCTTCATCCCCATAAACTTCTGGTAGACAGAAGCACAGGGGACAAGTTGTGTGGAGTCAGGATTCATAACTCCAGAGTCTGCATTTCTAACTCCTCTGCTAGAGTGACATACCTAATGCCTTACAAAGGGTAAATAAAAATGACTCCTTTCATCGCAGGCTTCAGATTCCAGATCCTCCTCCTTAATGGGAGGTAGGTTTTTGTTTTTGTTTTTGTTTTTGTTTTTGTTTTTGTTTTTGTTTTTGTTTTTGTGTATGTGTGTGTGTGTGTTTTAAAGATTCTATCTATTCATTTGAGAGAGAGAGGGAGAGTGAGAAAGAGTGTGTGTGTGTGTGTGTGTGTGTGTGTGTGTGTGTGTGTGTGTGTATAATCAGGGGAATGGCAGGCAGGAGGGAGAAGCAGGCTCTCGGCTGAGCAGGAAGCCCAGTGCAAGCACTAGACCCTGGCACCCAGATCATGACCTGAGCTGAAGGCAGATGCCCTCCGCATCAGGCAGTATTCACAAAGTGATTTACGATTACTTCTATCAGTTTGCAATGTATAGACAGTATATACGGATACATAAGTGACCTTTTAAATATACTACACACAGCTGGGAGTTTTATACTGTTTACCCTCTAACATATCTTGGGGCAGATCTTTCCATATTGGTACATGTAAATTTAAATTTTCTGTTTCTCAGTGTCTTCATACTATTTCCCATTTTTTTTTCTTTCTAAAATTGATGATGATCACTTTATTTAGTAAATTGAACTTTCTCACCAGAGTTTGTTTAGTATATTAATTGGTGATGTGGGCATATGTGACAGAAACAATCCTTTTCTACTGATTTGGGTTAACCTGTAACTCCCAAGAAAACCCACTTCCTGTTACAGGGCATGGAATCTCTTAAAACAAAGTCCAGTAATAGATTTAGTCATGATTAATTTGCATTCTCTTTAGCACCAGTTCCTGTAATGTCACATTCATTCTCTTCCCTCCCCGGTAAATGGAATTAAAGAACTCTACTTGGAGTTTGACTTGAGGCTTAAGAAAAATTGTGAAGGTTTGATTTATACAAACTGTGATTCTTCATTTGAACTGATTTTGAGTATCAGTATTTTTTTCTCTATATTAATTACATTTATTGTAGAAAGTTCACATTTATGATTAAGAACCATGCTTTGAGCTGAATTGTTAAACTTACGAATTATTTTCTCAATTTCTAACAACTCTTTGAGGTAGGTGATATACTGATTTCACAGAAGAGGTAAATGAAATCTAGAGAATAAGTGTTTTGTCCAAGATCACAGCCAGCATAGCTGATGTTGAAATCTGGGATCTCTGGGACCATTTCTCAGTTCATTGTACTTGAGCCGCTTTTTCCTCATTTCTCCATAGTTTTAAGGTTTCTTTTGTATTTACGATGGTTTTGTTATTCACAGCAATACTGTGAAGTAAGGATCACGTGTTGTTTTTAATTCTGTGGTTGAGGAGTTGTAGGCTAGAGGCTTTGGTTTGTACCAAGGCAGATTCCTTTAATAAAATCTGTTCTGTCACAGGACTTGACCTGTGGTATTCTGAGGTGGAGTGCAGTGCCCTTTCCTACCCACCACTGGAAGTGGAGAAGCAAAGATGAATTTTTGCTTGTGCTCTGTTTTTGAGAATTTCCTGGGTGTTCCATGCGAAATCTATGTTAATTTCATGTGCTGGTTTTAGACCACGTGCCCTGAATTTGGTATATTCCTGACAATCTTACAAAATACGAATCAGATTTCAAATAAGATACTCTAGCATTGGGCGCCTGGGTGGCTCAGTGGGTTAAGCCACTGCCTTCGGCTAAGGTCATGATCTCAGGGTCCTGGGATCGAGTCCCGCATCGGGCTCTCTGCTCGGCAGGGAGCCTGCTTCCCTCTCTCTCTCTCTGCCTGCCTCTCCATCTACTTGTGATTTCTCTCTGTCAAATAAATAAATAAATCTTTAAAAAAAAAAAAAAGATACTCTAGCATTGGTGAAGGCTGTACAGATTATTTACATAAAATTTCCCCTTCGTCTTGGGTGCCCTTCATTTGGCTTCTGTGTTGTACCACATATAGCTGATCTTTTTCTCTCTCTCTCTCTCTCTGTTTTTTCCTTTTCAGTGAATGGTAGTGTCTAGAAAGGGTATGTCCCTTCAAGAGAGAGGTGCCAATGTCCAACCGGCCTAATAACAATCCAGGGGGGTCACTGCGACGTTCACAGAGGAACACTGCCGGGGCCCAACCACAAGACGACTCGATAGGAGGAAGGTATGTATTTGATCGTAATTTAAAAGTAATTGTTTTTAAAAAAACATTTTTAAAAACTCATTATGTGGACGGAAACTGAAATGGTTCGCTACCAATGGGTGAGCAAGTAACACAAATAGAACTGGAATTCAGAGCAGTCCTTTCATCATTTCCCAAACGTGCTAAGCTCAGAAAATAGTTGTCAGTCATTGACATTATCAGAAATCTAATTAAGGGTCACGAACATGGTATGTCCTGTTTGGTTTGCCCTCTCCACCTTACACGCATGCTTTCCCTGGGCTTTCAGTTGATCGTTTGTGGTGCCTTTGCTTTATGATGCATGTCTTTACTTACTTTAGAGAGGAAGCATCATTTGTTTTAAGATCTTGAGATCTTGAGTCTAGCTTTTTGAGTTTTTCCCCCATCTTGTTTGACAGCATATGGACGCTGACAGGCTGGTGAGGCAGTCTGACTTCGTGGGCTATCACTTACTCATCATTTCCTTAGCGGTCTGCTATTTAGCAGGTTTTTCACTGGAATACTTGTATAGGAGGTAGTGTGAAGAATCAGATGCATTTCTCTGGAATAAAAATTCCTCGTCTCATTGAGCCAAGGACTGTCATTTTATGTATGAACTATTCTGAACTGTACTTACAAGGCCAAGGCCTAATTCTCCGACCCACGTTTAGCTTGCGGTTAGTAATGGCAAGATTGTAATATGACTACCTGATAGGGGCATTACTGGGGGCATTACCATGTATATATTGTCCAGTAAATTATATTTAAAAAATGTCAATTCTGAAGAATATATCAACCTCTCCTGCTGATGTTGGGCTGTTTGGTAGTTAAACGTATGGACTTTGGATGAGGACTACGTTCAGTGCAGTGACCGTCTCTGCCGTTAAATAGCTGTGTGTCCTTTGTTCTGTCTTTCAGGAAACCTCAAGTTCTTCATCACAGTGGGGGGATATCCGTGTCATAGGGCTGTCAGTTAACTTCAGCAATTTGTGCCACACTGGGTAGCATGGTGCTTAGTACAGAGTTCTGTTCTGAACTTGTGTTACATTCAGATTCTTCTTTGTAGCAGCCATACTTTATTTATCTGTTGATTAAAAAATATCCATTATGAAAATATGGCGTGTTTCTTTTAGAGAATTTGGAAAACACAGAAGAGTGTCAAGGAAAACATCCTAACAGTTGAGATATTATCACTGTTAACACTGGCATAGTTTCCTTAGTTGTCTTTACACTCGTGAATATATAAGCCTGTATGTGCATGTGTTCACTCATAAGTACTCGTACTATTTTGAGGGTGCCTGGCTGGCCTAGCTAGGAGAGCATGTGACTGTTGATCTCAAGTGTCATGAGTTTGAGCCCCATGTTGGGCTCAGAGATTACTTTAAAAAAACATTAAGAAAATGTGTAAGTGGGACACCTGGGTGGCTCAGTTGGTTGAGCGGCTGCCTTCGGCTCGGGTCATGATCCCATCGTCCTGGGATTGAGTCCCGCATCGGGCTCCTTGCTCCATGGGGAGCCTGCTTCTCCCTCTGCCTCTACTGCCACTCTGCCTGCCTGTGCACGTGCTCTCTCTTTCTCTCTCTCTCTCTGGCAAATAAATAAACAAAATCTTTAAAAAAAAAAAAAGTGTAAGTAACTTGAACCTTTTGCACAACTGCAGTTTTACATAGTACATACTCAAGTTCTATTTGAACTCTTGCTTATGACCGACATTTTGGTCTTCATATAGTACTCTGGTTCTAAAATCCACAGTGATGTTTCAGCACCATTGCCTTCCCTCTGTGTGTTGGTGTTGAATATTTTACTGTACTCCGTATTTTAAAAATACGAGTGGGAAATAGAAATGGAAGTGGTTAATGTTATAAAGATGTATTAGTTTAAGTAACTAATAAAGTTGTAATCAAGATGGAACTGTAATTTGATTTGTAGATTGGCACACTTTTGCCATAGTTAATTTGCTTTAAGTCTGTCAGTCATATGTTCGGTTGGTGCAGCAACTGTGGAAAACAGTATGTAGATGCTCAAAAAATTAAAAATAGAAACACCATGCAGTTCAGTAATTCTTCTGCTGGGTATTTACCCAAAGAAGACAAGAACACTAATTCCAAAAGATACATGTACTCCTTCATTCATTTTAGCATAATTTATAATAGCCAAGTTATGGAAGCTCCCTAACCATCCATCATTTAGTGATTTAGATTGAGAATCTAGATTTAGATTTAGCGATGGATCAAGAAGATGTGGTATATGTATACAGTGGAATAACACTCAGCCATAAAAAAAAAAATGAAATCTTACCATTTGCAGCAACATGGAGAGAGCTAGAGGGACTTGTGCTAGTTGAATTAAGTCAGAAAGACAAATACCATATGATTTCACTAATATGTGTAATCTAAAAAGACAACAAACAAATTAAAAACAGAAACAGATTCATGCAGAGAACAACTTGGTAGTTGCCCAGAGGGGAGAGGGATGAATGGCAGGATGTGTGAAGTAGGTGAAGGGATTAAGAGTTCAAACTTTCAGTATTAAAATAAGTCACAGATGTGGAAAGTACAGCCTATAGAATGTTGTCGGTAATGTTGTAATGTATGTTGACAGATGGTGACTACACTTACTGTGAGTACTGAGTTATGTATAGTTAGTTAGATCTCTGTGTTGTTCACCTGAAACTAATATGACATTGCCAACCATACTTTGGTAACAATTTGAAAAAAAAAAATTGTACGTTCAGTTGTGAAGGATAAAATTTTAAAATATGTTTGGAATGGCAGAAAACCTGCTAAAGAATATATAGCAGTGTATAACGAGGGTTTTAGTACTTAAATCCTTTCTCCGTTTCAGGAATGTAGCCTATTTCATTTCTTAAACTATTTCAACTTTTGCATGTATTCAAAAACCATTCTAGCAAAATTAGCACATTAAAGAGGACCAAGTCCTACCATCCTCCCCCTTAAAACTCAATATCATTTGTGTCATTTGCTTTGCTTAAAACATGACTTCTAAAATCTTTTATGTTCCACTGTGTGCCTATCCCATAATTTGTAGTAATCCTGAAAAAAAAATATATATGTATTTTCTTTCTTTTATGTAGATAAGTATAATTATGGTCAGGACATTCAAATTTAGGATATTAGCCAAAAAAGTCTTACCAGTTTGACTAAGAATGTAAATTAGGAGATACTCGTTCAAATTTATTTTCTCTTCTTAGCTTGATTCTTCGCTCAGAAAAGAATCTCGAACCTGGGAAGGACCTTTTTATCAAAGCCCAGGCTGACATTGAAAGCCCAGTAGAATGTTCTCTACTAGAAGTGACCTAATCTCTAGAAACCTCTCTGGTAATTTTGGGAGTGAGAGAGAGAGAGGAATGGGATAAGTTGAAAGGGAGCAGTTACAACTATATTTTCATTCTCTTTATCTGACTCCTCTTGATTAGCTTTCCTAAGTAAAATGCTGTTATTGTCAGCTTTTGATTCAGAAGTAGTCCTTATCTTGAAAATGACAGCACCCCACTCACAGTTGGGGTGGTTAAGCGTCTGCCTCCAGGTCAGGTCATGATCTCAGGGTGTGGGATGGAGCCCTGTGTTGGTCCTGCCCTCTGCTTGACGGGGAGCCTGCGGGAGCCTGCTTCTCCCTTTGCCTGCCACTCCCCCTGCTTGTGCACCCTTTCTGTCAAATAAATAAAACCTTTAAACAAAAAGAAAAGAAAGAGAAAATGTACTCCTCGTGATACAGTGATTGGACTCATGGTCATGACAGCATCCATAGCAAGAGCAGTGCACTGTTGTGTGTTTTAAGTTAAAAAAATATTTATACATGTTCTTCCAGTGGAGAGTCACAGAAACTCCTGAGTGAGAAAAAGTGTGTTGTCCCTGTTCTCTGAATGTGGTAGTTTGCTCAACTTTATACAGTTAGTGTGTAGAGTCAGGACCTGATTTCCAACCACTTGACTCTGAAGTCAATGATTTTTTTCATTTTGCTGAACTGTTGTTACTGCACAAACTACTTAATCCATACGATAGAGGACTTGGAGGAGGGTATGAAGTATGTATAATGGAAGAATATTAGCTCATTCAGTTGAGGACATAAGTAGATTTTTCCCTGCTAGAATTTTTAAAATCATTCATTTTTAAAATTCACTTTTTTTTTTTTTTAAACTTTCATCAGGCTCTCTTCTTTGCATAGCTTCCTTCCTGTGACCATTCCTTCCCTCAAATCAAGGTCACTTACCTTTCTTTTTCTTTTTCGAAGAATAGTTTTCATTCATCTTCAGCTAATAGAAATTAGGATCTTTGGTGTATATTTAATCTCCCCTGATTATTTTCTCTGCTCTGTTTTCCTCTATCCATAAATGAACTAGATTTCTTCCTCTTCTATGATTTCTGTCTTTACCTTCTATAGTTTTTTGGGCTGTAGCTGATCTGTTCTTTTTTCTGTTCTCTGTCAGATTTGTTTTTGAGAGAGGGAGCGATAGAGCTGAGGGAGGGGAGAGAATCTTCAGCAGGCTGTACTCCCAGCATGGAGCCTAACACAGTCCTCTCACTACCCTGGGATCCCGACCTGAGCCAGAATCAAGAGTCAAGGTGCTTAACCTGACTGAGCCACTGCCCCTCTCTGTCAGAATTTTTGATGGAGTGAGGAAATGCTTGAATCCAGTCTACTCCACCTTCCCAGCCCCTTTAAAAAAATTTGTATGCAAAGTTTAAATTACTTACTATGAACTCAGTTGTAAGGCCTGTAGGTAATAACTTTTTTTTAACATTGTTAGAGCGGGGACTTTTAAAAAAAATTTTTAGACAGTATTAATTTCACAGAAAGGAAATAGATTGGTGTTTTGCTTTAAAATCTGTTTCAATTGGATGCGATGCAGAAAAGCACAAAAAGAGCATGAATATCTAGAGATAAAGTTTGTGTTAACATTTTGATTTTTATTGTCTTGAAAATACAATTTAGCATGTAACTTATTACACTGTAAATACAATTTTGAATCCTGTTTCTTTTGAAAGCTCAGCATCCTAACAGGTTTTGTTGGTAATTGTTTACAAATGGCCACTTGACTTACTGAATCATAGTAATGGAAATGTTATATGTTATATATATTTTATATATAACATTTTCCAAAATTGTATATAACATTTTCCCAAATTACTTTTTAGTTTTTGGATAGTTAAATGTTTGCAGGGGGAAGGTTATTGTTTGTATTTCAGGTGCCTTTTAAGGATAGGTTCCCGGATGTGAAATTGCTTGGTCAAAGGGAGTTTTTTATGGTCAACTTGTTTCACAAGATGGTCAGCTTTTTCAGCCATTTACTTGTCATCATCAGGAAAAAGAGTGCTTTTCCTCATCATGCTGTTCATGTTATTTTCACCTTGTCAGTTGGATACAGAAAAAAAATAATCTGTTTTATTTCATTGGCGTTTCCATATAATGAGGTTAAGCATTGGAAAAATAGGTTTAAGGAATGAGATGTGAGTGAGAACATTTTTCAACATAAGTATAACCAGTAAGTTAGTATGTGTTGTGAGTCTCCCTCATACACCTGTACAGTAGAACTGACCTTTAAAGTCACTCAGCTGATGTGAGCCCCTCTTGTAACAGCAGCCATCTTTTGTTGAATTGCCTCCCTCAGTTCTTCACCCCTGCAGTTTGAATGGTAGGTGTTCTTTACCAACATGATCATACTCTGCTTTTGGCTGCCCGTTGCCCAGTCTTTTGCCAAAGCTGGGAGAATATGCAGTCCTCCATTGTTCTGAGCTCATTGGTGGGACTGGGGTGGTCACATGATTCAAATTGGAAACTTTCTCCTTCCTGGTAGCAAAGAGAAGATGTGAATCTGAGGTTCCCAAATGGCACATCTCCTGCCTTAGGGAAGAAGAGGGACAGGCAGAGAAAAGCAAATACATAATTTCTGGCAAGTTTGAGTTCTTAGTTCTTTAGAATTATGTTGACTTCTGTCTTCTCTATGTTTGATTGTTCAGCTGTTTTGCAGCTGGAGATATGTGTATTATATTTAAAGATTTTGTCTGAGAGAGAGAGAGAGAGAGAGAGAGAGAGAGAACACGTGCAAGCAGGAGGAGGGGTGGGGGAGGAAGAACCACAAGTAGACTCTGCCCTGAGCTGGGAGCCCAACATGGGGCTCACTCCCACAGCCTCAAGATTACCAACTGAGCTGCCCACGTGCCCTGCATGTGTATTATTTTAATAAAGCTTCATTTGGCTTTTTTTTTTTTTTAAGATTTTATTTTATTTATTTGACAGACAGAGATCACAAGCAGGCAGAGAGAGGAGGAAGCAGGCTCCCGACTGAGCAGAGAGCCCAATGTGGGGCTCGATCCCAGAACCCTGGGATCATGACCCGAGCCGAAGGCAGATGCTTTAACCCACTGAGCCACCCAGGAGCCCTGCTTCTTTTGACTTTATTAAAGAGCCCTGTCCTGTCTTCACTTACTTGTAATCCAAACTCCGTATAAGATTGTGTTCATCCATTTGTAGAACACCATGCTGGTAGGCCCCATCCATGCTGGAGGGTAGTTATAAAAATGAGAGGAGAAAGCCTTTATGACAAGCTGTTCCAACTCAGTAGGGGAAATGGGCATGTAGGTAATAATTAGAGTCAGGTGAGAGACATTTCTAGCGATGACCTCATTGATTTGGGTTCTGAAGGCTAAAGAAGCAGTTGCAAAGCAGGTGGTACATATCAGCTATATTTGTCTCTACTTGACATGTGGTCATTAGTTAGAGGGTGTGGATTTTATTTCTAATTTTTGTACCACTTGCTGCTTTCCTCTGAAGTGATAGGTGTTCAACAAATATTAGTGTGGGTTTGAAATAAGAAAGTTGACTTCCTTGGCATTTCTAGGCACAGAAATAGGACCATCTTTTATGGGAATGGTCATGAAAAGATGATTGGAGTAAAGGCAGAGTTGAAATAGGACAGGGTTGAAATGGGCTACATAAGAGGATGGGTGAGAATATGCTACAGGAACTCTTTAACGATCTAGCCACCAGAACACATGTCCGTCCTGGGTCAGCTGGTGGCTCTTCTCTGTGTCTGCACATTCAGGGATTAACGCACATTGCTCCAGCAAGAAAGCATGGAGGAATTGCCCTCTGGCTCTCAAAGCTTCCCCCAGAAGGGATTCATTTCCGCTCACATTCCCTTGACAGAACAAGTTGTATGGCTTTACGTAATTTCTGAGTAGTTTGGCAAGTGCCACCCTACCATGTGTTCTGGTCAGAGAAGAAATAGAATATTTGTAAACTGCACATTATAACTGTCAAAGGCCTTTGAAACATTTTTTTTATTCTTGTACCATGTCTGCAACAGACCGTTTGTTTCCTTTCCGAAATTCTACTTGGCGCAACATAGCCATGCATACAGTGTATTTTCTTCACATCTCCTACTTAATTCACCAGTAGGATACCTTTTTTATATTTTGTGTGTGTGTGTGTGTGTATGTGTGTGCACGCGCGCTGCCTCCTGTCTCTTTTTTTATCCTGACCTCTACAGGTGGAAGTTCAAGCTTTATTTATTCTCTTTGTGAGGATGAGAATGTTAATGGCAGACATGGTTAGTGTAGTATGAAAATGATTTCATTGTTTCTTGAGACTAAATTGAAACCACGTTTATAAAAACATATACTGGAGTTAGCCAGGTAGCTGGTTAACTTGCTCCTTTCAGTAATGGTGAATCTTACTGTTAGAGTTAGGTGCTCTGAGTTTTAGCCTCCCAACCATGTACGCATATACTCTTTCGCTCCTAGCATTGTTTTGGTAGTGCTGAGAAGGCTAGTCTGTCCCATCAGGTCTTTGGGCTGGGAGGCAAGATTTACAATGTTGTGTTAAACAGTGGCACAGTTGCATTTGGTCCAAGGATGAACAGAGGCTAGTAGTTGGAGGTTTTTCACATAGGATTTTATTTATTTATTTATTTGATAGTGAGTGAGGTAGAGAGCACACGTTGGGGGAGGACAGAGGGAGACGGAGAAGCAGGCTCTCCACTGAGCGGGGAGCCCAATGTGAGATTGGATTCCAGGACCCTAGGATCATGACCTGAGCCAAAGGCAGGCACTTAACTGACTGAGCCACCCGGTGCCCCTTACACATAGGGTCTTCATAGTTAAGTTTTTTCTTGGACCAGCAAAATAATATCTTAAGTGTTTTGTAAATTTCTTTGCAGTATAGATTTCTTGCTTTAATCACTAGTATGAGATTGTGTTTAAAAGTCACATGCTAAGCATATTGGAAACCCATAAGGTGTCAGCTGCCATAGATTTTTCATTTCCTTAACTGAGGCTTTGCTTTGATTCTTCTGTCCCTCTATATTGAGTGAATCTGATGTTCCACACACCAGGTTTTACGAGTGCTTTCTCAGTATCGGAATGCTTTCCTAGAAGAGTATGGGCGTGAATGAAAAAAGGAATATATACAAATGCTCCTTCCATAGTTAAACAGCAAGTTTAGCATCCCACATGGAAGGCTGTTTCTTGGTAATAGGGAAAGCAAAAGAAAGCAGGACGACTCTTTTTCCACACACTTTCTTTCATTTTTCTTGCATATCATTTGCAAAGCCTTAAGTCATTTAATTTGATGTGTATACAATCAGGGCAGAGATACCAAAATGGATAGGAAAAATTTCATAGCTGTAGATGCAGGCCTTTTCCTTTGACCCTGAATCCCTATGTATAGCTGCGGGGTTTCAGGTTCAGAGAGTCAGAATGCCTAGGCTCAGTCTTAGCTTTCCTGCCTAGGGGCCTACATCGTTTTTTTTTTTGAAAGATTTTATTTATTCATTTGACAGAGATAGATCACAAATAGGCAGAGAGGCAGGCAGAGAGAGAGAGAGGGAAGCAGGCTCCCTGCTGAGCAGAGAGCCCGATGTGGGACTCGATCCCAGGACCCCAAGATCACGACCCGGGCCGAAGGCAGCGGCCTTACCCACTGAGCAACCCAGGTGCCCGGGGCCTACATCTTTAGAGTAGAAATAGACCTGCCTTGGGTGTCTTTTGAGGATTAAGTTGGTAATGCATTTAAAAAATGAATGTGAGGGCTCCTGGGTGGCTCAGTGGGTTAAGCCGCTGCCTTCGGCTCGGGTCGTGATCTCAGGGTCCTGGGATTGAGTCCCGCATCAGGCTCTCTGCTCGGCGGGGAGCCTGCTTCCTCCTCTCTCTCTCTCTGCCTGCCTCTCTGCCTACTTGTGATGTCTGTCTGTCAAATAAATAAATAAATAATCTTAAAAAAAAAAAAAAAAAAGAATGTGAGGTTTATTGCATAACCACACCTTTAAAAGTATGTATTCTGGGATCATCTTAAAAAGTTTTTACTTACGTAGTTACAAAAACCAATGTACCTCTTAAATACTAAAGACTATGTCACTAATCTACCACTGATCACTAATTTACTTTGGATTATGTTGGTGTTTATATTCCCTTACCCAACTCCTTTGTGAAATGTGGGGGGTGAAAGCATATTGAGCTGTTTGGTCTCCACTTGGGGGCCATTTTTTTCCACAGGTTTTTTTTTTTTTTTTTTAAGATTTTATTTATTTATTTGACACAGAGATCGCAAGTAGGCAGAGAGGCAGGCAGAGAGAGAGAGAGGAGGAAGCAGGCTCCCTGCTGAGCAGAGAGCCTGATGCAGGACTCGATCCCAGGACCCTGAGATCATGACCTGAGCCGAAGGCAGAGGCTTAACCCACTGAGCCACCCAGGTGCCCTTTTCCACAGTTTTGATTACATTCAGTCCCTCTGCCTTGTTTCTGTTACACAGTAAAGTACAGACTGTAGTTTATTCATCCCTCTTCCGTATTGCTTGGGTCGTTGAACATAAGAATTTTTTGGTTTTGCCTTGCTATTTGTAATGCTGTAAATCTCCTACTGCAGACTATTACCAAAGGACAAATATAGATCCTTTGACAAGGCATTTAAGCCCTAGCCTGTCCTTTCAACCCTGGTTCCCAATGTAGCTCTGTGCTCAGGGAAATTCATATTATTGGCCAGGTGCCATGTGGGTTTCATATTTTCCTCTTTCTGCTTTTGCCTATAATCTGCTTTTGACTCAAATGTTCTTTTTCTTCAGCTTTTCATTCTTAGAATGTGGTTTAAATCCATGTAGTCTATAAAGCCTGGATTCTCCTGCTAGTAGTAATTTCTCCCTGTGTTGGGAACTTTATAGCACCTGGTAGATCACTTTGTTTTATGAGGCACTGACCTGTTTGAGGACAGGAACTCAACTGTGTGTTACCCGTATTTATATGCCTTGTCATGACTTGAATATATTTGAGTTGGCATACTTAACAAATCTGGTGAAATGAGAAGCTTGTTACAGTAGTTCTCAAGTCTGTTTTATTGATCTAATGCTCCCATCCTGTAATGTGATCATAGAGTGTAAACATCTTTATTATGATGCCCCTTTGTTAGCTTGAAATGAATTAAGAAATAACAACATACATGCCTAAGCAGTTTAGAAACATAAAGTGTTTCTAAATATACAGAATGTGTAAGCATTTTTATAAGGGTGAGAATTAGCAAGTAAAAGGAAAACAGTTGGTACCAAAAGATTTCAATAGGTAAATGCTTGGGCTCATTGACACAAGATGAGACTATATTTATACGCTTGCATTTATATTTGAATTTATTGAATGTGGCAGCTACAGCAACATGCTCAAATGCCATAAGCAACATTTCATTGTAGAGTTTTTTCCCGAATGACACATGACCCTTGGTAAAGCTGCAAAAAATGCAATCTTTTTTTTTTTTAAGATTTTATTTTTTATTTTTTATTTTTTTTAATTTATTTACTTGAGAGAGAGACAGTGAGAGAGAGCATGAACGAGGAGAAGGTCAGAGAGAGAAGCAGACTTCCCATGGAGCTGGGAGTCCGATGCGGGACTCGATCCCGGGACTCCAGGATCATGACCTGAGCCGAAGGCAGTTGTCCAACCAACTGAGCCACCCAGGCGTCCCAAAAAATGCAATCTTTTGTTGATTCCCATAGATTGCTAGAGAAATTTATCTATATTAAAAACCATGCAAACCAAATACAAGCTGAGAAATTATGAGAATGTATTATTTTATCTATATCGTGGCCAGATTTCAAGTTTTTTCATAAGGTTTTCTTTTTTTTTTTTTTAAGATTTATTTATTTATTTGGCAGAGAGAGATTACAAGTAGGCAGAGAGGCAGGCAGAGAGAGAGAGGAGGAAGCAGGCTCCCCGCTGAGCAGAGAGCCTGATGTGGGACTCGATCCCAGGACCCTGAGATCATGACCTGAGCCGAAGGCAGCGGCTTAACCCACTGAGCCACCCAGGTGCCCTCATAAGGTTTTCATGTATTACCAAGGCTACTTAAAATCTGTGGGTCATGGGACAGTTTTTCATTTTGTCTATTCTATATTGCATGACATTTTTTTTTTTCATCTCTAGTCCACATCTGCTAAAAGGTAATAGTGCCTGGTTCCCTAACGTGTTTTCATAATGTTCCCTACAGGGAGAACCACTGATGTTTAAAACATTGCTTTATTTAAAAAGTTCTTTACGGTAAATTACATAATCAGTATATTAGCATTTTGCCATAACTAAACATAGGAACATTGGTCAAACTACTCAGCTTTTGTTTTGTGATTGAAAATAGGAAAACAGTACATTTTGCTGAGAACATTAGTGAGTTTTTTGTTTTGTTTTTGCTTTTAAAGATTTAATTTATTTATTTGACACAGAGAGAGAGAGCGCGCGCGAATGAGGGAACGCAAGCACAGGGAGAGGGAGAGGGAGAAGCCGGCTTCCCATAAAGTAGGGAGCCCGTTGTGGCGCTGTATCCCAGGACTCTGGGATCATGACCTGAGCCAAAGGCAGACGTGTAATGTAACGACTGAGCCACCCAGGCGTCCCGAGTTTTTTGTTTAAAGTAATTTAAATGAACTTTCCACCCTCATTATTGAAAAACCAGTGACTTATTTAAAACATGCATTTAATTTAGAAGACAGAATTATAAGAATGCGTTTAATGTAAAAAAATTTTTAAAAGCATAAAAATGCACGCATATCTGTATGCACATACAAAACACAAATTTGGATATTTAAGCCCCAAATCATTTGTGTTTGGTAGTATGTACATGTATTTGAACTGTGAATATGTCTGGCATGAAAATTAGTTTCAAACAAAATTTAATACCTTTGACATAAAGTGTTAAGTGGTTACTTACAATTGGGCACTCATTTCACATTAAGACAAGAATGAGTTCTTTGATAAAAGATTTTATCCTTAATTAGGTGGCGTCTGGATTAGAGATGGTTTTTAACCTTTTGGACTACAAGTATTTTATTAAATAGTAGTAAAGGTAAATTGAAGTATCTAGAAGGGGCATTCAACTATGATTTGCCCAGAAGTCAGCAAGAGGCATTTAGGTCTTAAAGCCACACAACCCAGAGTAGATTAGTCTGTTCTATTGTAACCTGGGTTTCTTTAATGTGAGTTGGACCACATATACTTGCTAAATAGGGAAATGTGTCATTATAACATGGAAATGGTGTTGATTCACAGGCAGTTTTTCCTGTTTTGTTACTACATAAGCTGAAGTGGAATAGACTTTGACTTAGCGTGGAAGATTCGGTAATCTATGAAGATCTTATGAAAAAAACTTAAAAATGTTACAGAAATCACTTAGTGCAAGAAATAGCTAGCTCAGTGCCTTTCAGAACCACTACGCTTTGCACTGTTGAACACTTGAAGGAAGCTCAAAACCACTTATTCCTGTATTTATAATGAGAGAAAAAGGAAAGCATCCCCCGGAATTGTATTTTTAATTCTGAAGCTGGTCTTAAGAGAAGATGTCTTTAAAAATTCACACTTAAAACAAGAAAGTACAAAAATAAGATTCCAAAGAGTGGGCCAACTGTGATTATTGATGCAAATGTTAGTGGAGATTTAATCTTTAAAATTGGTGATGTTTTTGTTAGGAACGTGATTATAAAATAACATAGGTTTGAGTGCTCTGTGCCCAGTCATATTTTCACCATTAGACTGGTTATTTTTAGTGAGTGATTTTGTAGATAGAGAGGTTCCTCCCCACCCAGGAATATGCATAGGATGATATAAACCTCCTGAATATATACCCACCCACTTTTCCACCTATCCTTGGGCTGTAATTTACTAAATGGGCTTATTCTGGTGCTTTTCAAAAGAGTTTGTCATGAATTTGGCTGTGTTATTTTTGCAAATTTGATTGTAGTGGCTATAAATTTTACTGGGTCTTAGATTATGCTTTTTAATGAAAGTTAATGTTGAGCATTAAGGCTTGATAAATGAGGGAATTGGTGAAATGAGCGAAAAGGCATCAAGGCTTGTTGAGTGTTGAATCCTGTGATACTCTAATTGGCTATTCTAGATTGGGCGTTACTATTTTATGGAGATTTACTTTACAGTATTCTAAGCATTAATAATTTATAAATGGGCATACTAAAACAGAGCCCTGCTTTGGGAGGCCACATATTGTTTCTTTATGGTACCATCTGGTTGCCTACTCTCTTCTGATAAGCCAAGGGTTAGAAAACTGTGTATGACCCCCCAGGATAGATCCAGCTTCCCGCTTATTTTTGTAAATAAAAATTTGATCAGAATGTAGCCGTGCCCCCCCTTTTTTACATATTGTTTACAATTGTTTATGTGACACCCTAATATTGCCCACAAAGCCAGAAGTATTACTACCCTTGACAGAAAATGTATTAAGACCCTGCTAAATACTGGGTGTAAGGGTAGTAATGATCACTATTTAATATTTTGGAATGTTTTTAACCAGTCTTCAGTAGGAATGTTACACTTAATTTTAGGAAAGGTGCAGTCAGGTGAATGTGGGCATTGTTGGTTTTTGTTTTTGTTTTTGTTTTTAAAGATTTTATTTATTTATTTGACAGAGAGAGATCCCAAGTAGGCAGAGAAGCAAGGCAGAGAGAGAAGAGGAAGCAGGCTCCCCACGGAGCAGAGAGCCCTATGTGGGGCTTGATCCCAGGACCCTGGGATCATGACCTGAGCTGAAAGCAGAGGCTTTAACCCACTGAGCCACCCAGGTGCCCCGGCATTGTTGGTTTTAAGCTAGTTTTGGGAGTTTCAGTTTCTAAGCTGGGTAGCTCCCCGCCCCCATTGTGATGAAATTTTGAGTATTTATCTGATAAATCCTTTTTAGGTCATGAAGGTATAAGAACAATAGAAACCCAGGAGTTCATTTAAGTGGCTATAAAGTTAGGTCTGTTGAAGAGCCAGGAACAATTTTGGGGGGTAAAAAGAGGAGGGCTGCTGCCTTCTACATCACTCTCAGCATTGGACTGATGTTGGTGAGATTCTGTTGACAAAGAGAATGAATTTTCTCTCCCATCCTCTAGTTCCTCTAGTTATTAACTAGGAATATATATATGGTAAACATTTGTTAAGACTGCCGTTTGAATATTTAATGGAATGTTATCACAAAGTCATCTAACTCTAGAGGAAGTTTCCTTTTTTTTTTTTTTAAGATCTTTTTTATTTATTTGACAGAGATCACAGGTAGGCAGAGAAGCAGGCAGAGAAAGAGGAGGAAGCAGGCTCCCTGCTGAGCAGAGAGCTGGATGCAGGGCTCCATCCCAAAACCCTGGGATCATGACAAAACCCTGTGATCATGACCTGAGCCAAAGGCAGAGAGGCTTTAACCCACTGAGCCACCTAGGCGCCCCGGAGGAAGTTTTCTTTTAAAATGATTTTAAAATTACGACCAAGGACTACAGCAAGGGATATTTTAAATTTTGTAATGAAGTAGAAATTGTGATTCAATTAAAAATGAAACCTTTGCAGACTTGACTAAAATAAAAATAAAGAGAACCTGAATGACATAACTTATAGGGTCTGTTCTATGGATATTAAATTGTATACCTTGAAAATATAACATTATACCTTTTAAAAAGTAATTAGGGTGACTTAAAAATTTACTCAGTTCCATTTCTTTTTTTTTTTTTAATAGAACTCTCAGATCTGTTAGTAAAAGTGTAACAAAAACAGCAGTTTCTAGAAATTAAATCTCTTTAATAGGAAACTCATGGGTTATAACAGAACTTCAGTCTGCATTGGAAGAATATCTAGGAAAGATGCAAACTAAATCACAGTGGGTACATCTTAAAAGATTCAGCTTGGATACACTTCAAAAAATACATGTATTTTGAAAAATGCTTATATTCATTACTATAGTCAAGACTAAGAACACTATACTAGTAAGTCTTTTTAGAAAGTGCTAGCCTGTCATATATTAAAACCTTAAAAATGAAAATGATACTACAGTTCCAAAATTTTTTTTTTCCGTTGAGAAGCTAATTTCATACCTTCTTTCAAGAATCTAGTAATGAACTCTTCTGGAAAAATGGAAGAAAAAAAGTAAGAGATGAGAAACCTTAAAGCATCTTTTTGAAGAAATGGTGGAACTTTTATGATATGTTAAGAACTATATGGCATCCTTACAGATTCAATTAGAATGGTCATGTGAGGTTTCAGGGTCTTATTTCTAAGTTCCTTGGAGATGATGTTCAGAATGAAAGCCTTTAAAGAAATTTTTTTTAACAGCTTTGGTATTAATGAAACTTTGGTCTTCTTATCAGAATATGCTCTTTTAATGTTATTTACGTGAAAGATGGATGTTAGCTGTGAATTAAAATAGTTGCATCTTTTAACATTACTATCTCTCACAGACTATGTAACACCAGCTTTTCTGGGTATATATTAATGCATGCTCTCTTTTTATTGCTTATGTAAATGTAATGTGATCATTGAGATTAAAAAAAAAATCTAACAACTGAAAAACAGTTTATTCATGTCCTACCAGCTTGCTCTTAGAACAGTGCTGGCACAGAGTTTGTATTATTACAAATACAACTGTATATCAGTGATGGACTCTCTTGAATGTTTTGAATATTTTGTGGTCAATTCTTTATCTCTTTTTCAAGGACTTGGTTTTTTGGTGTGCTTTCTATTGATTAGTGCATTGCATTTTTAGCAAATACCATTTTATCGATTTCATGTAAGTTTATTTACTGTTTAGTGCTTCTAATGATTTTCCGTGTAAAATCAGTTTGAGAATTGATTCCTTCTGCCTCTGCATTTACTGTGCTAACCTGAATTATAATCTGCAAATTGGGAATCATTATCCTTGTGGGATCACAGGCTGCCTCTTCTGTAAAGCTTTTAAGCTGTTATACTCACATTATCTATTAAAAAGTAGTGTTTAGAGCTAAAGGATGGATTTGCATTTGCGAACATTTAGCATATATGAGTGTGCAGTACAATTGTTGAAAAATTCTTTATTGCTTAAGTAACTATAGTATTGCTATTCAGTTATGAAAGTTGGTAATAAACGACCTGCACTCTTGGGTTTTGAGGTATTGGTTCTAAGGCAGGCATTTGGCAAAATTATTTGGTAGAACAATAATTACGGAAATATTTGGGGAAAGGGTAGGGTGAACAGTAAAGAATTGGGAGACTTAAAAAAAAAATGAAACATAATTCACATTTCCGTACTGTATTTGCATCTCAGTTTCCTGATAGATTTCTGTTTTGATTTTTCTGCTGACAGGTCACATTTAGGGCAGGCAAAACATAAGGGATATAGCCCTCCTGAGAGTAGAAAATCTAATTCTAAGGCACCCAAAGTGCAGTCTAATACTACTTCTGAACTGTCAAGGGGACACCTTTCTAAAAGGTAAATCTTCACATTGCTTGTACATTTTCAAGGCAGAATTATTTGCATTTGAATCATTGCATAAATTAAAATTTAGCAGGTCATCGCAAGATGTTGTGATACGTGTTTTCATTATTCCCTGATTGTAACCTTGAGGACTAATAGTTTACTTT
Organism: Mustela nivalis; assembly: GCF_964662115.1. Classification (NCBI taxonomy): domain Eukaryota; kingdom Metazoa; phylum Chordata; class Mammalia; order Carnivora; family Mustelidae; genus Mustela; species Mustela nivalis. The sequence goes on from NC_139030.1 coordinate 76,594,288, forward strand.
GCAGTGGTGTCAATGCAGTAAGCTCTAGACAATGTATTTTTGCCCTTGGAGAGCTGTGAGGTTCCCCTTTTGATTAACAAACCTTTATGGGCATCTGAAATGCCATCCCCCTCCCTTTTTTTTAAGGTTTTGCTTTTAGTTTTATCTTGGTAGAGCCAAAGGTCATTGATTTCTTAAGATCTAATTGACAGGAGTCTTTTAGAAAGGTATGGTACTATATAATTCTCTTACCTTCGTTTTGACAGTGCATACATAAGTGGTTACGTATTTCAGGCTTTGACAAAGAAGTTGTATTTGTGAACAGGGCACCAATATTCTAGTTTCAGCTAGTTCTGAACTTCTAAAAATTCCTTTTCTTTTAATCTTAATTCTTGTTTTGTGATTAGGAGGGTTAGTGTCAGTAATCTTTGGGCTGAAGAATTACTCTGATCTAATCAAATATTGATCTTCTAATCAAATATTTAATCATTCAAAGTCACACCTGCTTTTTTGACACCTCACCCCCCTCCCCCTTTTGAGCCATTTGAAAACTTGTGTTTATTTAGCCTGGACTTAATAAGGAAGTCTTTTGCTTTTTTTTTTTTTTTTTTTTTTTTTTAAAGCACTTATTTGCTCAGATTTGAGAAGTTACTAAGTACTATACGACAGGTACAATGACGGCAGGCTGATATTAACTCTCTTCTTATCTGACCTCTCAGAAGCTGCAGTTCGTCATCTGCTGTCATAGTTCCACAACCAGAGGATCCAGACAGAGCCAATACTTCAGAAAGGCAAAAAACGGGGCAGGTGCCTAAGAAAGACAATTCTCGAGGAGTGAAACGCAGTGCTAGTCCAGACTACAACAGGACCAATTCTCCTAGCTCTGCCAAAAAACCAAAAGCACTTCAGCATACTGAATCTCCCTCTGAAACCAGTAAGCCACATAGTAAGTCAAAGAAGAGACATTTAGACCAGGAGCAACAACTGAAATCTGCACAATCGCCGTCAACAAGTAAGGCTCATACCAGAAAGAGTGGGGCCGCTGGCAGTTCACGGAGTCAGAAAAGAAAGAGGACAGAGAGTTCTTGTATAAAGAGTGGTTCTGTGTCTGAGTCAACGGGTGCCGAAGAGCGATCTGCAAAACCCACCAAGCTGGCTTCAAAATCCGCCGCCTCGGCCAAAGCTGGGTGCAGCGCCATCACTGATTCTTCCTCTGCTGCCTCGACTTCCTCCTCCTCTTCTGCTGTTGCCTCGGCCTCCTCTACTGTACCACCAGGGGCCAGACTGAAACAAGGAAAAGACCAGAACAAGGCCAGGCGTTCCCGTTCAGCATCCAGTCCCAGTCCGAGAAGAAGTAGCAGGGAAAAGGAACAGAGTAAAACTGGTGGCTCTTCAAAATTCGATTGGGCTGCTCGTTTCAGCCCTAAAGTTAGCCTTCCTAAAACCAAACTGTCTCTTCCAGGGTCTTCTAAGTCAGAGACATCAAAACCTGGACCTTCTGGATTACAGGCCAAATTAGCAAGTAAGTATATGGAAACAACAACTTCTTTCTACTGCTTCTTCCTTTTTTTTTTTTTTTTTAATCCCCATGAAAATTTTTCTTGCTTTGTCAAAAGTGATTATGCTTTCAGAGTAGTCAGATTTTTTTTTTCTTTTTTGCAGCTTGAGGCAGTCTTCCATTTATTACTATATCTGTTTGTAACAATACATAATACTTGATACTACATTTAGTTTTAATGAGACCAGTCAGGAATGCCTTCTTATTTCTGAATGCCATTATAGTGCCTGTATCTTTACCCTTTTAGCACCTGCTACTAAGTTATTTCCTATTGTCAGAGTGGGACCTTAAGTTGGATCTTTTTCCTTAACCAGACAACAGAATTACTTCAGTTATGAGTTGCATTTGACCGTGATCAGAAGTGAATGGTGGGTTTTTTTTTTTTTTTGCCAGGAGGGCGGGGGGCGTGTTGGTATGATACATTCATGATATATGGAAATATGACCTAAAGTTTCAAAATAAATGTATCCTAGTATAGATGAAATCTATTCACATGTCATACTTTTTTTTTTTTTAAACAGTGTGGCGGTTCTTTTCTTTTTTTTTTTTTTTTAAAAGATTTTATTTATTTATTTGTCAGAGACAGAGGGAGAGAGAGCGAGTGAGCACAGGCAGACAAAGAGGCAGGCAGAGGCAGAGGGAGAAGCAGGCTCCCTGCCGAGCAAGGAGCCCGATGTGGGACTCGATCCCAGAACCCTGGGATCATGACCTGAGCTGAAGGCAGTTGCTTAACCAACTGAGCCACCCAGGCATCCCTCACATGTCATACTTAATGGCGTTTAAAGAGCTTAGTCTGAAGATGAACACCCCTTACGTTCCGTACACTGGGCCACGTAAATGGGAAAGAATGTTGTCCTCTTTCTTGAACGGTGGAGTAGAGCTAACATTTCAGAATAATGCGTTTCAAGCAAAGAAACTAGATGGGCAATAGGGTTCTTGAGGTACTTTCCTTTTTCTCTTTTGTTCAAAAGACTTTTTTAGGGAAGCGGCATGTTCATGTCTTTAGAATTGATTAGAGCTGGTGGTGGCCTTCTTCAGTTGCATGATTGCTATAATGCTGAAGGCCGTTCTTTTATTTTTTCTATCTTGAGAATTCTAAAAAATACAAAGAATAATAAAGCACTTAATGTACAGTTCCAGCATGTGATTTTTGTAATATTTGTCCATCTTTTTTACTTTTTACCTTTTTTTTTTTTGCCCCCATAGAACATTTTTAGATTTTGATTTTGATAGGGGCAGAATCTTTTCTTGGTTATTAAAAAATTTATATAGTGTGGTAGTATTCTTGTCAAAAGTTTAACTGATAGTGAATTAGCCTAACCTACTCTTGGATCAGAGACAGTTGTTAGCTGTTTCCTTTAATCTATTATCTGTACTTCCACTTGATTCAATATTTGCTAAACTTTGACAAGAATACTAGTAGACCCTGTGTAAATCTTGTGTTTAACCTATACCATAGGTTTATCATGAAGGTAACATCTTTTACATTGTAGAATTTTGTTCAGTTGGGTATTTTAAATATATGTTATATCTGTGTTAAAATCTTTTGAATTTGAAGGTATAGATACTGAATTAAGATTGGTACCTTGAAGTCATAAGGAAATTAAAAGCCAAGCTAAAAAGGGACCATCAGCCGTCCGTAGGACCTGCCAAGGTTTTCTTGACTATTGGGGCTCATTTATTTCTGCTTTTACACCTCTTCTTTCTGTTTTAAAATGAAGTAGAAGCATGCAAGCATATTTGTGTGTATGTGTGTATCCTCAACATAGTAGCTGTGTTGCCTCCACAGGTGTCGGGCCAGGGTGAGTTTATAGGTGCTTCGGTGGGATTCCATCCTCTGTTTTCTGCCTTCCTGTGTGCTGTGCTTGCAGAGCCGACAGAGCTCCTCTCCTTAAGCTCTGATTTCCAGGAGGGTCCAAGGCAGGGCAAGAGCAGGTTGTTCTTAAATGTCACGTCCTCAACTCTCCTTAGACACTTGTTTTCTTTTCTTTGGAGTCTGTTAACATAATTTTTTAGGAAAAAACCTGCACTCCCACCTCCCCCCAGTGCAGTTCCTCGGGAGTTCTGACGTGACCCCAAGGCCATAATAAAACCAGTCGGCCTGTGAAGCTCATGCTGCATTGCACTTGGTGGCAAGTGGAGTAAAACTCAACTTGTATCGTCTTCCTCATATTCACAAAATCTGTGTTATATGGTCACGAATACTACTTTTCCGTTCTTACTACCTCTACCCTAGTTCTCAGCTCTTAATTATAGCCCAAGGTGTTGGAACAGGAGATGGGAATGAGCATTTATTTCACATTATTTATTTTTGAGAAATACCAGGTATCTTACATATGCATTCCATTTAATGTTTTAAAAAACTGGTTTTATTAAGTTGTTAGTCATTAAGGAAATTTATTTCAGAGAGGTGGGATAACCTGCCAGGTGACATACCTCACAAACGGCAGAGTTGGAAGTTGGCGGCAATGTGTAACTTGAAGCCACTGCTTCCTTCTCTTCACTGCTTACTTTTCACTCCTTCTCTGTTGAACTGTCACACCATATTTGGGTTATTAGGAGATGAAATTCAATTTGATCCTTCTTTACTGGTATTGATTCATGTTTAGGGATGAATATTGTGTGAACCCAAGGATTTATACCATTCCATTCACTACGTATTTGCTTATTTTCAAATAAGGTGAAAACCCTTCAAAACACATAGTAATGAATATTTATAAGTAACATTCTTGCCAAGTGCCTGATAACTTGTAAATCCTTTACATGGATCATGTCATTTACTCCTCATCAGCCCTTTGTGACAGGTACTATTATTTCCATCTTACAAGTAAAGAAACTCCGGGTTAGTGGTCTGTTTGCCTCCTTAAGGTCACAGAACCAAGAAGCCATAGAGCCAGGAGTCCTTCCAGTTTTAGTGTATGTGCTGCCAAAGTGAGCACTATAGAGCCAAGAGTCAAACCCAGACCTTTTTGTTCCAGAAGTCAGTCGTGAAACTGGGATGCATAGGATTGAGTAGATCAGGTGAGCTAAATCTAGGAAGGCTTCTTGAGGTCAGACAGGGTGGGGTGGATTTTAGGCATGTTTACTTAATGTATTTCTCTGGGGGAAAAGGGAGTTAATATAAGAAGCAATACCACAAAAGAGCTGAAGGTACTTGGTAATTGTACTTAAGACTGTAGGGGCAAAATAAGGTATTTTTATGGGAATCTTTTTTGAGTTTCAAGTAATGGCATGTTGGGAATAGAAAACTTACTCTAGAAGTGAAAATCCTGGGTTGGAATCCTAATTCTCCCATTGTATCAAGTGGCGACTATGGGAAAGTTTGTAACCTTTTCTTTCTAAATGGATATAATAGCTTATTTGAGAATAAATGATTATATGAGGACACTTAGTATAGTAGTTAGTACATGAGGTGCATCGTAGAATTTAGAGCAGCAGAAATTGAGTATGCTAAGACAGAAACCATGTTCAGCAACCTTTTGAGAATGAAGGATTGATAAATCCTCTGATCAAGTTTAAGGTACATCTATTTTTAGATTTGAAAGATCTTGATTTGAAGTTGTTACTACTTTATTTTCTTTTTAAGATTTTATTTATTCATTTGACAGAGGGATCACAAGTAGGTGGAGTAGCAGGCAGAGGTAGAGGGAGAAGCCGGCTCCCCTCTGAGCAGAGAGCTCAATGCAGGGCTCGATGTGGGGTGGGGCTTGATCCCAGGACTATGACCCGAGTTGATGGCAGATGCCCAACTGGCTGAACCACCCAGGCGCCCCAGAAGTTGTTATGACTTTATAGTGTTGCGAAGTTGGGCAAACCATGCAGCGTAATCCTGGATCTTACTTGTAAAATAGTAATAATAATTCATCTTTGGGAAGCATAAATAAAAGAAAGTATGTGAAAATAACTTTGTATAATTAATGTGCTGACATATAATAGTGACTCGAGAGCTATTGTCATATATTTGAAGGGCTGTTTACGCATGAAGAAATGCCCGCCCTCCAGCAAGACATGGGGCATGATTAGATTCAGTGGGTAGAGGTTGACGGGCAGATTTATGATTAGTGTATCTCGTGGAACCAGAATCTGTATGTTATCCAAAAAATGGATTTGGCCACTTCGTGAGATAAAAAGCATTCCAAATTGATTGATAGTCTGTTTTCTTCAACTTCTAAGAATCAGCGAACCTATTAATTAGAATATGATATGTTTTCTCAGGTAAAGAATCACTGATGAACGGTTGCTCAGTAAAGCTTCATGGGAGATAAAAATTGTTTCCAAAGTGTAGAGTAATGGTACTTACATGATACTTCATGAAAACTCATTTCCCATAGTCAGATAACTACTGGAGGAGATTTAGGATTACATTAACACATTGAAGGCTGTGAGAAATCTTTTTTTTTTTTAAGATTTTATTTATTTATTTTACAGAGAGAGATCACAAGTAGGCAAAGGGGCAGGCAGAGAGAGAGAGGAAGGGAAGCAGGCTCCCTGCTGAGCAGAGAGCCTGATGCGGGACCCCCAGGACCCTGAGATCATGACCTGAGCCGAAGGCAGTGGCTTAACACACTGAGCCACCCAGGCGCCCCGGCTGTGAGAAATCTTATGGTAACTTCTGCTTAATAGTATTTTACAGATTGGCGTGATCATCTTGGGAGACAGCAGTAGTCCAAGGAACCTCTGGGAAATGATAGAATACATTTAGTCATGATACTTAAGCAAGAAGACCTTTCCCAGTGTGCTGTTTTGGCAACTGTTAACAGACTGATGAAGGAGTTCCTGGTCAGGAATTAGGGCTGGCAGGAGAACTAGCGAAACCGCTACTTTTGAGTTGTATTTCCTAAAGCCTTATGGCTTGCCAGCTGCAACTGATCAAAATAGCTCTATGACCGAGGTTACACTCTATCAGTTAATAGAAGTTTTGAGAATACCCTAGAGGGGATAGTGTTATGTGACAATTCTTACTTTATTTTTTTAATAATCTTTTTAAAAAAAATTTTTATGTGACAATTTTTAATACACATTTAAGAAATTATTCTTGCTTTGTGTTTAGCATAAGTAAACAGACATTTTCAGAAATTTGTATAGCATAAATGTAAAAGCAGTCCAGCAGTATAATGATACAAGTGAGTTTTGAAAATATTTTTATATTTTAATATATTTTAAAATGTTCTTATAATTCATATGGCTTCAAGGTCTAATTTGCTAATCTGACTTAAAAGAAAGCTAATCTTGAAGTAGTATGACTTTCAGAGTATGTAGTATCTGAATAGTAGAAGGTGATGGATGACATAGAAATACAAGAAAGTTTGTGATCAAAATCGGGGCCTTTATGGAACTCTATATTTCTAGTTTGATGTGTCTATTTATAGATCTGGTCTCCTCTCATTATTTAAGTGGACATCATGTACACATTATTAATAACCTAGTCAGCAGTACTTACCAGCTTGTTTCCAGCTTGAGTTTCATGCTCTTCTGGTGACTTGAATGCAGGCTGTGGCCATTATTAGAACTAGACAAGAATCAGGCAGATGCAGAATTCTGGGAAGGTATTTCGGCTGAGATTAGGCCTCTATCATTAATCTAAGACAGAGACCTGTTTCTTTGCATCCCTAGCATGGTGGGAAGAAATAACGATGTGTTGAGCAGGAGAGAATTTAAGAGTTAAAATCTTGATTTCACGTAGAGTCTTAAAGGGTCATCTAAATAATTAAATTACCTTTCACTTCATGAGGTGTTGGCTGAGGAGCTTAAAGGGAAAAGGATTGAGTGTTGAGAGTTCTCTGCATTGTAAGACAGCTGTGAAAATAATTAGCAGCTTAAAGCTCTAATTTAATATGTAAGTGGTTTGAAAAATTACTGATTCCTAATAATTTTGAGGCTTTAAAAATTAAGTTAGAAAAGTGAGTTGCCAAATTAAAAAAAGAACAGTGAATGGAAACAAGTATCATCAGCCAAAGAGTTAAGAAGGCTTTGTTGTTGTTGTTTTTTTTTTAAGTTTTCACATTTTTATTTTTTAAAGATTTAGTTACTTTAGAGTACGTGCAGGGGATGGGGAGAGAGAGAAAGAAGCAGACCCCACTGAGCATGGAGCCCAATGTGGGGCTTGATGTCATGGATCTGAGCTAAAATCAAATCCGAGTCTCAACCAACTGAACTATTCAAGCATCCCAAAGAAAGCTTTTATTTTCCATTGCCAATTTTAAATTATCATGGTATGTATTTTTGTATACCAGTTCAGAATAAGAATTAATTTAGCCAAATTACATTTTACTAAAGTTACATATAAGTTTTAAAAAACAGCAGTCGAACACCATGTTGCTGTTCCCCAGGTCTGGTTATTTTGGTATTTATTTCCATGTATATAGAGCGTGTGCTTGTATGTTTATTGACTATCGCCTGCCTTTTATGAAGGAGTCACCGCACCTCTGTACCCACCAAGCATTTACTGTATACACTTCCCCTTTGCCCAGGCATGATCAGTGCCCACCCAATGTGTGTATGGACACATAAATGCCATTTACAGAGTCATGTTGGAAGGATTCTTTGCTCACATGTTTTTGTTTTTCTTGATTTAAATAATTACTTTGTTGATGTTTTTCTCTGTGAACCCATTACTCCAAACTCTATTACTGTCTAAATTCTTTCTCAAGCTGTCTACTTGGCTTTTGTTAAATAGTCCTGAAGAAATAAGGCCTCTGGATGTCTGCTCATTTATGCCTGCTTCACAGCTTTTATTTATAGAGCCTGGGCATTTTCTTCAGTCTTTTGTTTAGCTTTCTGTTTCCAGATCCGCATTGTCTTTCCCAGTTCACTGTTTTGTTTTGATGGAATATATCTTCTTCCTCTTGCTTTCTAAGAAAAACCGCTTATGAGATTTTTAAAAGCCTTTTCATTATTTTCAGATTTTGACTGTCTGAAAATACACAACCTTGGTACTTGTTTGATTGGATATAGAGTGCTGGGTTCTTAAAAATTTTGAAGAGTCATCTTATTTTTAAGCTTTCATTAACTAGAGACATTCTGATTCCTGATCTGTTGTATGTATAACCCGTTCTTCTAGACGCTTGTAGATCTTTACCTCCATTATTTAGACATGTCATGGTATTGCCACAGCTGTGAGTTTGGTCTCATTTCTTGTTAGGGTAACCAACAGTCCTGGTTTCCCTTGGGTCTGAGGCATTCACCCAGACTCAGGACTCAGCCTTAAAACCGTGGTTAGAAGCAAGCCGACCAGGACAGTTGTTCACTGTATGCCTGTTTCTTTTCTCTTTCATTACTTTGGATGATTGTCCTCTTGGAAAGTTCTGATGTTTTCATTCTGGCTTTGCTTTTTTCTTCTACTTTCTGGTAGATTGCTTCAACTTCTTTCAACCTTTCTATTGATTTTTTTTTCTTTTTTTCTGTTGGCTCTCTTGTTTTTAATTTCAAGAGGTGGTTTCGTTCTTCGTTTATATTTTGTATACATTTCTTTTTCTGACGACCTTAATGGTGAGTTTTCTTACACAGTTCTCATGAGGTTTTTGCTGGGGGGCGGCAGGTTGATTGGTTTCGATTTTCATATTGGGAATTTCCCTCAGGTTTTGGTATTTCCTGGTGGTTTTCTCATACTCAGATTTTTGGTCCACCAACACTTAATTTGTAAGCTCTGAGCACATAGAGGAGATTTCACTGAAATCCATTCTCTAGTGATCTCTTTGGGCTAGTCATTACAAAACCTGTCATTATTTTTAGATCTTTTTCTTTGGTGCAATTCCACAGAGAAGATCTATTCACACTCCTGCCAGAGGTAAAAGCCAAACTGACCAAAGTCTGGGGGTTGAGCAGGAAAAAAGGCCTAGGAAAGAGGCCCTCTGTCATTTTATCTGTCTGTTCATACTTGATCCCTCCTCCTCTTCTCTCATTTTGCTATGGCACACCTAGATATAGCTGTGTGCTTTAATTGAGAATTTCTTTATTTTATACTTTGTTCAGAACAGAAGTCTTGTGTTTTGCTGGGTCAGGAGTGAGACAGATACCCAGCTGTGCAAGTGGGGGAGGGGAGCTGGGGATCTGACTGCGTCATAAACAGCCTATCAACCAGTCCTCAGTTTTATTTCAGAGTCATCCCAGAGGTACCTGGTACCATCAATTCCTGAACTTTGAAGGATTCTGAGTGTCATTCTCATTAGTAATTTATCTTAGTTTTCTGGAATTTGTAGTGCTGGGATTTCTGCTTCCCATCTTGTAAAATTGTGTTGTGATAGTAATCTCTGCCATTCTTCTCATCTTTGTGAATTTATGCCTCAGATTCTTTTAATGCTGGTTTAGTGGAGTTTCTGGAGAGGACAGAAATGAATATGTGTGTCCAATTATCTGTCTTTAACTAGAAGGCACACACTTTGTCATGTATTTGCACACATTTCTTCAAAAGTTGGCGCTTGCTCTCCATAACAGTAGAGGGCCCCTTGTAAGCCACACTCTGTGCTAGACATGTAACACACACTAAATTTTATCCTCATGACAACAGGATGAGGTAATATCCCTGTTTTAGGTCTGTTTAGGTAGAAACCAAAGTGCTTTATTTGCTTAACACTAGACCTTTTTCCTTTCAAAAGAACTGTGAGGGGCGCCTGGGTGGCTCAGTGGGTTAAGCCACTGCCTTCGGCTCAGGTCATGATCTCGGGGTCCTGGGATCGAGTCCCGCATCGGGCTCTCTGCTCAGCAGGGGGCCTGCTTCCCTTCCTCTCTCTCTGTCTGCCTCTCTGCCTGCTTGTGATCTCTCTCTGTCAAATAAATAAATAAAATCTTAAAAAAAAAAAAAAAGAACTGTGAGTTCTGTCATTTGAATGGCTGTGAATGGACGTATCCTAATTTATCTCATTCTCAATAAGCATTTACTTTGTTCTGAATTTTTTTAATTGACTAGAGCTTTGTAATTTACATCATTATCTCCTTGTTAGGTTTCTGGTTATGTTCTTTTAAAATATTGATGTATATTTTGAAATTGCCTGCAGAAGTATATGAATTTACATTCCCACTAGTAATGTAAAATGCCGGTCTGTTCATATACTTATTAGCCAAAACTGTATTCCTGCAGTTTTTATTACCATACTGCTGTTTGCTTAACCATTCCCTATGATTGGACATTTAGCTCTTTTCCAGTATCTCATTATTGAAAGTAATGCTTAGATGAATATCTTTGTACATTTCTAATGTGTTTAATTTATATTGCCAGATCAGTGCATGAAATTGCTCTGCATTGGCTAGAAAATAAAAACTTGGCTTAAAAAATCCCATTTGGGATTTACCTTACTGTCATCTACACATTTTTTTGTTACTGAATGATTTTAAAATAAACATCTGTGATCCCTCTTTATATGCTAGGTAACTTTCCATTTTGTGAATTTATTTTGGCAGAGTAACCATTAATAAGGAGGTATATACTGAAAATAGGTACACAGCAGCCCCAAGTTATACCAGGTTCTCATGATTCTGTTTTGGCTGAAGGAATCAAGATTAAGTTACTGAAAATATTCCCACTGTTAATTAATTCTTTTTATTGGGTCTACTTTGTCTTGTGGCAAAGTGTCCCCATTGCATGATTCTAAATTGAACTCTTCATGTGTGATAGTACTCAGTTATTTGGTGCATTTTTTCCCTTTTATGAAGAATAAACAAGTCATTCTGAATACCTTTTGAAACAGACTCAGGATGTAAATAAATGGATAATTGATAGCTTTTTATCTTTTATTTCTGTTTATTTATTTTAAAGATTTTACTTACTGAGAGAGTATGACCAGGACAGAGCAGAAGCGCAGGGGTTGGGGGTGGTCACAGAGGGAGAGGGTCGAGCAGACTCCCTGTGGAGCATGGAATCAGATCCCTGGACTCTGGAATCATTACCTGCGCTAAAGGCAGATGCTTACTGACCGACTGAGCTACCAGGGTGTCCCATTTTGATAGCTTTTTAAAATTTGTAAACAAATTGGGAATTTGCATTTCAACTCAGTCCTTCCCCCCACTCCCCCCCAAAACCAGTCCTAATCATCCTCTGATACCTTTAAATGTAAATGAATTGTAGCAGTTTTGAATACCGTTATTTAAAGTAACTGGTTGGTGTACCTTAGTCATTGGTTTGTCTACTGTACCATTTTAAAAAGGAGAAGTATTTGTTATCTGCGGGAGTTTAGCAAAAATTGTCACAAAAAAAATCAAGATAACTAGTTCTAGAAAAATTAGTACTTGAAAATGAGATATTGTTTAGCTTAGGTCTTATTTTCTTCCTAAAATACAAGGAATTTTGTTTGTATTTTGTTTTGGACAAGTTTTTTGTTGTTGTTGTTTTATTTTTTAATTTTTAACTGGTTTTTGAAACTTGGTGAGTCCATATATACTGTTCTTCCTTTTTCTTTTCAAAGTCCAGCTCAATAATTAACAATTTTTTTTAAAGGTCCATGTAGTATTTTAAGTTTTCCTACCACATACAGTTTTTATTACATTTTCTTTCTTTTTTTTTTTTAACAACTTGCTAAAATGTAAAAACCATTCTTAGCTAGTGGGATGTACAAAAACAAGTTGCCAGTTGGAATTTGGCCCACAAGCTACAGTTGTCAACGCCTACCTTAGAAACAGAAGCTTTAATATAATTGTATATTATATAAGATATATATTATATGATAACGTATTATCTGATAAGTGTCATATACACACATAAATACCGGTCAGTTCATAGGACTGGTAAAGCCAATGGATTGGCTAGCTTCAGGTTTGAGTTGGTCCAGGAGCTCAAAAAGGTGACACTGACAGTCCCAGACCTATGTTATGACTCTCAACACCTTCCTCTCTCCTCCCCAAAGATGCTATCCAATCATTTATGTATTAAATTTTAAGGAAGTTCCTGATATCTTTGGAGCATATGCCTATCCTTGAGCAAATCACTCTTTTGGAGGCAGGGTTGTAACTGACTATGATGGAAAGAGTCGGGCCCGTTTGAGTCCCACTCCTATAATGGGAGTGTACTGTGAATGGTACTTCATCAGTATCACACAAAGAAAGGAGTAGGAGAGAGTTCTCAAAAGAATTAAAAAAAAAAAAACCAGAAAGGGTGTTTAGAACAGGGTTTCTGGGTATTATACAGTAATACAGTAGATGTCTACTTGATGATATTTATTTGTTAATTTATTTTAAAAGATTTTATTATTAGAGAGCACAAGAGAGCATAAAAGGGGAGGAGAGGGAGAAGTGGGCCCCCTGTTTACATGGGTCTTGATCCCAGGGCCCTGGGATCATGACCTGAGCTGAAGGCAGATGCTTAACTGACTGAGCCACCCAGGAGCCCCTACTTGATCATTTTTAAAGGTTGCTTTGAAAAGGAGCTTTGAAATGAATATGTAAGTTGGAAAACAAAAACATTCATATAGTTGAATTCAGTCATTATTCACTGAATAAAAGTGTTAGGTCAATCTCTTCCCCATCTCACTTGACTTTCAAACAACCTTACCAATAAATTGACATTTAGATTTATTTTCACTATATAACATAAGGACTCTTTAAGAAACTAGAATGTTTAATTATATATAGCATAGTTAAATTATTTTATCATGGAGGGCTGTATTTTTATTTGGGACTATGTGGATATATCATATCAAAGATTAGCATCCTCATTTAATTCGTGAAAGAATTAAAAATAGAATAAAAGCCTGGCTGTGAATATGCATTATTAATTTATTCTTACTTTTAAAGTAACTTAGTGGAATTAATAGTGAAAACTGTATCTTTCTAGAATTGATATTGTCCTACCTCTGGTTACTCTTTTGCTGAGGTAGGCAGATCATGTTCCTAATGCTCATTCTTGCTGCAAATTACAAAATGAGAGTCATTTCACAGTAATGTAATGCAAAGAGTAACACATTTAAAAATTTGAAGTAGGGAAGAAAAATCACTATAAGTAGCACCACAATCATACCTATCTTTGTATTAGTTAAGAAAATAGTTTCTAAGACTCTCAGTTGTTCATTCTTTTCAGATGTTGTATTTTAGAAATCCGAGCTTAGAGATTATGCTGAGTGAAATAAATCAAGCAGAGAGAGTCAATTATCATATGGTTGCACTTTTTTGTGGAGCATAACAAATAACATGGAGGACATGGGGAAATGGAGAGGAGGGAGTTGAGGGAAATTGGAAGGGGAGGTGAACCATGAGAGACTATGGACTCTGAAAAACAACCTGAGAGTTTTGAAGGGGGGGGGTATCAAGGAGGGCACGTATTGCATGGAGCGCTGGGTGTGGTGCAAAAACAATGAATTCTGTTAATGCTGAATAGAAAAAAAGCTGAAACTAAATGTTAAAAAAAAAATTCGAGCTTACAAGTGGATATATAACGGATTTAGTTATTTCACATTTTGTATGTCCTAACTTTGTAAAAGAACTAATGTTTTCATAAAAGATGAATCCCTGAACTTGGAGCAAGTTAGTTGTGGGTTAGGAACACTTGTTTCAAGAAAAAGAAAAAAAGGTAAGACATAGATACGCCGTAGAGGAGCAAAGCAATTCAAACTTTTAAGAGAATAGCACTAACTTCCAGTTTCACTTTTATCCACAGGAATAAAGATGTTCAGAATATATTTATAGGAACAAGAGCATATATTCTTTTTTTTTTTTTTAAAGATTTTTATTTATTTATTTGACAGAGAAATCACAAGTAGGCAGAGAGGGGAATCAGGCTCGCCGCCAAGCAGAGAGCCCAATGCTGGGCTCGATCCCAGGACCCTGGGATCATGACCTGAGCCGAAGGCAGAGGCTTTAACCCACTGAGCCACGCAGGCGCCCCAAGAGCATATATTCTTTCATACCAAAATAATGTCAAGAGCTTTGGTGAAAGTATGTCTACATTTATACCTGACTTGATTACACATTGGACATTAGTATATTAATCTGACCAGTGCTATTCTGGATGCTTCTCAGAGTGGCCTCATAAAAACAAATGATAAATGCAGTTTTTGCTACATTAATGCCTCTGTGTGTGCGTGGACGCGCATATGTGCTTGCGTTCTCGTGCACGTGAATTTTAATTCATTTTCATTGAGGTTGTTGGTTTCTACTTACATTGTTTCCTCTTTCATTGAAATAACCCTTACTTGACCAGTAGAATGGGAGGAGATACATTCTGATTCTACAAAACTACAGTGTTTTTACATGAAGTTTTAACATTTTCTAATTGAACTTGTAAGGCCCAGTTTAAACTTTGGCCATAAGTATATTGATAATGTAGTAGCCCCTGTTCTGCTTTAAAATAAACTGAAGAATTGTGTGGTTTGTCTGGGGTATGTACCTTTAAGCAAGTCAGTTAATAGTTTTATGTCTGAAAAATAAGAATTATCATAACTTTGTATCTGGAAGTGCTTTTGAAAACTAGAACCAGTCTTAAATCGTGAATACAGTATGTTTTGGCATCGGCAGCTGAACGGCCAAAAGAAGGTTAACCTCGCCCCATTCTCTAGGCAGAGCTTGTTCCCAGGAAGTTTGACATTTGTAATCTCCTAAAAATGTTTTAGACTTTGGAAGAATGTATTGAGTTCTTCCAACGTTTGACTTGACTTAGAAATACTGATAAGTTAGTAATTACCAGTCTTTACCACATGTTTGGTATTTCCCTGTTCCAGTTTTTGGAGCAGATAGGGGAGCTAGTTTTATCTTCCATTCTTGCTTCAGGTAGTGTTACAAATAGGGAAACCTGTTTTCCACTATAGAACATGACATGTAGAAGCTCCTTTATCATGGGATTGCCTTTCAGGAAACAAAATATTTGGGCTTATGTCTCCTAGTTTATCAAGCTAATTGGAGTCGTGTCAGATAGATACTCTGCTAGTCATTTTACATTGCAGTGTGATTATAATGGCAGTTAAAAATATTTTTAATCTACTTTGTTGTTTTGGTTCTCCTCGGTCCTGCTTTTTGTTTATTTTTTAAGATTTACTTAATTATTCCAGAGAGAGAGTACAGTGGGGCGGGGTGAAGGGAGAGAGGGAGAGTCTCTAGCATTGAGTGCAGAGCCCAATATGGGGCTCGATCTCCAGACCCTGAGATCACTGCCTGAGCTGAAACAACGAGCTGGACTCCTACTTGACTTTGCCACCCAG
Organism: Mustela nivalis; assembly: GCF_964662115.1. Classification (NCBI taxonomy): domain Eukaryota; kingdom Metazoa; phylum Chordata; class Mammalia; order Carnivora; family Mustelidae; genus Mustela; species Mustela nivalis. The sequence goes on from NC_139030.1 coordinate 76,609,942, forward strand.
GTGCCCTCTACTTTTCCGTAATTTATTTAGTATATTTCTCTTAAGTTTTAACACCAACAGTAGACAGAGACTGTGGCACATCCATTCAAAGGAATACTTCTCCACGCTAGAAAGGAATGGACTGTGAATCTCTGCAGCAGCATGAAATCTCCAGAACACTGTATGACTCCCATTCGTATGAAATTCTAGAAGAGGCAAGAACAACAGACAGATGAGTGATTTCCAGAGGCAGGAAGTGTGGGTGAGGGGATCAACTGTGAGGGGCACGAAGTGATGGCAGTGGTCCTGACCTGATTGTGGTGATGTTGGTTATACGGGTCAGTATATTTGTTCAAGTCCATATTGAGCCTCATATATTTAAAGTGAGTATATTTTATCATAAGGAAATGACCTTTGAATGAAATTGTTTTATTTATTTATTTTTTAAAGATTTTATTTATTTATTAGAGAGAGCATGAAAGGGGAGGTCAGAGGGAGAAGCAGACTCCCCATGGAGCTGGGAGCCCGATATGGGACTCGATCCCAGGACTCAAGGATCATGACCCGAGCCAAAGGCGCTCGTTTAACCAGCTGAGCCACCCAGGCGCCCCTTGAATGAAATTGTAAAGAAAGTTAAATACTGAAGTATAAAAAAGTATATGAGTAGTGAAAGGATAGAAGTTTGGTCAAAATGTATACTGTCCCCTAATAAGTAGTATGGCAGGAGCCCACAGTATGTTTAGTTATTCTATTTTGAATGTCACTGAATAGGTATAAACATTTTTGCTAGTGTCCAATACCGTGTCATGGTATATGTGAAGACATTTAGCTGAGTGTCACATAAACTAATATTAAACTAATATTCGTGACAACAATACAGTGCTTTATAGGTGAGAACATTGTCGAGTGTTTTAATGTAACATGCACTCACGGTTTTTTCTATGAATTGTTTTTAAAGCTATTCTAACTTTGTTGAACAATTCAAATAGGTAAGTATAATTTAATGTTTTCTGGAACATAATTTAAAATAACTTCAGAATTCTTCAGATACTAAAAAATAGTGATGCCAAACGGTTGAACATATTAAGCTAGTCCTATAATCAATCTGTCTACATGCCATGTTTATCTTTCAGGTGACAGGATGTATATGTGTCCAGACAAAGATAAAATCACGTGGGGTATTGGGCATTGATTTGGGATCACATTAAGTAATTCTGGTGATAAACTGTGTAGTAAATCAATCTAAAAGCAAAATTGAAATTTAAGAAACCCTTAGGCCGATATCTCTCCCCCTTAAAGTTTCATTTTTGTTCCTTTTATGCCTTTTGAGGAGTCTAGATAAACCTTTCCCAAAATTTACTTTGCGGGGGCGGGGGGAAGGCTGGAAGGTGTGGTTCAGATTTCTGAATGGTAATGCCTGTCTGCAGATTTTTGTCTTATAAAGAAGCTATAAACTGTAAGCTTCTGTTTGGTATTTAAAGAGTCCTTAACAGTGTGTTTTTCACTTAGCAGCTTTCATTATGTATATAGGATATAGGGACCATCCCAAGTTGAATGAACTTAAGTTTAAAATTTATTGTCTAAAGGATCATGAAGATGTCTAGAATCTTTTTTTACCACCGCTTACCCATGCACTTTACTGGTGTTTTTAACAAAATCAAGAGTAAGGAATTTCTTTTATTTTGCTTTGAAGCAGTAAAATGGTCAAAAGTTAAAAGTTCTCTGGACAAGAGAGCACCTGGGTGGCTCAGTAGGTTAAATGTCTGCCTTTGGCTTAGGTCGTGATCTCAGGGTCCTCAGATCAAGCCCCGCTTTGGGCTCCCTGTGCATCGTATCGGGTGTCTGTCTGCTTCTCCCTTTCCCATTGCTACAACCCATCCCTCCCATTTGTCCTCTCTCAAAGAAATAAAATCTTTAAAAACAAAGTTCCTGGGTGTGGGGTAACAAGTGACCCGGAGAATTGTTACTACTGTGTAATTAGTGTCTGAAAAAGGAAACGCTCACTTTTTAAGGTGACGCTGTAGTTCTGGAAATAAGCTTTTTCACTTGGACACCTTTCACTGTTGGAAGTCTTTGTGTAGCTAGAACACACCACCCAGTATATTATCATGTACAGTAACATTGTTTGGGCGAGTGGTAGGGTGAATGATGGTTGATGGCCTCTGCATTGTTTATGAAATAGTAATAGACTTAATTGCTGTACCTTTTTAGAGTGTTAACCCTATGAAGAAACTGGTTTTAGCTTCCAGAATAACATGTAAGGTGTGCTTTTATGGCTTTTTCCCTTAATTATCCAGTTATCTGTACATTGGACATTCTCCTAACCTTCACCTCAAGTATGTTTTCCTTGTTGATGGGGTGGTGTGAAGAAAAGAAAGCATTTTGTTCTTTCATGGTCCTACTTGATGAATTTTATATAAACTAGATAAAAGAGACAGCTTAAAGACAATGTTAATATGCTAATGAATGAAAACGAAAAATGGAACATTTGTTAAATTTAGTAAGATCCTGAAATATATAGTAAATTTAAAAAAAAGTCTTGGCTTTATTAGTGGAGGAGTAGAGATGATAGGAATGGTTAAAGGGCATGTATGAGAAGAGGATGACTGTCCTTCACAGTGTGGGATAGTTCGAGTCAAGGTTGAACCCAGGTGGGGTTTGCCAAGTTTATCATGACGGGGAACGCCGAGTTCCATATTAACCTTGCCAGGGTGGATTGGGTAAGTAAAGGCACACTGCGACAGAAATCTAGCAGAGTGCTAGAGAGCCCGTGGAAGATGCAATGGATTTTTGACCTGAAGAACTGTGTAATTTTTACTTTATGAAAATTTCTTTTTTAAAAAATGCACTTTTGCATTTCACATGTATAGGTTTAAGAAAATCTACCAAGAAGCGCAGTGAATCCCCACCTGCTGAGCTCCCCAGTTTGAGGCGGAGCACACGCCAAAAGACCACGGGCTCCTGTGCTAGTGCCAGGTAACACATTGGTTTTTCCAGTTTACGAGCCAGTTTGTTATCTTCTATTCAGCTTTCATTAGAATCCTTACCTTTCTGAGTTTTCAAAAATTACTGAAATTTTCACTTGAAAATTGAGTAGTAAAGAAACTTACCAATATAATTGAATTCTTCCCCAGTGTTGATGTACATGTTTTTGCTAAGTATTAATCATGCAGTTTTTTTATAACACTCTTACCCTCTACCATTTCCTCTGTTGCTATGTTATTTTCACAGAGTTACTGCCAGCTATTGGACATTTCATTGTTTTCAGAGTTCCAGTTGGCCAGTAAATCTCTAATGAGCATCTTAATGCAGATTGGGGTTATTTTTCAGAGGTAGCTAAATTTCCCAATAGTGTGATTAATGGACCAAAAAGGATGCCTGTTTTAATGGTTGTAATATTGCCTAATTAGTTTCTCAGAGTGTTGGCATCACTTGAGTTTAATGGATCAGGGGGAGAGATGTACTTCATTTTCATTTTGTATTACAACACCTACCCCTCGCAGAGGAATGGGGGTGTCATGTGTCTGCTTTCATGTCTTCAGTTCCCATTTTCCCAGTTGCTGGTTTGGATCTCATTTTCAGAAAACCAACTACCTTTGATATGATACAGTGTGTTATTTCACATTCTTTTATTAACTGATTGAGAATCTTTAGTCAACATTTTTTTTTCTTAATAATTTCCTCACCTTTTCACGCATGGTCAGTTGCTCAAATGCCTTTGTGCAGCTAGTTATTGGCAGCTGGGTTGGACTTACTCCTCTTTTATATGTAGTTTGTTCTAAATGTGCCCAGATAACAGTGATGAGAGCAAATGGTTTCAGTTTGCCTTTTCCCTACTCTAACTCAGGTGAACTGGAAGGTTTTAACTCTTCTGTTGTTTCTCTAAGATGAGCCACAATGACCTCTCTTGGTGACAAATACGGTAGTGGCACAAGGAAACAGAGTAACTAATTGCAGGTCATAAGAAAAGGACTCGTGGCACTTAAATCTCTACTTTTTCAGTTATTTTCTGGTTCTATTTGGATTGTTTAAAATGCCGTTTAAAATATCTGGAGTTAGTAGAGGCGCCTGGGTGGCTCAGTGGGTTAAAGCCTCTGCCTTCGGCTCAGGTCATGATCCCAGGGTCCTGGGATCGAGCCCCACATCGGGCTCCTTGCTCAAGCAGGGAGCCTGCTTCCTCCGTTCTCTCTGCCTGCCTTTCTGCTACTTGTGACCTCTGTCAAATAAATAAATTTTTTAAAAAATCTTAAAAAAATAAAAATAAAATATCTGGATTAGTATACCTGTTTGCTTCTGTGGGTTCTTGGCAATAATTTTATGAGAACCCTGAGAGCCAAAAATTTGGGGCTAGATTTTTGAATGTGGCTTCCCCAGAGTTGATAATCTGAGATATAAACCAAATTCACTGGGGTTGAAATTAATTTTAAGTTGATGCAAAGTCAGGTAATCTAGTGTCCCATGGTTGTCTGCTGCCTGCCGCCTTTCTCCTCATGACCACTGTGGTAGCATACGTGAAATTACTTACAGTTTACATGGTTATTCTCTATACCAGCTATTAGCCGCCTGTCAGAAATGCTCTTTATCTCAAAATTTTCTGTATTAGTGGCAATTTGTCTTAACTTTAGTGCTTTTCCAGCCTGCTGCAGCCGTGTCTTCATCTCTCTTTAGACTAATACTCCTTGAGGATATCAAACTGTGGAGCACAGTGTGTGTCACATGGGTTATGCAAATTGAATGTTAAGTAGATGAATTAATTTGAAGCCCACTAATTTGTAGCTTGGTAAATTGGGTCTGGAGTGAGCTGTTTCTGTAGAAGAAAAGATTGGCTAAACAAATCCCTATTTAGGGAGGATTTTTTACTACTTGGAAGAACAGACTCTTCTAGTACTCTCTGGTAATTCAGAGCCTTCATTTATGTGTCACTTATGCCTGCTGCTTCCTCATTGTTTTCTGGCCAGCGTCTAGTTCCACTGCAGTTTGACTTTGGTCTAAAACATTTCCTTAGTAGTGTGTTTTTTCATTTCCTAATTTGGAGGCCTGCTATTTAAGCAATACCAACTTACTCAGTCCTGAACCAGTTTCTTCCCTCAGTGTAATCTGTATGTGTTTATAAATGTTAAATCTTTAATTTTTTATTCTAAAGGACGGATCTCTTGTTCATTGTTAGGGTAGTTCTTTTTTTGTTTATTTAAGTTATCTGGAATTTAAGTGATAATTTCTCACATCTTTTTCTCTTCTTCCCCCCTCCCCCTGCATTGTCAAGCGTCGCTTGTATATTGATCCACTATTTAGCCTGGAAGTGGGGATCTGTTTTAAGTGAGTTGAATTCTTTCAGTAGGAGTCACTTTTCCATTTAATTGAAGTGCTGAAAAATCATTTCTGCCTTGTAAAGATGACAACAGCTCATAGCACCACAAAAGCATGTATTGTGAATGCAGTGTAACTTGGAAGAATTTTAAATATACAAAGTCTTGGTTGTTACCCATAATGATTTTTTGCAACAATTTCTATGGAAAAAGAAGAAACTGGCTTTGTGCTCCATGCATTGGAGCTTTGTGCTGCATGGACATTGCTCCTGGTCACTGGTAGTGCTGCCTGTGATGGCATCTTTCTGTTGCAGTCGGCGAGGCTCTGGCCTGGGCAAAAGAGGAGCAGCTGAAGCTCGTCGACAGGAGAAAATGGCGGACCCTGAAAGCAGCCAGGAGACCGTGAATTCTTCAGCTGCACGGACAGACGAAACTCCCCAAGGAGCCGCAGGTAGATGGGCATGTCTTAGCCCTAAAATGCATTTATGTATTTTAATGATTTGTTGAGAGAGAAATTACCTTGCAGGCATACCCGTTATAAGACAAGAGAGGAGACAGAGATATACTTGATATTACCATCAGATAAACATGTTCTCCTTTGTTTTACTTTATAGGTTTGGTTTTTGATGAGTTGGATTCATTCGGTTTTCTTTTTTAATTCTTTTCCAAGTCCAAGTTTGTACTAACTATGTTCAGAGGGATTTTAGGAAATAACATCACTTTCTGTGAAGGTTCTTCTATATCAGTGCTGATATACAGTAGTTGCACAATGAAAATTTAAGTTCGTAATAAGAAAGTAAGGATATGGCTTATTGCTTCTTCATACATGTGTAAATTTTAATGGAGAATGTTGTAACCCCTAAAAAGTAGTAAGTGTTCTGCTCAAAAGGAACTTTAAGAATGCCATTTATGTTTTTATGGGCTTACTTTTATTCTACTTGATATTTTAGCACAACAAAAATAAGGCTGCTCCCCCACTCATTTCAGCTTTAAAAATGTATCTGTCACCAAGAAGAAAAGAAGGCTAATACTCGAGAAGTTAATTGTCGCCAACAGGTTTTAAAATGTAGCTTGTCCTAAGTATTTCTCTCCAACATAAAGAACAGATGGGAAGATGTTACAGGTCATTACTTCATTATGAGCATGGGTGTGATGAGTCCCTTTTTTCAGAATGATACACATGGCCTTAGGTGTAGGTATGTTCTTACTTTAACGGTGTTCTCAGCTAAGATTGGCATGTGTGCTAGTTTTCTTTCATGCCTGTGGTGGAGCCTATGCCCTAGTTGGCCAGGAAGGTTCTAGTTTGCCCACCACTATTCATGTTTTGTGCTGCTTGTCTCGGTGTTCTGTCCAGCTTAACAGTTTTACCACTGTCTGTCTTGGTTTTGTGTGTTAAGTGGCATGGCGAACTTGAACCATCTCTTCTGGTGAGAGGGGACATTTTTCATGCACTTTTTTTTTAAAGAATAGTTTAGCAGAAGGGTTAAGTTTGAGGGAAACCACAGCCCATTGCACATACAAATCACCAAAGCTCTTGATGCCACACAGGCTATGCTTCTCAGGCTATGCTTTTATTTCAAGTCTGCCTATGGAAGTAGGGCAGTTCCTACCTGGAGGACAGAAATGGAGCTGCCGAGTGTGTTAAAGTGGACCCATGACAGTGATTATTGGAGCTAGCGTTTGTAGAGTCTACACTGCTGCAGACACGGTATTAAGCACTTTACATATACTCTCATTTAATGTTCAAAACAAGACGCTGAGGTGTGACTACTGTTCTCCTCCTCTTTAACAATGAGGGAAAACTGAGGCACATAGTGGTTAAGGTTGTGGGAGTGCCCCTGGCTGTGGGACTCTGAAATCCAGATTTTCGAAAAAGAGGGGCGCCTTTCTGATGGCTTTGTCCTTCTGCATCCCAAACAGTCCCAGAGATAATCTCAGATGGTACCACTGACAGGCAGGATGAGGGGCACTGTGTGAAGTTTTGATCCATGGTGTATTTACGTAAGAGGATAAAAGTTTCAGGGGATTAGGTCCATAAGCCTGCCTCGTAAATGCTTATGTTCCTTGTCTTTGAGAGTGGAAGTCGTGCTGTGATCTCAGTATTTTCCACGTTCAGGGGAGAGATAACACGAGCCACACAGCACTGCTTGGTTTTGCTTTGGAAGCAGGATGCCTTCTAGGTGCCATGGGCATCCGCTCTGCCAGCCCACTGAAGGAGTGCTGCGGGAAGAAGCAGATTCCTTATTAACTGGGCATGAAGTTCTTCTGTGTGATGTGCTTTTGTTTTTCCATATGTACAATTGGAATTTAAAGAGAAATAAAACCCTCTAGTGTGGAGTATAAACTGATGGTGATAATAACTTAGAGCATCTCTTGGCAAGCATCTTTTCAAAGATAGCTCTTAAAGAGTTGATGTAACACTCTATTGGAAACATTTATTTTGAAATAATGTTTTTATTAATTGAAAGAGGTTGATTTAATCTCTCAGTGTTTTTATGGTTGTTTTATCCCCCAGTGTTATTTATTTTTGGAAATACCATTTTCCTGACCTATTCCAGTGAAGTCATTGAAATAAGCTTACTGCTTTTCGTACATGTAGTGTTTAAGCATTGCTCCACCTTCGGCAGACCTACTCCCATCACCCTGACTTTGCCAGTATTGTTCACACTTAGGAAAACTGGCTGACAACGGTGTACTTGTTTGGTCACCTTGAAATCTACTTATATTTGGAGCCACTTCCCTCGTTTTTCGTAGAAGAGAGATGCTAGCTCTTGGAGTTGAAAGTAAAGTGCTCATCACATTTTCCCATGAGTTGGGGGCCTAGTTTTGGACTTTAATCAGAACTGTGTACCTCTTCATAGTGCTGGTAAAGTTTTATAAATACTAGAGACTCTAAAGTGAGAAATCAAGTATTCTTCCTTATACCTGCAAAACAGTCAGATGGCAGGGAAAAATAGCCTATGTTCTGACACCTAATTTTGCGCTGAGAATCTTAATTTCACAGGAAACGAATAGGGTGAGTTTTAAAAAAGAAAGCAACCCCAGTTCTGTCAGTTTTTTATCTCCCTAACTACTTTTGTTTAGAATCCCTAAAAATTAGATGTGTCTGTATCACCTGATACCAGGGCCCATGTAAGGCATAATTACATTACTAACAGTTATTATTTTGGCCTTGCTCAAATGTTTTCGTTATACTCCTGAAAAGTCCTGCTACTGATTGCCTTTAGGGATCTGGAAAAGGTTCCTGTTCAGTGAATTTGAATTTTATCAGCATTCTGATATTTTATTGTCTTTCTGTGTAAGGAGCCTCATTGGTTAAGGTACAAAGATGTGGGGTTCTGTGATAAATTTCTTATGTTCTAATTTAAATATTTTTTCCATAGTTTTAATTCAGCTGTGTATTAGAAACTATCTTGCATGGTACCCTGAAGATATGCTAAAGACTAGGTGGGGGAAGTAGTGGTTTAAACAACAACATGATAAAGATTGACACCTCTTAAAAATCTGGCATCACATTTTCTCTGCTTGATAATCTTAGGTTTATATTTGTGTCAGGACAGGTCTTGTGCAAGTTGCCCAGGGAGTTCTGACGCGCTGACTAAAGAATTTTATCACTGACTCCTGTTGGCTGATAACACTTCCTTACCTGCATCACTTTACAAACCGCCACTCACGGGCGAGGCTAGTTTGGTTTATCTAATTCTGTAATACTACAGGGAACTATAGTAGACAGATGATTACTGTTCGCCATCAGTGGGGTGGTGAAAGATTTTTTTCTAGGGGTTCAGTGACTGATTTCTGTCAAAACAAGCTCTCCACCTCCATGAAAAATCAGAATATCCTTGCCCCTCCTTATGGTGACCCTCTAATACATAAACTGAAAAAACTCAGCATTACCTTCCCAAGTGAAATTTTGTTTTGCCTTGCTTTGTTTCCCTAAAAAAGATGTGGTGCCAGAGGGTACTTTAAAAAAAAAAAAAACAGTGACTTGATTTGTTAAGCCTTTGTATTTTCTCTGCACATAATTGGAAGAGTTTAAAAGCAAGTTTAAGAGTCACTTTAATGAATTCAGTCATAATCGGAACCTTAATAACAGTATTTGTTAAGATTTCTGTTTAATGTGAAGAAGCAGCTGTACTAGAATGAAAAATTAGTACTGAAGAATATATTTAGTACTGAAGAATATATTTAAGGGGCCATTAGAGTACAGTATTTGAGTACAACTAATGAAAAGTCAGACCACTGGGGCTCAGATCTCTGATCTCTGAGGGTAGCCAGTCAACCTTGGGCAACTAAGTAAACTGAAAAGTCACAAGGCCTCAGTTAACCTCACGAGTGTGAAAAAGCTGAGCAGCCTCCCTATATGGTCGTAAGGAAATAGACACAGCTTGCAGATGGTAAGCATTTCGTAAATGCAGCGTGTAAGTAGCATTCCAGAGTGCAGGTTACTCTTTTTTCTTCCCCAGAAGTGTGGATTTTGTTAAACTCTGATACACTTTAATATTAGTATTTCTTGCTAACCTGTGAATATAAACCAGGGAACTAATCTTTCCTGTAAAAGGCCAAATAGTTGATGTTTTAGGCTTCCTGCAGGCTCTGTTGGAACTAACAACCCACCTCGGTGGTTGTAGCAGGAAAGCAGCAACAGAAAATGTGTAAAACAATGAGTTTGGCTGTGTTTTAAAGAAATATTATTTTGTTATTGACAAAATGATGTGCTGGATTGAATTTGGCCTGTAGACCATAGTTAAATGACTCCTGTTTAAGCCATATGTTTTTAATGCGAATTTTTTAAAAATCCCAGTGAAATCGTAGAAAATACTTAATGAGATGTGAAGAAAATTATTAAGAAAATTTACAGTTGGTGGCTCGTATATTAGCATCTCTTCAGAAAAGCTCTGTAAATTCACATCCATTATCCATGTACTTTTAACAATAAAAAATATTCTGGGCTGATCTTCTGTCAGGGCTTAGGGTATTGTGGATAATGTTGTCATACACAGGTTAGTTGTATAGAATAAATGCTTAAAGACTCAGCGGACACTGAGAGGAGGAACAGCAAAACTGCTGGTTTTAGAGGAATATCGTTTCATCTGGTCAGGTTCACAATAGAATCAGCCTCTCTTTGCTTAGGCTGAATTACTGCTCAAGTTAGCTTTTTGGGTAGTAGAATCCTTCTAAATCTGAACTCTTTTTTCTGCATTGGTTTTGACATCCTAGTTGTCCTCTATTTTGTCCTAAACTGCTTTGCTGTTGGTCGTGATGTATATCTTCCATATTTTACTCTGGAAATAAGAAGGGTATCATCTGCGTGCTCTTAGAGAAAACGTCCGAGTGATTGTTGTCAAGAGTGCAGCCGAGAAGTAAAGTCAGGCCAACTGAAGAAGACACATGTCTGCTTGGAACGTCGCCCCCAGATGTCAGTTTTGCTTTCTGTTCTGATTGTGACTAATTCCCCATCTATTCAACCTCATGGTGGTTTTGGCAGTGTGATCTTCATGGACTTTTGGTACATGATTTCAGGACAAGAGGAATAGTTTCAGAGGCATGAGGAATCTGTCAGAGCCATGTATGGAAGGAATGTAAAGCTTGTATTTTTATGCTTGTTGAACTCTTAAGATAGTTGAGCCATCTTTTCGTTCATTGAAGCTACAGGGCGAAATCATTAAGAGCTGAGTGTGCAACGGGGAGACACATTTAATTGCTGCCTTTGTTGGTGGTGGTCTGTAAAACTCTGCTCTTTATTTTTTAAGGTAAACCAGACATAATGAGTTTGACTGCTCCTCTCCTAACCCTCACCTTATTTTCTCCCCCCCTTTTGAAGCCTCTAGTTCTGTTGCAGGGGCCGTGGGCATGACCACCTCTGGGGAGAGTGAATCCGATGATTCTGAGATGGGACGATTACAAGGTAAAGACAGTTAATGAGCTTACAAGAAACCATTATCATAGGCTGCCTGTGACTTCTGTTCTTTGTTAAAATTAATTCAGATAAGCTCATTGAAACATAATCTAGCAATGCCTGTACTTAAACTTATTTGTGATGATTTGGATTTGGAAGATGATCTGGCTCTCTATTTTTACTGTTTAGACAAAATCTGATAATATATGTGTTTTTTGTTTTTAAAATGTTCTCCATTACAGTTGCTTGTATAGTTGGTAAGGATTTAGGGAGGTCTTGAAAAGGGGATAGCTTAAAATGTTGTCCTCTGGTATCTGCTAATGGTAAAGCATCCCAGTGGGGTGCTTTTGCTGTATTCTTTTGTGTTCTTGGTCACCTATTTTAAAATGAATGTAAGTGTATACCTAAACACCATGTATTTTAACGGTGTGCTTTTAAAAAAGCAGCCTTATATTATTTGTATGCTCTTTACAAATGGGTGGTGGTGGAGATGTATTATTGTGTTCACACAGTTGGTTTGTATGATAGATCCCCAGTGTGAGGCTTCTGAGAAACATTATTTAGAAAGCACTTTCACATTGCTTTTAAGTTCCTAAAGTAACTTACAGCAGTCTCTTTTCAACTAGAAGTCTTGTGAACACATTTTTTTCTCACCTTTTGGACCTGATAAAAAATAATTTTTCCATATGTTTTTTGGAAGATCTCATGACCAGTATCAGCGGGAAAGCAACAAGGGTGCTTAACCTATAATTTCTTAAAAGTAGATACTTACTCTGGGTTTTTCTTTGATCATTTTTATAGTCCCCTCTGGCACTGATATTTAGTATCTCCATAAAACCTTAATATTCCTTCAAACTAGCACTTGGGTGTTGTGACTTATATTAATTAATATCTAAGAGTGGCCTGAAAAGTTTGATGTAGTTTCTCTTTTAAAAAAAGGGGGGGGGGTAACATTACGTGTGAGATGAATCAGTTGCTTGAAATTTTTATGTAATATCAACTGCATTTACAATTCAACTATTCCTCATGCCTTTCTTTTTTCTTTAGCTTTGTTAGAGGCCAGGGGTCTTCCTCCTCATCTCTTTGGCCCTCTCGGTCCCCGGATGTCACAACTTTTCCATAGAACAATTGGAAGTGGAGCTAGTAAGTGAATACTCTTAAATTTGCCCTCCCCCCAAACCTTTAATAATTAGGTGGGTGCTGTTTTTGCTGTTTATTTATTGCTGTAAGGAGGCTTTCATATAAGGAGGTTCTCATGAACTTAAAACTGTTTAAAAAATAGGGTTTGTGCTCATTCTTGCGTTTAAGAAGACTCTAGGTTCTTCTGTACTTTTATTTTTGATTACTAGATTTGAGTCATTAGCAAATCATCCAGAGTTATGGCAAGATTGAATCTTTGTTTAACTCTAGCATAGTAAAGAATCTCAGATGATTACATTGATTATATTATAGCAACTGATTACGTGATTTGCATAGATTTGAATCTTGATTTTTGTGTGGCATAATAAAATTTAATCCGTAAGACAGTCAATTTAGAGTGAGCCAGAGAGAAAAGATTTCTCAGCAGAATTACCAGTCGCTAGACTTATTTAATCAAATTAACATATTATGATCCAGAGATCTTGTCATATATGGTAGACAAAACACTGACTCTTGAAGTGGCAGTTTGTATCAGGAATAACTTCTGCATAATTACAAATCCGGTTAAATTCTTTCTGGTATAGAATACTATCTTTAGCTTCCTTAAACAGAATTTACATTTAAGCAGTTTTTTTTTTTAAATAACTTCATTGATAAAGTTTCCAAAGAATCAGCTGGCTCTTTTTAGACTTTAGTCATGATTAATTTCAACACTTCTAAAGTGTTAACTGAAGTTTATTGACTCTGACCTCACTGATATGTGCTAATATAATTTTCCATCAAATATTCCAAGTTGTTGTTCCTGTTTTTTAATGTGTGGACATATGCTCACATATGCGTATTTATGCTTAAGTCCCTTTCAAGTTTCTGGCCTTAGCATTTGACAGGAAATTTAAGAAGCAGCTGGTATTTTTGGTTTGGTTTGGTTTAGTCTTTGCTGCCATGACACTCAGCTCTCAGATAACGTACCCTGTTGCAAAGTTCTCATGAACCTTTAAAGGAGGATTCTTACTTAGTGTCATTTATTAGGTACTGGGATTGTCCTGAGTCATGAACAGGATAGTATCCAGAGTTGTTTACCACACGGAACTTCCATGCTAGAGGGTGATCCTGGCAATAAAAAGACTGTTCTCCAGCAGAAAAATTTCAGTTAGTGCTAATGCAGTGGAGGAAAACAAAGTGAGGATGTAGGTTGGCTGATGGGGGGGGGGTATACTTATGCTGGTTAGAGTAACCTGTTCTGAGGCAGGGTGAATTTGTGGATACCTAAATGAAGTGAGGAAACCAACCCTGTACAGGTCTGAGGGAAGGGGAAGTGCACCACCAGAGGTGGGAATTAGCTTGTCATGTTGGAGGAAAAGCAAGAGGGGCCTTTGGAAAGGGCCAAGTTGTAGAAGACGAAATCTGAGAAGGGTAGATACTCACTAGGTCATGTAGGGCCTGGCAGGCCCGCAGCAAGTATGGGTTTAACCAATAATGGAACTCAGGAACCATTGAAGGATTAAGAAAAGGACAATGGCATGATACATTTTATGAAAAAGATACATGCAAAAGTTGAGAGAATAGTAGTAGAATAACCTCCACGAACCAATCAGTAATTATTAATCCTCAGCAATTACTGTTTCAGTTAATATCCTCAGTCATTCTCCCCACTCCCAAGATTTTTTTTTTTAAGATTTTATTTATTTGACAGAGAGAGATCACAAGTAGGCAGAGAGAGAGAGAGGGAGGAGGAAACAGGCTCCCTGCCGAGCAGAGAGCCCGATGCGGGGCTTGATCCCAGGACCCTGAGATCATGACCTGAGCTGAAGGCAGTGGCTTAACCCACTGAACCACCCAGGCCGCCCCCCCCCACCCCAAGATTGTTTTTAAGGCAGTCCTATGTGTAATTTCATTTGCATGTCATTGAATTTGCGGCTATAAGGACAAAAATTTTTAAATTTTAGACAGTACCATGTTTAAGAGGAATCCTTACTTTTACTAGTTGCCTGTTTAGAGTGCAAATGTACTAGGCCTCTCATAAATCCATTTACAGTTTTTGCTTATTTAAATCAGTATCAAAATATCTGTACATAGTCATCGGTTAATACATTTCTTAAGTTTGTGTGTGTGTGTGTGTGTGTGTGTCTGTCCCTTGAGAGAAATTTGATTCACATATTTTACCACTTCATTTATTTCTTGGAGAAAGCTTGAAAAAACTTTTTAAGAGTATTAACATTAGGGGTACCTGAGTGGCTGAGTCAGCTAAGCATCTGCCTTCTGCTCAGGTCATGATCCCAGGGTCCTGGGAATGAGCCCTGCATCAGTATCCCTGCTCAGTTGGGAGTCTGCTTCTCTCTCTCTGTCTCTCCCCACAGCTTATGCTCTCTCTCTTACTCACTCACTCTCAAATAAATAAATAAAATCTTTCTTTAAAAAAAAGAGTATTAAAATCATCAATATCAAATTCATATTAAGGGTTGACCATTGCACATGGAATTAATGTGAGCCATAGAATAAAACCAGAGTAGAGAAAGTGCCCCCCACCCTCATCCAGTTCAGTAATGCCTACTGCATGGCCAGTCTTTGTCTTTACCCTTACCACATTCCTTCTCCCACATTGTAGGAAATGAATCCCGGGCATTATATAGGACCCCCCCCCCCCCCCCCGATGACCATTATCATACCTGAAAAATAAAGTGGTAATTTCTTCAGTAATTGTCCAGTAAGTCCAATGAGCATCAAGTTTCCTTCTCTCAAATAGTACAGGTGTGCTTCTTTATAAACTGGTGTTTGGATCTAGAGGCTTTTTCGGATTCCAGTTTTATTCTTTATTGCCTTGGTGGGGAAAGACTAAGCAAAAGTGGTAGTATGTTCTAATACTTAGGAGGCACATAAAGTCTGATTGTCTCTTAAGCCATCAAAACTCAGTGCCTAGGTGACAGGGATTATAAACTGATAGTAATTCACATCTAATGAGCAGAATTTATGCATAGAAGTAAAAGAGGTAATTTAGTAGAAACATATTAAGAATATCTTCCTTCTATTTTGTTACACAGGAGAATAGCCGGTATAGGAAAACAGATTTCTCTCCATACCAGTTTGGAAAAGAGTTGGTTTTTGCATCCTCCAAAGTGCCATTGTTGTTGTTTCTAAATACCACTTTCAAGTGGAGACTTTTTACTGATTTTTTTTGATGATTAAATTGTCCTGTCATTGGATGATGGCATCTTTTGGGAGGTGGCTTCTCAGTCTTTCTGATATGATCCCTAGCAGTTTTTTGTGACTTCCTTTCTGATACATCAGGCTCAAAACCTTCACCTCAGATGCCTGAAATCAGGGATTTTCTCAGAGAACACCCTGGTTTCTTTTATATGAGATAGTATTTAGAGCTCATAGTCTGGGGCAGAGGTCTACTCATTGCTACTGTGGTGGCTTCTTTTTTTTATTTATTTAAGATTTTATTTATTTGAGGGGGAGGGGAGAGCACCAGTACGCAGCCGGGAGAGGGTAAGGGAGAAAGAATCCGAAGCCAGCTCTGCTGAGGCAGTGATGTAGGGCTTAATTCTGAGATCTCGATATAACGACCTGAGTTAAAACCAGAAGTCTGGACGGATAACCGACTGAGCTACCCAAGTGGCCCTGGTGTGATCATTGTTACTAGGTACGTGTAGTAAACAAACCTAGGAAAAATTGTATTTTATCTTTTTTTTTCTTTACTTTACTTTACTTTTCTTTTCTCTTCTTTTTTTTCCCCCCATTTATCTGTCTCCAGGCAGAGAGAGAGAGAGGGGGAAGCAGGCTCCCCACCGAGCAGAGAGCCCAATGCGGGGCTCCATCCTAAGACCCTGAGATCATGACCTGAGCCGAAGGCAGAGGCTTAACCCACTGAGCCACACAGGCGCCTCTGTATTTTATCTTTTAAAATAAAATCATGGGCACTTGGGTGGCTCAGTCGGTTAAGCGGCTGCCTTTGGCTCAGGTCATGATCCCAGGGTTCTGGGATCGAGTCCCATATCGGGCTCCCTGCTCAGCAGAGCCTGCTTCTCCCTCTCCCTCTGCCTGCCACTCTACCTACTTGTGCTCTCTCTCTCTCAAATGAATGGATAAAATCTTTAAAAATAAATAAAACAAAATCATGAGTTTCCACTTCCAGTGTTAATTTAAATTTAGGGCTGGGAGGTTTTTATCTACCTTTATTTTGTATCTTCTTTCTCCCAAGCCGGAAGTTTCAGTTCCCAAAGATAGTAACATGGTCACTTATTTGCTTTCTCCTACAATACAGAATTCCAGCTTAACACCAAAAGTAATATTATTGAGTTTTAATTTTTCAAGTTTACGTTGTTGGCTGTTCTTGGGGACTCATTCTGTGATCAAGTTTTGGTATTTTAAAGTCTCTTGAAATGATTCTCTTCATTCAGGTCTCCAAGTTGATTTGGTTCATTTGCTTGATTTTCTTTTAATTTCTAGAGGTTGCTTTTAAATTTTATCTTCAATTTTATCCTTATGGGATATTTACATGGTATAGAAAGTCTGGTCTACAAATAAGGTTTATTTAGGGAAGTCAGCTTTCTTTTGCTATTCCCTTTACCCTGTTTCCTCCTCCCACACAAATAGCCTTTGTTAATTTTATGGCTTGTCCTTCTGTTATTTACTTAAAACAAAAACAAATTCATATTATCTGCTACACACTTCCTTTTTAAGATAGGAGGAGTAAGCTTTATACCCTTGAGGTTGCCTTTAATAGTATTTCGGTGATCCCCTTCCTATAGCTGCTACACATGGAAAGAGGAGATACCAGATTCCTTTTTGTAGAGCTGCTTTAGTGCTCTGCTGTGGGGATGCATGGCTTTTTTATCATGTCTCGGACATTCAGGTATTTCCAGTCTTCGGTGTGTTTCAGTCAAACACCGCTTTCATATTTCTTCCTGCATTATGTTTAGGGTAGATTGTTGTAAATCAGCCTTATTGGAGCCATACCATTTTGCATTTCTTCCATCATGTGTAACGAACAGTATGGTGTCATTTTTTTTTGTCTTTTTTTTTTTAATTGTCTTTATTTTTTTTTTTTAAAAGATTTTCTTTATTTATTTGACAGAGAGAGATCACAAGCAGGCAGAGAGGCAGGCAGAGAGAGAAAGGAAGCAGGCTCCCTGCTGAGCAAAGAGCCCGATGCGGAACTCGATCCCAGGACCCTGAGATCATGACCTGAGCCGAAGGCAGCGGCTTAACCCACTGAGCCACCCAGGCGCCCCTTTTTTTTTTTCTTCTTCTTACTTATTTGGCAGAAAGAGGGAGAGGAAGCATAAGCAGGGGGAGTGGCTGAGGGAGAAGCAGGTTCCCCATCAAGCAGGGTGCCTGACATATGGGGCTTGATCCCCTGGGATCAGGACGGGAGTCCAAGGCACTTGCTTAACTGAAAGTGCTTAACTGACTGATGCACTGAGGCACCATTTTTGCCAGTTTTTGTCTTCTAACTTTTTAGTTCCGTATCCCTGTAGATGTCTGTTAGAGGTTACTGTAGAGATTTTAATGCATGTCCTTGGTTTGTTATAGCCTACCTTATATTAATACTTTATTACATCCTAATTAGTGTTAAGAACTGAACAGTAGTTTCACTCTTTTTACCTCCTGACATTCTTTGTGCTCTTGATTTTTCTTTTTCTTTTTTTTTTTTTTTTTTAAGATTTTATTTATTTATATGACAGGCAGAGAGGCACGCAGAGAGAAAGAGAGGAAGGGAAGCAGGCTCCCTGCTGAGCAGAGAGTCTGATGCGGGGCTCGATCCCAGGACCCTGAGACCATGACCTGAGCCGAAGGCAGAGGCTTTAATCCACTGAGCCACCTAGGCTCTCCCATGCTCTTGTTTTAATTTGTTTTACTTACACATATGTTATAAACACAGTAAGACCTAGTTGTTGTTTTAGATTATCCATATTCTGTATTCCTTCGTCCATGTACACATCCCATTTTCAGTGTTCTTAATTCCTTCCTGCAGTTTCTCTCCTAATCAGAGTTGTTTCCTTTCTCTTCAGAGAACTTCTATTTTCCTGTGGTAAATGAGTACTAGTAATGATTTGTCTTTGCTTTTGAGAAGCCCTTGATTTGCCTTAATTTTGAGGATACTTTTCCCAGGTATAAAATTCTCATTTTAGCACTTTGTGATGTCTTCTGTTTCAACATCTTACTGGTGGGGCGCCTGGGTGGCTCAGTGGGTTAAAGCCTCTGCCTTCGGCTCAGGTCATGATCCCACGGTCCTGGGATTGAGCCCCACATCAGGCTCTCTGCTCAACAGGGGGCCTGCTTTTCCCTCCCTCTCTACCGGCCTCTCTGCCTGATTGTGATCTCTGTCTGTCAAATAAATTTAAAATACCGTTTTAAAAAAAAATTATAAAAGTCTGGGCGCCTGGGTGGCTCAGTGGGTTAAGCCACTGCCTTCAGCTCAGGTCATGATCTCAGGGTCCTGGGATCGAGTCCCGCATCGGGCTCTCTGCTCGTCAGGGAGCCTGCTTCCTCCTCTCTCTGCCTGCCTCTCTGCCTGCTTGTGATCTCTCTCTGTCAAATAAATAAATAAAATCTTTAAAAAAAAAAATTATAAAAGTCTTACTGGTGCCCTTTCAAGGCAGTATCTTTTTTTTTCCTCTGACTTCTTTTAAGATTTGCTTTTTGGGGGTGCCTGGATGGCTCAGTTGGTTAAGAGTCTCCACTCTTCAACTTGGCACTCAGGTCATGCAGGGCTTGACCCCAGGCCTTTGACTGACTGGACCACCCAGCTGCCCCTCTGCTTGATTTTCCTGCTTCTTCATACATCTAGTAGTTGTTTATGTGCTAGTCATTTTGTATAAAAGAACTGAAGCCACTCCAGATAACACTTTCCATTGTAAAGTTGTTTCTCCCTTTTCTGTATTGAAACAAAGGGCTAGGAGTTGGTTATTTTGTTCTGGTCAGGCATCAGCTTGTTTAGACGAGAATGAGTTTTGTGTGACTCATTTCACCTGTGGCTCATCCCTCTTTGTGCCTTGTGATTCCCCTAGGGTTTTGATTGAGACCCTTGAAAGTCTCTGTCTACTTAGACTTAATTCATTATGCAGTTTGAAAATGTCACAGATGTCTTGGGGGTAGAACCCAGTGGCTGTGTATGTTTGAGGCAGGCCTCCTCCCTCTGTAGGGCCTTTGTCTTCTGAGCACCATGAGACTTAACAAGGTTTTGTTCTGTTTTACAAAAACTTCTGATTCAGCCCCAGCCCTCTTCACAGCTCCAGAACTGGGCCGATCTCCCATTGGGACCAGTTCAGTCAGAAACAGCATCTTGGGGCTCCTGGGTGGCTCAGTGGGTTAAAGCCTCTGCCTTCGGCTCAGGTCATGATCCGAGGGTTCTAGGATCGGGCCCTCATCCGACTCTCTGCTTGGCGGGGAGCCTGCTTCCCTTCCTCTCTGCCTGCCTCTGTGCCTACTTGTGATCTCTGTCTGTCAAATAAATAAAATCTTAAAAAAAAGAAAAAGAAAAGCAGCATCTTCCTGTGACTCCCTGAAGTGCTCTGGGTTCTCTCCCCCATTCAGTTCAGCAATTGGCACACTCCTGCCCGAGGGCCAAATTCAGCCTCCTGCTCAGTTTTATAGAGCCTGTGAACTAAAAGTGATTTTACATTAAATGGCTGAAAACAATTTAAGAGTAATTATTTTGTGAGATGTGAAAATTAAATGAAATTCAAATTGAAGTGTTTATTAATAGTTTTATTGGAATACAGCCACGCTTACTTGTTTATGTATTGTCTGTTCTGCTTTTGGGCCAGGGTTGAGTAGTTGAAAGCAACAGAGCCTATGGCTTGCAAAGCCCAAAATACCTATGGCTCTTTATAAAAAATGTTTGCGTACCTTGATCTGTGATAGTGCTTCTCAGACTATGGTCTGTAGCTTGCCTGGGGTTCCTGAAACCCTAATATTAAAGACATTAAAGCTAATATTAAAGCCATTGGTCAAAAGTCTAGTAATAATTGGTAAGGTTTTTCCTTTTCTACATTGCTGTTTGAATTTTGTTGATGTTGCAAAAGCTATGGTATGTAAAACTGTTAGTACGTTTTTGAGAGAATCAAAGCAGTGGTTCTAGGTTGCGCTAGTAGCTGTTATATTCTTCAGTGCCAAGTGCTACTAGTGAAAATAATTTCAGTTTTATGTAAGGATGCCCTTGCTAAACAGAGTTACTAATTTTACTGTCTTTAACAAGTACATGTCTTTTTAGTAGTCCTTGTGAAAAAGCTGGACCTGAGTTTCACACATTCTTCATCTCGAATAATGTTGCCACAGATTAAGAGTAGCTGCAGCGGTGGTCATACTGCTGTTTTATTTAATAAAGCTTGATATTGAAACAGTTTACAACAAAAAAATTATAACGCTGCTCATCACTGACATTGTCTGTTTTAGAAAATACGGTTTTCACAAAACTATGTTTATATTAGTATGTAATGAATTAATGAGTATTTAAGTTTTTTCTCTCTTAATGCCAGACACATTTGTAAATAAATACAAGTTAGATATAAGCTACATAGACAAAGATGCTTTGGGGCTCCTGTGGTGTTTTGTTTTTGTTTTTGTTTTTATTTTGCTCCCATGGTTCTAAAACCAAAATTGATCAGAACATAAATTATGGCTTTTGCTTCTTATTGTCATTTTCAGTTGGTTTAATGTTCTGTGGTATCTTATGACCATGCTAACATGATCTGTGTCCTAGAATTGCCAGCTTCCATGTTTATAAAACACCCAATGGATATGTTAGTTTTTCTTGTTTTGGGTGGTTGTGCTAGTGGGATATATGAACTGTTTCATCCTTTGAAAGCAGATCTAAAAGCAACTGAGGGTTCTTCTGTTTTCAAGAGTTTATCTTCCCTTCATTTGTTTTGCCTTTCATTTCAGTGCAAAAATGATAGGCCTGCTCTAAGTGGAACTCCTGTTTAGTTTGAAAATTTTTAAAGATGGCAGCCGTCTGAACTTGATGTTCTTGCAATATGTTTTTGGGTAGATTCTTCATTATGGTAAAGGTAGGTAGGCAGTAATAGTTATATGCAATTCGTTTGCCATAGTCTTAAATCTTGCAAGGATCACCATGTGTCCCCTTTGAAAGGCTATGCTTTGAGGAAGATCACTGTAACTTAATTGAAATAAAATACTTTGGTTTTCATACGAATCCCGCCTTCATTGGCAGTTTCTACACATCTGACATTTCTAAGCTGTCTGATGACTTGGAGAGGATAAATCCCTTATGCTGACAAGAACCTGTGAAGGTGTAGGAAGAGAAAGGGCTTGAAATTAGCATTAGCTATAATTTGGTGAACATTAATTATGGTTTCAGATAGGAAGGTGTAGGTGTTCATGAAAATTTGAAACACTTTTGTGGCCTTCATTTTTGAGTATGTTACCTAGATCACTGACCACAGCCTATCCCTGTAGGAGTTGAATCTTAGTGTTTTTCAGTTCTTTGGGCAATGAATTTGGGCCTTAAAAGTGGAAGTCATATGCAAAGGGAATGAGAGGAGGTGAATAAGCCAGTCTTTTGCTGTTTTTAGAAGTACTGCATTCTAGGGGTACCTGAGTGACTTGGTGGATTAAGCCTCTGCCTTTGGCTCAGGTCATGGTCTCAGGGTTCTGGGATCGAGCCGCACATCAGTCAGATATCCTGGTCGGCAGGGAGTAGTCTGCTCTCTCTGACAAATAAATAAAATCTTAAAAAAAAAATACTGCATTCTTTCCACTCTCTTCTATTAGGTACATTGCTCCGTTTATCTTTATTTTCTTGCCCTTCCACTGTTACCAGGATTCCATTTATTTTGAGCAGGACTTCAGGAGTATGTGCATTTTCGTTGAAGGCTGGCCATCACTTTTTTTTTTTTTTTTTTAAAGATATTACCCATTCATTTGACAGAGAGAAATCACAAGTAGATGGAGAGGCAGGCAGAGAGGTGGGGGGGAAGCAGGCTCTCCGCTGAGCAGAGAGCCCGATGCGGGACTCGATCCCAGGACTCTGAGATCATGACCTGAGCCGAAGGCAGCGGCTTAACCCACTGAGCCACCCAGGCGCCCTGGCCATCACTTTTTAACAGGTGGTTATTCCTACAGAAGGCTTTTGCTTAGTCTATATATGTAAAAGTCACTGTGTCAGAGGTAACAATTTGTATTAGTCTTAGGGATATCTTTTTGTTTTAGCTAGTAAGAGGCAATCCACTTGTTTCATTTTAAAAGAAAAATTAAAAGACAAAAATCAAATACTGTGAGATCAGTCTAAGTTAAGATAAATTCAGTCAATTTGTGTTTTGAATTATATCAGCAGCCTGTCTTAGCCCTAGTTATAGACTTAGCCTTTCACTGGGATCAAAAGATAAGCAGCCCACTGCCACGTAGAGTCACCCTTTATACCTACTAATAATTTCCTTAAATGTTTAAAAGTAATGATTTTTTCCCCTCCCTGTGAAGGCTCCAAGGCCCAACAGCTTCTACAAGGACTGCAAGCAAGTGATGAAAGCCAGCAGCTCCAGGCAGTTATTGAAATGTGTCAGCTATTGGTTATGGGAAATGAGGAGACGCTGGGAGGGTTTCCTGTCAAGAGTGTCGTTCCAGCTTTGGTAAGAGAGTTTGCCCCTCATTTTATCTCAGTTATCTGAACATTGCTGAAGCATGATTATTTATACCGTTTGAACTAAGAGATGGTAGAGTGTGGCTTTGTGCTTTTACTTCACACTTCTAGATCTTGGCAGTGATTGCAAATAATGAATTTGTAATTTTCTAAACTCCTACTTCTTGATACTTAAAATGACTGGTTTTATTTTATTGTTTTTTTAATTTCTAATTTTTTTTTATAAACATATAATGTATTTTTAGTCCCAGGGGTACTGGTCTGTGAATTGCCAGGTTTACACACTTCACAGCACTCACCATAGCACATAGCCTCCCCAGTGTCCATAACCCCACCACCCTCTACCCACCCTCCTCCCCCCAGTAACCCTCAGTTTGTTTTGTCAGATTGAGAGTCTCTTACGGTTTAAAATGACTGGTTTTAAACCTTAAATTGTTTGTTGCACTAGGTGATATCTAAACTTACGTGCTCTCTCTTTTAAACTGGTGATACATGGGCAGTAATAAGCTGCTCCCTTGTGGCAGGTTTTTGTGGGTCACAAAGCTTTCGTGTTGTAATTGTGTGCAGCGGCAGAGCATTCCAGCCACAGTACCACGTGAATCCTTCCAGCTTGGGTTTTACGTTAAGTAAAAATATAAAGAAATGAAACAAAACCTTTTAGTGATGTTTTTCAGTACAGTCGTGAATTGATGTTTAGAATTTAAAAACATCTTAATTGCTTGAGCTTTTTAATGGGGCAAAAAGAGGAGGAGGAATTGCCACTACTAAATGTAGGCTCCTGAACAAAGTAAGTCTTAAACAGCAGCTTGGTAGTTTTCTTAGTTCAAGATTAAAAAGATTGGCTATATGGGAAATTAAGATTTAAGTCTGAGTGTAAAACAAAAGACTAAAATAAACATCATGAATTTACTCATACAGCATATGAATATATTGGAAGTTAAAAACCAAGTATCAAGTTAATAAGTCTTCGTTTACATAGCAAATAAAGTTGACAAAAACATGGTTGATGTGTCAGATTGTCTTGTTTGATCTCATTATGATTGTGGAGACAGTTGAATGAAGTTCATTGAAACACAAGGTGATGCATCTTTTGTTCTTGTTGGATGGCTCAGCTCTGGCAGGGTGAGAAAGGATGGACCAGTTTCTTCACTTTCTGTCAGGCAGACCTGGATAGTGTGAACTGGCACTTAACTATTACCACTTCCCTTCTAATGAGGGCTGGCATGTTGATTTCTGGATGTTCAGTGAAAGCAGTATTGATTTTTGTGTTACATTTTGCCTGTTTCCGTATTCACACTCACCCTACCCATTTCCCTAGGAGCTGGTTTTGTTTCCTGAATTAAACTGTCTTATTTTGTTGTTCTTGTTTATTAAAAAAAATAACAAAGAACTAGGCTTATACTATGTAAGATGCAGTTTTTATTAGTTGTATAAAGATGCTATTAAATCTCTGTGCAAATGTTGACACATAATCTGACGTACTTGATTTGCTGGCCTTTGATTAGATTTAAGTGCTTCATCGACCTATGTAAGACAGCTCCTGCTAGTAATACTGACTATTGTTAATGAACTGGCCAGGTTAATCTTCCATCAGAATTGAATATTGTGAATATGTATCCATCTGTCACCATTCACTTGTGTGACTCTGGTCATTTTTGTTGAAAAGGAATCTGTTAGAGCTGTTCCTCTCAAACATGGTCTTACAATGTTTATTCCATCTTAAGAATTGGAGAACTTGTTACTTTTCCTGTCAACATGACAACCCCTTTCGATCTACAGTGGGTATTTCAGATGACTGGTTATAGGTTCCATTGAACCCCAGAATGGGGTGTGTGTGTCTGTTTGCGCACACACAAAGAAAGTGATCAGGACCTCAGATATGTAGATGTACTTGACCTAGCATAATTCGTAGCTGAGAAGGCACTCCTGTTAAATGAATATTGCATTAGAGTATCTGATGTTCATTATTAAATACATTTATTTGAAGTGTACTTTGTAATTTGAATTCAGTGCATTTAAAATTTCCCATTGAACTCTGAATGATTGCTTCCCCAGATAGGACATTTCTTTGGTAGCTTTGGCTGCTTCAAGAGATTGGATCTCTCATCAAGAGATTGTATGTATACATAGCCCTAGCGGTTTTGAATTTCTGCCTTTGAAAAACATGGCTAAAATCTGCTTATGGTCTTGTCTACAAGGGAAACTAAAAGAAATGCATGTAGACTCATTCATGTAGTTGTAGAATACGATGATTAATTTGGGTTTTAATTAGTGCATACTTAGTTTCTGATGTGATAAGTAATGTGTTTGAGGACTTTACAGCTGAGTTAAATGGTGTTTAGCTCAGCTTGTAGAGAAGTCTATTCACAGGAGTTGAAATAGTAGTCTTGAATCTGTCTGTACAGTTGTTAACAAATGCCAGTGCATTGATGATCTGTTTCTTTAGGTATTAAGTATTTACTGATGCCTGTTAAACAGGCATCTGAGAAAGGGGGCTAGAAGTACCAGAACAGTTGGTTGTAAGCCTTTGTTTTATGACCTGGATTGTGAGAGGTGATGATTATCTAGCACAGTTTCCAAGTCAAGAGCTGTAATCTGCATCCTGCCATCCTCAATATAATCATTTCTTGTGTACATATGCTAGGTTTTAACTTGGTACTATTTTTATAAGAATAAGGTCTTGACTAATACTTTCCATTTGAGTTGATGTAGAGGAAGAAACAGTTCTTCTAGGGATATAGATAGCTTCTAATAGTTTGTTCTCATCTTTTTTTTTAAACAGATAACATTACTTCAGATGGAACATAATTTCGATATTGTAAGTATGTGGTATATTTTTTTAAACACCCCAGATAAAATTTTGGGTTCTTATTGAGTAAAAGTGCTATCTTATTTGTAGATGAACCATGCTTGTCGAGCCTTAACATACATGATGGAAGCACTTCCTCGATCATCTGCTGTTGTAGTAGATGCAATTCCTGTCTTTCTAGAAAAGGTAATCCTGCTTTTGCTCTGCTTGTTTGAAACCAGGCCTAGGGGAATCAAGCTGAAGACTCTTGATTTCTGAATTCTAAAGTAGTACATCGAAATTGTAAGGCCACCTTAAAAGACTTTTTAAAGGATTCATTATCTATTCAAAGTATATTTTTTACCCAGGATGTCAGAAAGATACTTTTTGTTTAGCACACCAGTAGTTTAAAGTTGATGCTAATAAAAACATTTATGGAATCATTTCAGTTAATAATGAGAACATTTATCAAGAATAAAATCTTTCAGAGAAGAACTTAAAGCACTTGATTAAAATAATCTCATAATTTCTAGAAAATATCCCAATGAGGTTGATAGCTATTTATACCCTCATTTTACAGCTGAGATAAAGTGCTTGCTCAAGGTTATAAAGTGAGTCAGTGGAGAAAGGAAATTTTTCCATATGGTCTGTGGTAGGTTGTGTTTTGGTCTGTTTTAAGGGCCTTTTTCTTTTTAATGCATAATAAAATTTGCATTATCTGATAACCTTGAATATGGCATAAGGGTAAAACTTGAATTTTAAAATTTGTTATATAAAACAACCCATTTATTATAAATAGAAAAATTGAAAGTTATCTAATTGGATTTAATTTTTCCCTATGTAAAACCTATTTTTCTATGTCTTTAAAGAGAACAAGGTAGTTGGAAGGAAACTATATTTACTTGTTACAGCTTGAGCTCATAAATCACTGTTTTCCTATGGTGGTTTTCATGTTAGAATTAGGGGCAGTGTATAGATTGATGGAATTAGCAAAAATACTGTGTTTATTCGTGTAGAAGATAAGCAGCTGGAAAAGCACTTGAGTGATGGCCTTAAGTTACCTGTTTTTATGTTCCCAGCTGCAAGTTATTCAGTGTATTGATGTGGCAGAGCAGGCCCTGACTGCCTTGGAGATGTTATCCCGCAGACACAGTAAAGCCATTCTGCAGGCGGTAAGTGTTGCTACTGAAGGACTGTATTTCATTTCAAGTTGGATTTTAGATCTGCATTTGTGCTGGCTACTAGACTGCAGTCTCTGTAAGGTGCACATGGTGTTTCCAAAGTGATGTGCTAGACTTCTTACTCCTTTTTCTTTTTCTTTCTTTTTTTTTTTTTTTTTTAATTGCTGAGGGTCTTTCTTCACTTTAACAGTTTTCTGTATTTTAGGGTGGTTTGGCAGACTGCTTGCTGTATCTAGAATTCTTCAGCATAAATGCCCAAAGAAATGCACTAGCAATTGCAGCCAATTGCTGCCAGAGCATCACGCCAGATGAATTTCATTTTGTGGCAGATTCCCTCCCACTGCTTACCCAAAGGCTAACCCATCAGGTAAAACATGAACCTATTTTATGTGCCATAAAACATCTTTACTATGTTTTTTAGAATGCCAGTTTTATCTAGGGTTTAAATCATCCAACTGGATGTATGAATTGGAAATACTCTGATCCATGTGTTTTTTTTTTTTCCCTGCTGGGTTTTCCATTCGTGTACCATGCTAGGTTATTTTATATAATTTGATGGATTTACCCAAATGTGACAGCATTTTAGTATTTTGATTTTAAGGGATGAGTTTGTTATTTCAGCAAACATTGAGTGTTTTCACTCAATGTGTGATAGGATCAGAGTTTCCTTTAGGGAGATCATCTCTCCTCTAAGGCATTGGGTTCTGCAGGAAAGATCTGGAGGATGTGGGCTAGGATCAGAGATGAGATGACACTGCAGACTGTGACTGTCGGAAGTTGGAGAAGAGCAGGAACATTTATTTAGGTGATGGAATTGGCAGACAAGGTGATGGAGTATAAGAAGCAGGGCTTACAAAATCTGGTGTGGGGGGCAGTGAGTTAAGCCTTGTAGAGAAATTTGAATTTTCTTTTAACATAAATTGTCTTAAGATGTTGTTAATTACTAAAAGGGATTTTAGAAATCAGGCTCTTAAAATATTTATTTTATTTTGAGAGAAAGAGAGAGAGAGCATGAACATGACTGAGCCAGGGGAACGGTAGAGGGAGAGAGAGAATCTTGGGCAGACTTCCTACCGAGCACAGAGCCATATGTGGGACTCCATCTCACCATCCTCAGATCCTGACCTGAGCTGAAATTGAGTCAGGCGCTTAACCAAGTGAGCTACCCAGGCACCCCTAGAAATTGGGACTCCCAAATCAGCTTTACAAAGTGTGTTTAAAATCATCTCTGGACAGTTTGGTATAGAGAATATGTTCCATAGGGATTTATGTAAGAGAGCTACAAAAAAGATTATTAAGTCACTGTGAAATGTTTTGCCTCTGAGATGATCAAGATGATCAAGTCATGCTATTCGTTGTTTGCTTACTTAATTTTAAAAACTTAGTAGACTCTGGGTCCTGGGTGGCTCAGTAATGATTGTCTGCCTTCGCCTTGGGTCATGATCTCAGGGTCCTGTGTCCGGCTCCTTGCTCAGTGGGGAGTCTGCCTCTCCCTCTGCTGTTCTCCACCCTTGTGTGCATGTTCTCTCTCTATTTCAAAGAAATAAATTAATTAAAAAGAAATAAAGTTGGTAGGCTGAGATAACCTGTGCTTACTGGGTCTAGAAATGTATTCTGTAGTTGGGTGTGATTTCCATACCGTATTTTGGAAAAAAGGGTGAGAATCAGAAGTTAAATTGTTGGGTGTGTTATTTGTAGCACCCTTTATAGACTTAAGTACTGATAGTGAAGATATAGGGCTTTTATGATACCAGAATTATTCTCAATTTTGTATAAGCAAGCCAGTCTGGTTTTTATATCTGGAACCCATTTATCAGTTAGGAAAAAAAACACTATCAAAACATTTGTTAAACAGTTAAATTGTTCTTATAAGGATATTTCTTGTTTTCTGAACGAGGCCTCTGTAATAGTGTTTCTAGATTGTTTTCATAGTGATTATAGCAAAATGACACCTATTTTCTCACATCATCGGTAAACCTCTGGTTCACACACCCATAATACTGAACTGTTTCCAACTTTTTAGTGTATACATGTTTTAAACGTTTCTACTGCGAATGCTTTTTTAGAATGATATTTATCTTTGTTGTGACTTGTGGTTAAGTATTGAAATTACAGAAGCAAAAAAGTTCCTTCGTTTTTGCATATTTGCTCTTATTTATTGGGATCTTCACAGAGGAGAGAAGTTCTCTCAGTGTGAAGCTCTATGCTTTGAAATCATGATGTTATTAATTGTACCTTGGATTTTGTACATTATACATTGTACATTGGATTTTCAAGGCTCACATCTTAGTGAACCGGCCTTGAGCAGTTTGAGGTTAGGAAGAAAATTAGGTAGTGATGTAAGACAGTGATATATTTTATATTACTAAGCTTTATTTCTTCTATTAAAAAATAGGACAAAAAGTCAGTCGAAAGCACTTGTCTTTGTTTTGCACGTCTAGTGGACAACTTCCAACATGAGGAGGTAAGCCTTTATTCTTTGGTGGTATTTTCATGAAATTGTTAATTGTTGAGTCATGGTATAACAGTATTTTTTCTTTTGTTTGTGAAGAATTTACTCCAGCAGGTTGCCTCCAAAGATCTGCTTACAAATGTTCAACAGCTGTTGGTAGTGACTCCACCCATTTTAAGTTCTGGGATGTTCATAATGGTGGTTCGCATGTTTTCTCTGATGTGTTCCAACTGTCCAACTTTAGCTGTTCAACTTATGAAGCAAAGTAAGTGCTACTTTGTTGTCCACCTTCAGGCAGGAGAAGCGGGTTCTTAAAAAGTGTTTATTAATAAATACAGTCAATATAGGCAAGTAAAAGGACTTGTTAAAAGCATGGACACTGGGGGTGCCTGGGTGGCTCAGTGGTTAAGCCTCTGTCTTTGGCTCAAGTCATGATCTCAGGGTCCTGTGATGGAGCCCCACATCGGGCTCTCTGCTCAGCAGGCAGCCTGCTTCCCCCCACCCCTCTGCCTGCCTCTCTGTCTACTTGCAATCTCTCTCTATCAAATAAAGAAATAAAATCTTTAAAAAAAAAAAAATGGACACTGGAGAGTAAGGAAAGAAAACTTGATCCGTAGTAGATTTGTGTGGGGACAGTTCAGTAGTGCTTCCTGTCTACAATGCATAACATCTGCAGTATATTAAAAATTTATCCTTGGTGATTCTAGGGCTAAAAATGCAGGCTCATTGCCTTCTCTCCAATAGTAATTATGTAGTGATGCTTCACTAGGGGAATACTGAGTTACGAGTAGTTGCCTGTCCTCTGCTTCCCCTTCTTTCTGCCCCTCTTAGAGTTTTCCCAGCAGTTTATCTGATTCCACAGTGCTTTCCTTCCTCAGGAATTTGGAACTTACTTGCACACATGAATCTCTCTCTCTGCTTGAGTATTTTCTAGGCCCTTCTCAGCCTTATCCATCAATACAATTTTGTTGCACTGTTGTGTTGCTACTGCATTTCTCTCATAAACCTTAGATTTTGCAAGTTAATCTCAGAAGACAGTGGGCTTCAGAAAACACCTGTATGTTAGGATTATTGCTTCTAGGGTGTTGATCCCATTTATACAGGATGCATTTATGGTGGGTAATTTCATATTTTTAATTCCCATCTCTGAGGATATTACCGTGGGAGCATAAGAGATGGTGTTTGGGGACAGAGAAGCCTCTGGCATCACTGTCTCAGATAAATATTTTTTACGTTATTTATGTCTTTTATATTTAGTCACGTTTTTTGTGAATTGGCACATTGGCCCAGCATTTTGCAGGAAAGTAGTGTTGCTGAGCTGTTTTATTGAAAAGATTATCTTGAAGCACTAATCACTCCTAAACTTGGCATTCCAGAGAATCATACGGCTTGTGTCATGAACAAAGTGAGAAGTTGGGGAAGGATGTAACTTTGTCTTGAGTAGCGTTGGTGCATGCCCTAGGAGCCCTTTGAATTTTGCTGAGCCCACCATCTCCTGAAGTTTGAATCCAGATTATTTCTTGTTACCATGTGTGGCACCACATTTCTCTAAAACATTTTAGGAAATTGTTCACTGACTTGTTGTGCTTTACCATTTCGGACTTTTTTCCCCCTTAGGATGACTGTTCTCACCTTTTGCTTATTAGTCCATGAAGTTTGCCATACATTTATCACTTGGAGGCCACTAGACTTAGATTTTATTTGTTCAGCAGTAACACAAAGGAAGCATGTTGTCACCCTCTCATCTCTTTTTTAAAAAAAATTAAAGATATGTATTCACATTTCTGAAGAGAGTTGGCAAGACTGTACTTTCTCAAGAAATTTAAAATAAATTTCTTAGTGAAATTTATGTGGGGCAGCAATTTAACTATATAGGCTTTTGCCCAGATTAGTAGTGAATACTTTCTTCCATAACAAAATTTAGTGATTATTGCCAAAACATTTCAATGAAATGTTTGTATTTTTCAAAGGCCCAGTGCCGTCTGTACCTTTAGTTATTTGAATGACTAAATCTGTGGGTAATGGGAACTTCCTCATGTTAGAGTGTTCTTGTGGGAGGCTGGTTTTCATGCAAATTCCTCTATAAATTGATGTCTTCTGGCATTGGAAACTTAGGGTAGAGGATATGTTAATGACCTTTGTATTAAGTTGGCATGTTTGTCTTTAAGGTAATTAATTACTTCCTGACCAGAGTATGGTAATATTTTGATGCTTATAATTTCTTTGTTTCATTGTGTTGACCACCCGTTTTCAGTATACTTAAACTAAAGGCAAATAAACTTGAATGGGGATTAAAATGTACGTTGACTGCACTTTTGTACAAAGCACTGTGTTCTTCACACACAAATAAAACCAAAAACAAAATTTAAAAATTCCCAAATTGTCTGGTGTGTATTTTGTTTAAATGGCCAACTAGGACTCAGACTGAAGCCTTTAGAAGAGAAAATTTTCATAAATTTCTTTTTTTATGTTTTCATTATAGCTCATTTGGCTTTTTAATTCCTATATATGGCATATTGCTATATAAAAAAATACCCGTTTTTAAACTTTTTATTCATGGATAGTTGACTGTAAGAAAATAATTCTGATTGTTTTCCCCCATAGGAATGATTGCCTTTTAAATGAGGTAATATAACTAGTTTCATGGGTTTTTGGTTTCTGTTACTGGTTTTACAGACATTGCAGAAACACTTCACTTTCTCCTGTGCGGTGCTGCTAACGGAAGTTGTCAAGAACAGATTGATCTTGTTCCACGAAGTCCTCAAGAACTGTATGAACTGACATCTCTGATTTGGTAAAGATTGGGCTGATGATAAGAACTGCGGCTTATATGCGGGTATTTTACTTGAGAGATCTGTCATTTACTAATAGTTCAGGAAGCTACTTAATGAAATAATTGCACCTTTGTTTTCAGCGAACTTATGCCATGTTTACCAAAAGAAGGCATTTTTGCAGTTGATACCATGCTGAAGAAGGGAAATGCGCAGAACACAGATGGTGCAATATGGCAGTGGCGTGATGACCGAGGCCTCTGGCATCCCTATAACAGGATTGACAGCCGGATCATTGAGGTAGTAGTTTCATCGTACCGTTTAAATATATCTATTTTGGTGGCGAGTGGGTGTAGGGATGGAGTGGGGAGGTGGATATGTGTACTTAAATGTGCTCAATTTTGAATTAACTCAAGATTCTCTCATTTTGTCTCCTGAGAACAAGGTCCTCATTTCTGTTCAGGTCAACTGCTTCAGCTGCTAACTACCTGATTGACTTGGAGCAAGTAATTTAAGTTCTTTGTTCCATAGTTTCCTCATTTCTAAAAGGAAACATTGGAGTCAGGCTATACATTTTCAAAGCCCCTCTATTTCCCACCCAGAAGATGCCTCCCATAAACAAATATTTGTAGACAAATAGCTGTTTGTCAGCATATTTTATAGAACAAAAACAAGGAAACAATTTTAGTATAAAAGTCTAGGTGACGAAATGGTTAAGTGAGTTTTGATACCCACCAGCCTCATATGTAGTCCACATGTTAATGGGATACATTTCAGTGACATAAAATGGGATATGGAAAAATGAACACAGTATTCAGAACTTTGTGACTCTTTGGGGCACTCAGCAAAATAAGAGGAATAATGAAAAGGAAAGGTGCACCAAAATATTTAGTGTTTTTCTATGAAGGTTTTATGTGTGATTTTTATTACTTCTGTTAACTTCCATATTAAGTATGCATTGAAATATTTCAGAAATTTTTCAGGTTAGCAAAATGGCCTTCAGTTAGGAAGTGTGGGTCACTGCATTATTTGGGACACCATGCATCATTTACTGGTATTTTCAATATGGGAGATAGCTTTAAGTCATACTATATTTTCTAATTTCAGTCTGTGATATTTGAATTTTTTTAAGAGCATCACAATTGAAGAGGCATTCTTCTTTAAAGATGTCTTCTACCATTAGTTGTTAAAAATGAAATTTTGAAAAAGAACTTTGAAAGCATTGACTTCCGTTATAAAATCAGGAGTTCTTAAGACTTTAAGTTCTGAGCCAGCTTTCAGGAGGGAGTGAGGTGTAAGGGGTCTTGGCGTGTGTTCTTCACCTTAGTATATAAGCAGGCCATGGTCTCTACCATTAAGCTGCCTTCTTTTTAGCATTGTCCTGTTAATTGCATTTTCCCTGTTAGCTTACTCTCTTACGCTTAAGGAGTCCTGTCTTTGATTTAGCCTAAGAATTCCGTAGCCTGGACTGTTCTAAGAATGAGTATTCTATCACATTTTTTGACTGTCTTATCTCAAGCAAATAGTATTAATCAAAGCGTGTCGTTGTATTTATGTACTGTGCACACATGTACACCCTAGGGGTTACTCTCCTAGGTCCAGGAGTGTTGCTTTCAATCTTAAAGTATCATTTAAATGGAAAGTCTTTTTACCTCAGGATAATTTTATAGAATCATTTTGTTTAAAGAAGATTTTGTGGGCTGCTAAAAATCTATGATGTAAATACTATTTTAACTTAAGAATTAGATACTAAGATTTTTTTCGGGTAAAAATTTTTTTTCTATCAGCAATGTCTTAAAAGCTTTCTTAATATAAACGATGTCTTCCTTATGTCAGGGATTCTACATGACTGGATCTTCCATCAGGAATTGATCTGTATTTATATCTCCAGGGACCTTATAGAGTCTGTGGTGTATAATTGTGTTTAATTAAAAATGATTTATTAAATGAATGAGTTTTGTCTTGGCCACACTGTTAAATCTTCCATACTCTTTTACTTCACCATCTGAAACCTGATGAAATAAATATGTAAGTTAGCATTTATGGAGGGTCCCACCGTGTCTTAAGTTAATAGATTTCTCCATGTTTATATTCAAGGTTTCTCTCTCTTTGCTCTCAGGCAGCCCATCAGGTCGGTGAGGATGAGATAAGCTTGTCCACTCTGGGACGAGTTTATACTATTGATTTTAATTCTATGCAGCAAATCAATGAGGACACGGGAACAGCACGTGCCATTCAGAGAAAACCTAACCCCTTAGCCAATACTAACACTAGTAAGTACTTTTGAGTTAATAGTACTGTATTGTCATATGAATAATATTTCTCATGATAAGTCATTATTTCACTGAGTGTCTTTATTAAGATTAAAACCATTGTGTAGTGGTAATTAATTTGTTTTTTTTTTTTGTTTTGTTTTTTTTTTTGTTTTTTTTTTTTTTTGGTCATGTTCTAACTGATGCATGAGCCAGCACTGCTGACATGGGACCTTCCACATTTTTTTCCTGGTCTGTGATTTTGTAGTGTCCTGGGCTCCCGCTGGAATTGGCCTCTGTTGTTTTTTGTTTTGTTTTGTTTTTTAAAATCTGATCCTCTTATTCCTCTTACACATTTAGATCCACACACACCTATCTATCTGCTTAGTTCTTTACAACCTTTTTTGTTACACGTTCCTATCAAAATTCTCTTCTTCGCTAATGAAGAATAGCTTTTTCTGTTTAGGTTTCTGACATTTGTCTCTGTCCTTGGGGATTCAGTCTCTCGCTTTGCACCTCTAGTATAGAGTGTAGGGGTCAGTGGACTTCTGAGAAGGGCCGGATAGTAAATGTTTAAAGCTTTATGGATTGTACAGTGCCTGTACAGCATACTGCCATTGTAGCGCAAAACAACCATATAAAAAAGAGAAAGAAATGTATGTGGTCATGCTCCAGTAAGATACCCCCCGCCCACCCCCCAAAATAGAGGAGCTGGGCCAGATTGGGCCTTTCGACCATACTTTGCTTACTCCTGGTCTAGAGCTTACTTCCTTATCACTTTATTTCCCCTGAACCTTGTTTCCTCTGAGAAAAGCCACAGATCATCTTGTTTTTCCATAGCTTCTAGTCACATACCTACTGTCCATTTCGTGAACTTTGTTTATTTCTTACCAGTGGTTTAGCTGGCTAATACTGAAATATCCATGGTATTTTGTTGAACACATGCTATTAAAACAAGAGGTACACTGCGCTGATACCTTGTTCTTTCTAGCTGGCTCAGTTTTGCCTTAATGCTGCCTTTGGTGTCTTTGTGGATGCCAGGTGATTACATTACATAAGTTAAGGTCTTCTTTTTTTTTTTTTTTTTTTTAAACATTTTAAATAATTACAGCAAGTTGAAGGCTCTATTGTTTACTTTTTTGTATTTGTGAGGTCTGTAAGTTTAGAATTGGACTTTTTTTTTTTTAACAGGTGGATATTCAGAGTTAAAGAAGGATGATGCTCGAGCACAGCTTATGAAAGAGGATCCGGAACTGGCTAAGTCTTTTATTAAGACATTATTTGGTGTTCTTTATGAAGTGTATAGTTCCTCAGCGGGACCTGCGGTCAGACATAAGTGCCTTAGAGCAATTCTTAGGATAATTTATTTTGCGGATGCTGAACTTCTGAAGGATGTCCTGAAAAATCATGCTGTTTCAAGGTGTGTTCATGAAAATAGTAAAACGTTGTAGAAATTCAAGTCTCTGCAAGTAATCTCAGCAATCTTTCAAGTAATAATGTAGAAAAAAATTGCATAAAACAGTTCATTTGTAATGTCTCGAGGCCTCCATTGTCTCTTTATATTTATGCACACCTTGAGAAAGAGAAATGCAGACATTAAGCATTTAAGACAAATTTCAGTTGTTTTCACAGTGAAAATATATTGCTCTCAAAATTAAAGTAGTATGGCCAAAAATAATTCTCAAGTTCAGACAGATGTTTTATATGCGAATGCTTTCTTTTTTTAGTCACATTGCCTCCATGCTGTCAAGCCAAGACCTGAAGATAGTAGTTGGAGCACTTCAGATGGCAGAAATCTTAATGCAGAAGTTACCTGATATTTTTAGTGTTTACTTCAGAAGAGAAGGTAATGTCATTCATGATAATTAATTAATGGTTAATCTTTTAGTCTAAATAGTATTTCAGTAGCCGTATAGCTTTAATTTAGAATAAAAATTAAGCTTCAATCTTTTACATAAGAAGTTTTGATGCTTGTAACTTACGTACATCTAAGTGTGTCTTCTGTAAAATCTGTTAACTGATGTTGTGTGAGATTAACGGGCGGATGTTAAACACTGTTATGTTTTAGTGATCTGAGTGTTCATGGGCCAGAAGCGATCCTTGACGTTCCTTTTCATGTGGATAATGTGCACCTGCCCATAGAATGCTTGAAAAAAATCAAGAGTTCACTTGCTTTCCCAGTGAATCCCATTAGTAGATCAGAACACTAGTAAAGAGGATTGTTATTAACTTCCTTGGGTTTAGTCTCCTAATTTGAGGAATTTGAACATGGATGTCAGTCTTGGAGACATAGTACTTTTCCATTCTCTTTTTGAAGATCACAGAGATGAAATCGTATTGCTCATTTGGGTGTTTTATCCTTTTCAAACATGCCAAGATATTAAAGGAGTTTTTTCTCATCAACAAATCTCTTTATGGCTCTTTTGGTCTTTGAAGATACTTTGGTCTTGTGTGAGGACACAGGAAATAATGGTGTTTTACCCTCAAGTAATCCTTCTTAGCTTCACCTTCCATCTTATCAGCAGTCCTGGTTCTTTCTGCATATGGTCTATTACCCTTCTTTCATCACCTTACACTGGCTCTGTTTCTTGTCACATCTCAAGAGTGCTGTAGTCATGCTAGTGTCAGAGTATTAAGTGGAAAGAGGTCTTCACTATTTCTTACTAGTTCTGTTTTAGTTTTTTTAAAATCCCAACTCTACATATTTACATGAAACAGAAGGCAAACTCTAACTGTCGTTAGCAGATGGGTGCATTTATGAATAGATACTTCTTTGATCACATAGATTATGTTCTTTTTAGCCTTGGATTATTTTTAATTTGCATTCTGTGTTTTGGTTTTCATGGTCTGTATTAGTTGTTGTTTGCTTTAGTATTACCTTTCACATCTATTTCATCTTTCTGATTTGGAAGTATATCAGAATATGTCTTTTTCTCACAGTGATTTTTTTTTTCTTTTTACATTTACAGTATCACTATGCCATCAGATTGGAATTTCCATCCCTCCAAATTTACATAGTAAATACAGTATGAAGTTTATGGAGGAGTTTTGATTAGTTCTCTAATTTGCATCTGGCTAGATAGACTATTCTTTTAGGTTCCTCTTAAATGTCATTTATTCCTGGGGACCTCACCTTCCTTTCAGAGTCTGTAGGGTCCCGATTGCTGTGTGCTCTGTCAGAACTTACTTTGTAAAGGGCAGATTATTTTTTATTTATAATTTCTTACATTGTTTTGTTTTGTCCCCGATAACTGCCTGAATCCATTTTTCTCATCTGTTGCCATATTCTTAGTATCTAGCACCCAGTCTGTCATGTTACTGCTGTAGATATTATTTGTGGAATGTGAATGCCTCAAGTTCGAGTTCATTCAGACATTTTGTGTTTTGCTGTGTTTTTGTGGTTTTTGTTTGTTAGTTTGTTTTAAGAATGCTGATGGAAAGCTCTGGACTGTTTCCCAGAAAAAAAAAAAAAAGTGAATGTGTGAACATACATTCATACATACCTTGGCATACAGTTGTTCTTGGCAACTACCCCCCACTCCCCACCACCACTGTCCACCATGTGCATTCTCCTGTGGTTCTAGCCCAGATGTGAACCTCTGCCTTGTAAGTTGCTGTTTAGCTCCCCTTGTCTCCTGCGAGGTTGTGAAAAATCACCATCCTTGGATTGCTGGTGTTCTCTTTTGGCCAGTGGTGTTACTGTGATCTTGTCTCACTGTGCATTTGAAGTCAGCTTAAAACTGTAGTGAGTCTTTCTCTCCTGGCTATCAAGCCACAGGAGCACTACTGCATTTTTGTTGTTCATTGTTTTTATTATGGTATTTTGAATTTCCAGTAGAACTTTATGTGCAACTCTGTTAAATTTCCTGTGATCACATTTTGAATTTAGATCTCTTTATTTAAGGTTGAATTTGCCTCCTACTTTCCAGAATGGAGTCAAGTCCAAAACCCTGGCACCTAAGTCATCATGCTCCACCCTACCCCCACCCTCATTTGCTGGATGCTTTTAATTCATTCCCCGTGAATCAGTGTTAGCATTTAGATTCTGTAATCGTGGGGAAGTGGTCTTGGTTAAAACTGACTGTTAAATCTGTTACTACATAGGTGTAATGCATCAAGTAAAACACTTAGCAGAATCAGAGTCTTTGTTGACAAGTCCACCAAAGGCATGTACGAATGGGTCGGGATCCTTGGGGTCCACGACGTCAGTCAGCAGTGGAACAGCCACAGCCGCCACTAACGCCACGGCTGACTTGGGGTCCCCGAGCTTGCAGCACAGCAGAGATGATTCTTTAGATCTGAGCCCTCAAGGGTAAGTCAGAGTTTTGTGCTGATTTTTATGCTCTTTACCTTTACCTGTGTCCTGGTACCTGAGATTCACACAGGGAATAAAATGGTAAAATATTAGAGAGGACACTTTGTGTTTTCCCATCCTGTTTAGTTCGATGTTTAACAGGCATGGGAAGAGACCGAACACTTATGGGAAAGCCACTCTGTTGATTCGTGCTTAGGAACCACAAGAGATGCTAGGTATTTCCTGTGTCATGTCAGGGAACTGAGGCTCAGGCAACTTTCTGAGTGAATTAATTGAGAAGTCAATGATGAGTAGTACAGTGTCACACATTTACTTTACAGATGTAGGATTTGAACCCTCATATTTAATGGCATATTTACTGCACTGTTGCATACATACCAACTTCAAGACATCTAGATAGTGAGATAGAAATATTAAACACTGGAGTTCTTTGAACTCTACAGGAATAAACCTGATTTCCCATTAATTGGCAAAGGGCAACTTTGCTCTTAATAAAAGAAATTGGGAGTTCTTAAAATAGGTCTGCTTCCACCTCGCTACCCCTTTATTGTACTGTGCTTCTGAGAACATTACCAGACCCTCATTTTAGTTTTCATTTTGTTGTGATGAAACAAATTACACTCTGAAAGTGTTTTTGTTTCTTTGACATTAGAAACTCAGTATTGCTATATGACGCATATGATCAACAGATTCAGTTCTGGAATTCAGAGTGTAGTTAGTGTAATACTCCTTCCTGCTCCTTTTAAGGTGTAACATAGATTTGGGTAAAACATACTGTACTTAATAAGTGAGGTCCAAACATTTAATCCTGTCAGCTGCAAGGTGGTGTTGTCCTAAGAAGCTTATCTCGCTCAGGATTCCAGCTCCTTTTGGTGCCACCTGGTGGCACTTGTCCTCTCTAGCTTAAATAAGAATTTTGGCAATTCTCGGACGTGGGCTGCAGATTGAGACTTCTGACACAGTGGCTGTTATTTTAGGAAGCTGCTTAGTTTGGGTGATACCTATGTCAGGGGCCCAGTCCAACGGGATTGAGCCTGGGCAATATACTGGGGATCCTTCACCTTCTCTCTTTTCAAGTTGGATTTGCCTTGCCTGCCTCTCTTTTCCCTTCCTTTCCAGAATGACTTCTTGTCCCGGCTGCTGTAGTAACTTGTGTTACTGCAGGGTTTCACTCTCTAGCGCAGGCGTGGTGCCTGAGACATCAGGTGCTTGGTGAAATGTGATGTAGCTCAGACAAATGCAGTATTTCTGAGCCGCTTAAAGGAATTAGAGTTCATTATAGTTTCTAGAGTTGAAAATTCTAAAAAAATGAGGGAAAACTTCTAAAGTTTTAAGCAGTTCCATTCCTTTGTAATATGCTTTCAAATAAAGAAAAGTTCATGTAAATTTGTGAAGGGGGAATCATTTAGTTGTGTTTGAAAGTTCATTTGTCCTTGGGGTGCCTGGGTGATTCATTTGTTCAGGTATTCAACTCTTGGTTTTGGCTCAGGATCGAACCCCATGTCAGGCTCCATGCTCAATGCAGAATCTGTGGGAATATTTCTTCCCCCCCCCCCACGCCCCTCCCTCACCTGCATTCTTTAAAATTAAAATTCTTTAAAATTCTCACTCTTTAAAATAAATAAATCTTTAAAGAAAAAAGTTCACTTGTCTTGATTGTGAAGCATAAACATATTAGTTTGTGATCTTAATATACATATCAGATGTTAGAAGTCCTTTAAAGGGTTTTTTATTTTTGTTTTTCTGGGGTTTTTTTGTTTGTTTGTTTGTTTGTTTGTTTTTTCTAATTTTATTTGGGTTGCAGACCAACTGAACCAGAACCTTTTTTTTTTTTTTTTAAAGATGTATTTATTTATTCGAGAGAGAGAGTGCACTAGCACAGGGTTGGTGGGGGGAACAGAGGGAGAAGGAGAGACCAACTCAAGCTGACTGCATGCTGAGCGCGGAGCCCAACACAGGGCTCGAGATCATGACCTAAAGCAAGAGTCGGACACTCAACTACTGCCCCACTCAGGAGCCCGAACATTTTTTCCATATTAAGTAGTTTTGTTATTCTGAGAATCTATTGATATTTCAAACTGCTTCTACTGTTGTTAAGAGTATTAAAAATAAGACAAAGTCTGTGTATGTTCTGTTTCAGGTATTCTAATTCAAAACAGGTTATTAGCACTATGACTTAATAGATTTGTTTATAGGTAATTCTGAGTAAAAAAAAAAATCACTAAACTATTTATAAATGCATTCATTTAGGATGTTACTATATTACATACTATGAAAGTACTTTGGGTAGTATCAGGAAAGTATCTTTAACATTCAGAGTCCTGTTGTATATGTCTTATTCTTGTCATTTAACTTAGGGAAGAAATATGATAATCAGATTTAACATTCTTTTTCTAGTTTGATAGCACAGTTCTTTTTAATATTGCTTCTTTGCATCCTAAATTTGTTCTTTGTACTTTTCTGTATGTGTACAAAATTTTATAGTAAGAGTTTTAACACGGAATTAATCAGATACTCTATTTGGTTTTACTTTTTTAAGTAGTTCAGTGTAGTCAAATAAGCTCTCTTTCTGGATTAATCATTTTTTGTGTTTCTAGACCTCTAAACACGGCTAGTGCAGAGTCTGCATTAAATAAGTAATCATAAAATGAAGAATACCCTTTTGTGGCAATATTTCACAACTCCTTGTTTCTGCCATTTTAGCTTGCTTTTCAATGAGCGATGATAATAAAGCGTGGTAATTGCTAAACTTATCCCATGTTTTCCCATGTGATAGTCGATTAAGTGATGTTCTAAAGAGAAAACGACTGCCAAAACGAGGGCCAAGAAGGCCAAAGTATTCACCTCCAAGAGATGATGACAAAGTAGACAATCAAGGTAATTGCTTTGGTAATGTGGTGGGCTGCAGAGGGAAGGACAGTAGCAGTGAGAGGCATGTACTTCTGAAAGCTCTTGACAGCTTTTAAGCACACCTGGGTTTCCTAAACAGTTGTTTCAGTAAATTCATCTAGTATTATAAACAGGAATGTTAAAATTCGGTTGGTTTTTCATCAGTATGCTGAGATGACTTAACTCTCATTACCGCTTCTTTTTATAGCTAAAAGCCCTACCACTACTCAGTCACCTAAGTCGTCTTTCCTGGCAAGCTTGAACCCAAAAACGTGGGGAAGGTTAAGCGCACAGTCCAACAGCAACAACATTGAACCAGCACGAACTGCGGGAGTTAGTGGTCTTGCCAGGGCGGCCTCAAAGGACACCATATCCAATAATAGGTGAAGTGGGGGAATTCTGTATTACTTTTGTTCTGAGATTAGTGAAACACTACATTCTTGCAGTCAGCACATTTACTACGTGGAGATGAAACAGAGCCTTTCAATTTATGCTCAGAAATGGCATTGCTCAAGAATGGAGAAGATTTTTTAGTTTTTGAACTCTGGCTTTTTCCTAAATTCAGTCACACTTCAAAACCATTTCAACATTTCTGGTTGGGAGTTAACATATGTTCAAAACAAAACATGGAACCTGTTCTTTAGTTTTGTTCTAGAGAAGGGAAAGCTGACATATTTTGTATGCGCGCACACAGACTCCCCCTTCTATGATACCCTTCTTTCCTCTACCCTTCACAGTGGAACTTAAGGACCCTAGAGTGGAGGCTTGTTTGGTCTAAGCTATTTAGAATTGTATCAGCTAAACTTTTTCACATACCAGTCTTTGGCTGTTTTTTTGTTTTTTTGTTTTTTTTTTTTAAAGATTTTATTTATTTATTTGACAGAGAGAGATCACAGTAGGCAGAGAGGCAGGCAGAGAGAGAGGGGGAAGCAGGCTCCCTGCTGAGCAGAGAGCCCGATGCGGGACTCGATCCCAGGACCCTGAGATCATGACCTGAGCCGAAGGCAGCGGCTTAACCCACTGAGCCACCCAGGCGCCCCTCTTTGGCTGTTTTTGTTTTGTTTGTTTGTTTTTTTAAAATTTTTTATCTTTTCAGTGTGTGGCTTTGAAAAAAAAATTTTTTTTCAGCCCTTCTGAGTTGTTTTATTTAGTTTTTTGGTCTCTGGTTGTAACACCAACAAGAATTACTTCCTCTGCAAAGAAGAAATTTTTAAAAATTAAATGCAACTGGGTTAAGAGATAGGCTTTGGGGCGGGGGTGAATTTGTTTGGTTGCTTTCCCAATTTTGGTTACTAAGAAAATAAGCAAATGTATATCTAAAGCCATCAGAATTTGTAATTTAAATAGCCACGTCTCAGCTAATAGCACAGGTGCAGGTTCCTGGCCTGTAGTTCTTCAGTTTAGTTCTCCAAGGAACAGGATAAAGGACAAAGCAGGTATGTCTGTACCTAATGAAGCAGCCATGTAGAGTTGCTTTCAGGCCAACACTTAGGGGTAGAGTTCCCAAGAAGTTAGAACTTTTTGTATATTCTTCATGTAATGATCTGAATTATAGTTTAAGTACATGAGCATTTCTCTACTATACCTTAGCCCATTTTGAAAATGACACTTAGGGGCGCCTTGGTGGCTCAGAGGGTTAAGCCTCTGCCTTCAGCTCAGGTCATGGTCCCGGGGTCCTGGGATCGAGCCCCGCATCAGGTTCTGTGCTCAATGGGGATCCTGCTTCTCCTTCTCTCTCTGCCTGCCTCTGCCTACTTGTGGTTTCTCTTTCTGTCAAATAAATAAATAAATGATCAATCTTGAGGGTGGGTGGAAAGAAAGAAAATGACAATTTGATTCATCTGAATTTTAGAAGCATAGGTGGAAAATAGTTTTAAGTGTAGCAGCTATTTGCCTTTGATGTGGAGTTATAATTGAAATCCTTTCTATACACGGAGACTGAAATTAATATCTTTTTTTTTTCCTTCTTGCAGAGAAAAAATTAAAGGTTGGATTAAGGAACAGGCGCATAAATTTGTAGAGCGTTATTTCAGTTCTGAGAACATGGATGGAAGCAACCCTGCGCTGAATGTCCTTCAGAGACTTTGTGCTGCAACTGAACAACTCAACCTCCAGGTATCACATGGGCCGCACCGTGTTGGTCCTTCGTCATCTTTTCCAGCATCTCTTCTGTCTTTCTGTCCTTTCCTTGATGACTCTGACTTTCCATGAATTTTGTTGTCTTAGATCACCTTTTTCGCCAGACATGTACCTTTAGCACTGACTTAGCTGTAACTTGTCCATTGACTTTTGTCCTTCATTATTTTATCATTAACTATACTAGGAATCTCATCTTTGACTTTCTTCTCTTCTCATCCCCCCTCCTTTTTTTAAAGACTCATTTAGAGAGCACATGCATATGAGTTGGGGGAGGGACAGGGCCAGAGGGCCAGCAGATCT
The DNA here is from genome assembly GCF_964662115.1 of Mustela nivalis. Lineage (NCBI taxonomy): Eukaryota > Metazoa > Chordata > Mammalia > Carnivora > Mustelidae > Mustela > Mustela nivalis. The sequence continues at coordinate 76,653,956 of NC_139030.1, forward strand.
CAAGCAGACTCTGCTCTGAGCGTGGAGCCCGACGGGGAACCCATTCTCACGAACCTGAGATCATGGTATGAGCCCAGATCGAGTCAGAGGCTCAGCTGATTGAGCCACCCAATCTGTCACATTAATATTTCTTGACAAAAAAAGAAACTTGAGAGAAATGTCCCATAGGTACATCTCAACTGTGGGTATTAGAATTGATGGGGGACCCTCCTTAACCCCTCAACCACATGGATCTGATAGTACTTGGATAATAATAAGCCTTTTATATTTCATCTGATTCTTAGCCTGTTTACATTTTTAGTGTACTTTGAGTATTTCGAGTAGTCAAGAATTGTCCATTTCATCCAGGTTTTAAATGTATTAATTTAAGGCCATACTTTATATTCTTGTTTTATCTTATCATTGTGGTATTCTAGCTCTTTATCCCTCAGTTTGTATTCTCAATTCTATGTCTCATTTATTTATTTATTTAGTCTCTTGATTTCTTTTATTATTATTTCTTTATTTCTTTATTCAACATTGGCTGAATGCAAGACTTTCCTTTTTTATGCTAGTAGTATAGATGCTGGTTTTCTTCCATGAAACCCTAACATTTCTGACTTTGTGTGTAAGATCATAGTTTCCAAGGTTCTACCAAGAATGCATCACTCCCCCCACCTTCTTTTTTTAAAAATGTCGAGTATGTATTCAATTCCTTTTGGGGGAAATGTGCACTGTGCATTTAGTTTAAGTCAATATAAATAATCAGTACAGATAAATCAGTATATCATTATAAAAATACTGTTCCCAACTCTTCCAGGTGGATGGTGGAGCTGAGTGCCTTGTAGAAATCCGTAGCATAGTCTCAGAGTCTGATGTTTCATCATTTGAAATCCAACACAGTGGATTCGTGAAGCAGCTGTTGCTTTATTTGACATCTAAAAGTGAAAAGGATACTGTGAGCAGAGAGATCAGATTAAAGAGATTCCTTCATGTATTCTTTTCTTCACCAGTAAGTTATCTCCTGATGCTGATGATTCTCTGTCATCCTGTAGGAATCACTGGTCACTGATGGGTGTATTTTCACCTTAGTAATTTCCTTTAGGTGCTGGTCAAGATATTGAGGTCAAGTTTCTGGCTTCTGATACAGTTTTAGATTTGGATTTCTTGGTCTTTTATATACCAAATATACTAGTAAAGCAACATAATTGTGATTTAATGGCATACGTGCTATATTTTCTATGGCCACTGTATCTTGAGTCTTTGTTTGTTTGTTTGTTTTGGTAAAACCAGCCATTAGTAGTCTCTTGTGAATATATTTTATTCTCAATATTTGTTTTTAAACATGTTGTCAATATATATATACATATAGGGAAATATGGTAAAATAGCTATAGCCATGAGAGAGGATGTATATACGTTTCCATTTTGCGTATAAAGTACAGTATTAACAATTTTATTGGAGTGTTCGCAATCACCATTTATAATCTGGATTACCAAACCTCTGAGAAGGCTCAGAGAGGCTGCACTTCCTTCAGCCTCAGTAAGAGCGAGAATGTAACCGTTCTTGGACACTAGTGACTTAACATCATTCTACTTACTGCAAAACAACTTGAGAGAAGTCATCCTCTGGATCATCTGTGTAGTAGGACTAAGGGTAATTCTATGTGTTGGTGAAACATTTGAGCACTTCCTGTATTCCTGTATGTTGGTGAAACATTTGAGTACTTCCTGTATTGTTTTAACTTGGGCTCGTAATGCAGACTTGTTATTTGTTTGAGATGCATTAGATGTGTAGCAGTACTGGATGTAGTTTTATACCATGCTTAAGATTAAGTACAGGTCTGTAATCTCCATGCAGCTGAATGGGTTTCAGGAGTTCTACAGTACAGTACGTATATATTGCCGGGTTCCCAGTGGATTCTAAATAGCGCTCCATGAACGTTGAATATTTTTGCAGGAAAGCATATGGATATTCCTGCTCAGTTCAGGTAAATAAAGACTGCAAAGGGCCTCATGTCTGAGTCAGAACTCTTTGCCAATAAGTTGTGTTTTCTAGCCTTTTTGGACTTAGGAATTAAGAATAAGGGATTGTGGACCTGTACAAAAAAAGAGTCTCTTTGAAATAATTTAGATGCAAATAATCATTCCAACCAAATCTATCAAAAGAGAATAGAGGAATGGTTCTCTTCTGTAAAACTGACCGTTAAATTTTCTTGTTGAGGAGTGTTCCATTTTCAAGAGGCCTCGCTTAACCTGTTGGTTTATTTATAACTTTAGCTTCCTGGAGAAGAGCCCATTGGAAGAGTAGAACCAGTGGGTAATGCACCTTTGTTGGCATTAGTTCACAAGATGAACAACTGCCTCAGCCAGATGGAGCAATTTCCAGTGAAAGTACATGACTTCCCCAGTGGAAATGGGACAGGAGGCAGGTAAGGATCAGTGCCTGGGTGTGCCCTTGCCATTGGACTCTGTGCTTCATTTTGTTGAGGTAAAGTGCCAAGAGGTCTGGTAACATCTTCATCTGCTCTAAGACCATTTGACTATAATGACTGAAGAAAAACACTTTTTATCTTTAAAATCGCCCCATGTGTTTTAAACATGTTTTGGAAATACATAACCCATTGATTGTGTTGGTGAGCTATAATAGGCTTAGTGTTCCTTAAATTGATAGACTTTAATATATACGGCTTCTGTCTGTGAATTTGTAGATAGGGATAATAAAATATTTGCATTCTGTGCAATAATGTGATATAAGTGGTTATACCTTTGATGGGTTTCAGCAGATAAGTGTATATTTTGAAGTTTTCTTGTTTTCATTAAAACTTCTGCTTTTTCCATAATACAGTAGTTTTGCTGGACTCATGAAATGCTATAGAAAGAATTCACTGTAAAAGTTAATTATGGTATTTTCAGGTTGTTACAAGGTTTCTGGAATATTATGATTAGAAGCCTACAAAATAAGAAACTAGTTTAGTTTTAAAATACAGTCTGATGTGTTTTGAAAACATTTAAATTTTTTATTGAATTAAAACGATGCATTATTGGACAGATGAAGGGATCCGTGTGGGCTAGGGTTTTTTTCTGGCTTTGAATATTATTATAGAATGTAGTATTCAGTTTTGATCATTATCCTGTCCTGGAAAATTTTACGGAATATGGGGGCATTTTCATCTGTGCCTGAGAAAATTACAGTTCTTTATTTTTACCTAGATTTGTATTTTTTAAAATGTATGTTTACATATATGTGTGTAAATGTGTGTGTGTTTATGTGTACGCACGTGTGTGTATCTCCTGTCTAATGAAATATTCTTTCCCATACTTTTATTTGCATGCCTTATAGAATCTTACAGATAAACTGCATTTTAAGCCTGTCTGTGTCTCACTATTGTCAGCCCTTTCCAGAAGTGAGCAATTAAATATCATTACTGGGTTAGACTGGTGTAGCTATCAAACTGCTTCGTTCAAAAGACTGTAGCAAAGTAAATTTTAAAGGTTAGTTTTTAAAGTAATTTTAGAACTGTTTGAAAGCAAAAAAGAGGGCTTTTTCCTTTGTTTTAAAAGCCATAGAATTTCGTTAGGCTGTGGCAAAATACTGCAGAAGTGAGCAGGCTCAAATGGTTGAGGAATTTCTAGTCTAGAGAAATAGTTAAATCTCAGTGGTGAGGATTTCTGCTCACATCGGTTTCCGGTATGATAGAGATAAAATGATAATTTAATGTTTTCACATGCATGCATACACACCGTCTTTGATTTCTTACTTTATAATAACTTTCACTAAGTAACTTGAATTGCTGGCTTGACTTGACATAGCTGGTAAGTGCGTGCTTATTTTGTGTCTTAAGAAAATGAAGTTTGTATTGTCTTTTGTTTGTATTATGTTGATTTTGAAAATAATAGAATAACTTTTTTTCACAAATTATCTTGAGCTTTTCTCTCAACAGAGGATCACAGGCTTTAAAATTTTTCAACACACATCAGTTAAAATGCCAGTTACAAAGACATCCAGACTGTGCAAACGTGAAGCAGTGGAAAGGCGGGCCAGTCAAGATCGATCCCCTGGCTTTGGTACAAGCTATCGAGAGATACCTTGTAGTTAGAGGTACTTTCCCTAGATGTGTGTTTTGTGTTTGTGCGTACATTGGGCTGGGACTGTTAGGAGATGTGGGAACGATTTCCCTGCTTAGGGCTGCTTCTGTTAAAACCTAGCATTGGGAGCTTGTGTTCTAATCATTCATTTTTACATAGACTGTGGAAGTGTAATACACTTCCGAGGGGTTGATGGCTGACTTCAGTGATGAGTTCATTTATCGTGTTGGAACATAATGCAGTAGAAATGATGCTCTGAAGGTGACAATTTTCTTAGCTGCTTCTGCTTCATAGGTCACAGTGTTAAGAGTATGTTCTAAGAGTATGTTCATTTAACCAGTACGCGTGGGCTTTTCTTAGCCACGGACAATTGCTTGGGAGTTTAACGGCCTTCTTGGGTCTTCAGGGTATGGAAGAGTAAGAGAAGATGATGAAGACAGTGATGATGATGGCTCTGACGAGGAAATAGACGAGTCTCTGGTAAGGCGCTATTCTCACTGTGTTGTCATGCACACGCGGTTCAGGGCCTGGAGCTTAAGTGGGTTTTCTTTGCTTCATTCAGGCCGCTCAGTTCTTAAATTCCGGCAATGTAAGGCACAGGCTACAGTTCTACATTGGAGAGCATTTGCTGCCGTATAACATGACCGTGTATCAGGCAGTCCGGCAGTTCAGTATCCAGGCCGAGGATGAGCGGGAGTCCACGGACGACGAGAGCAACCCTCTGGGGAGAGCGGGCATTTGGACAAAGACTCATACAATATGGCAAGTCCAAAACTGACTTTTTTTTGCTTTGTCATCAACTTCCATATGTCGTTCCTGTGTTTTGGAATTCATAGTAATGACTGGCTTACATAAGGAGAGGGGGCCCAAATCCTACATTTTATTATTAAAAGCCGCTTTACATATTTTATCTGTGTGTACGTGAATGCATGCATGTGCATACATGTGTACGTTTATATTTGCCTTCCTTAAGTCTCCTGGAAAACGTACTCATGGGCAATAATCACAGTATACGTCAACTTTTTAGATTCATTTCAAGTCTTTAAAGAAGACAAAAACCTCTTTGGAAGATGACATTCTTTTAGGTAATAAGCTTGGCATCTCTGAGCCCTTAGAGGCATTTGGATGCAGCTTTCTGCATTGTTTGTGAATGTCTTCTACTTAGATTTAAAGAGAACCAATCTTCAGGGCACCTGGGTGGTTCAGTCGGTTAAGCAGCCGACTCTCAATCTCTGCTCAGGTCTTGATCTCAGGGTTGTGAATTCAAGCCACATAGTGGGCTCCACTTAAAAAACCCCACAAAACTACAGAGAGCCATTGTTCTCTGAACCAACCCTGGCGTTCCTCAGGTGGCCTCTCCTGGGCCAGTGCACTCTTTGTGGTGGTTTCCTGAAACAGTGCCTGGAGAATTCTCCAAACCCATAAGTAGGGAGAAACAGGATAGATGTCAGAGTTCTGGTAACTGTGGTGTCTCTGGGTCACACTTCAGCTCCTGTAGAAGAGTTTGTATTTTTAAAATTGACATTTAGTTTACATACTCTCCAATCAATTTAGGTACAAACCCGTGAGAGAGGATGAAGAAAGTAATAAAGATTGTGTTGGTGGTAAAAGAGGAAGAGCCCAAACAGCTCCAACAAAAACATCACCTAGAAATGCAAAAAAGCACGATGAGTTATGGCATGGTAAGTTGGTCCATGGGAGGGGAAAACAAATTGCCACGGGGCAGTAGGTTTCTTGTTGTGGAAGTTTTAAAGGAATGATTTATATCTAGCAGTGAAACCCTTAGATATGATACAGAAAAAGTGAATGTACCACAAACGAAAAATTAAGTACCTGCAAAATTAAATTTTGGAAGAAAATTGGGAAGAACTCCTACTGTTCTCATGACAAATTTATGTTTTCATGAAGGTTAAAACAAATTTCGTTAGTAGAACACATTTACTAAAGAAGAGACTGATGGTGGTCAGGCAGGCCCTCCATTTTGGTCATTTGTTATAATCTAACAATTACAGAAGGAATGAGAGGTTCTGCCAGGTAGTGTAATGACTGCAGAATGGAGTAGTGCCCCCAGTTGATCTCTTTTGTTTTGTAGCATGGAAGCTATCAAGCTTCCAGTCTCCGTGTGCTCACCCACCCCCGTCCCCCCATTTCTGTGAGGGTAGCAGTGCTTTAACATTCGGCTCAGGGTCCTTCTTGGAGACCATCTCTATCCAGGAGTTCCAAACAAAATGGTGTCAGCTACTGGATTTTTTTTTTTTTTGTCCTCAGAAATAAGGGCATTATAACAGTGTTTTGTTTTCTTTTCAGAAAACTTAAGTTCTGTGTTTTTTTGTTGTGTGTGTGTGTGTTTTTGAGTTTTTTTTGTGTCTGTGTTTTTGGTATTAAAAATTGCCCTTTCTTTTATGATAGCAATAGTGTGGTAATTTTTAATTCCTTTGTTTGGTAAAAGTAAATGGCAACAGTTTGAGCCCCTGCCCCATGCCCAAGCTATTACTCAGTGAAATCTAAGAATCGTAGATCCCCTTGGAAACTCTGTCTGTCCTATCCTTGGCCTCAGATTAAATAGCCAAATCTTCTATCAGATTTACAATTGGGAATATTTGTCTGTTTTACATGGTCATTTTAAGGTGGTTATAAAAATTTAAAAATCCATGTATAAAACTAAACTTAAATTTAAACATTCTGTCTTTATTATTCTCTGTGGCCGTTTTATTGTTAGTTGTTTCTTCTGTTGAAAAGAAGAAATGGGAAATGAGTCCATTTTTCTCCTTTACAGTTTATTGGGATATGGGAGGAAAGCAAAATTTTCATAAGCTTGTATGATGTATGTGTAAGATAAAGGGAAAAATGTTGAAGCTATCAGTACTCTGATAGGATGCCAAACGGTAGATCTTCACAGCTTGTGCTTACTATTTTCGGGGGATAAGAAGACACTGGCTCCACTGGCACAGCCTTTCTAACTTGGGTCAAACCTTACCTTTGATCTTTTGCCCTCTAGATGGAGTGTGCCCATCGGTATCAAATCCTTTAGAAGTTTACCTCATATCCGCGCCACCTGAAAATATAACTTTTGAAGACCCATCATTAGATGTGATTCTTCTTTTAAGAGTTTTACATGCCATCAGTCGATACTGGTATTATTTGTACGATGTGAGTAATGTGGCCTGCTTATGGAGTTTCCCATCGTGTGTAGTGCGTGACATGTTACCCATGGTTGATGGCTTTTTCTGTCTAGTGGTTGATGAGTTTTTGTTGTACTAGAGACAGCCATAAGGATTCTGTTCAATGTAGGGGGATCATAGCCCAGTGAGATATAACATACTCACCAATGGGAGTTTCTCCTGCACTTTCTGTGGCTGGCCTACATTCCTGGATGAGTGTTCTTCCTGGCTGTAACTTTATTAAGTTAGGCTACAACATGAAGAACGATTGTGAATTTATTTATTTATTTACTTATTCATAGAACTGATAGAAAAATTTCATCATTCTACATTTAAGCAAAAGTTCATTTGTCCAAGTTGATAATAGAGAAGAATGACAGAATTGGCCTCACACAAAACATTAGCTGCCACCTCAATGATCGGATCAGTACTAGCAGCTTGTACAGGTTGTGGTATTTGAGATCTGCATTGTAGAAGTTGTCATTTAGGTTGAGACACTTGAGTGAGGAGCTGTATATCGTATGTTGGGAACCAGGTGAAATCCAGGCCCTCTGCATATATTTTTGAAGATAAAGAGTTAGTGGATAGCACCCTAATGTTTTACTACATGCAGACTAACTTTATTTATTTATTTATTTTCAACATTTTACAGAACGCAATGTGCAAGGAGATTATTCCAACTAGTGAATTCATTAACAGTAAGTTGACAGCAAAGGCAAATCGGCAGCTTCAGGATCCATTAGTAATCATGACAGGAAACATCCCAGCATGGCTGACTGAACTCGGAAAAACCTGGTAAGATGAGCATTTCTGAAATGATGTCTCGGGAGTGTGTTATTGTTGCATGGGTATTAATATATTTTGTCACAAAAACAGTCTTCACTGGACCTACTTAAATGTGTTTAAGTAACATCATATTTGATCACAGCTTACTTAATATTTAGTGTCACTGCCTGTCCTCTAGCTGGGGCGAATACAAGGTCTACTTGTGACAGTATGTGTCTAAATATATGACACAGAAAAGTATGCAAGGATATTTAAAGAGATTTAAAATCCTCTGTCTTCGTAAAGTTGGACTCCAAAGGTATATATATAGTTGGTTGATTTTCTGAGCCTGTTTGCATCTAGACTTAACATTCTCAGAGACCATAGAACTGTACCCCCCATCAGTACAGTAGTCAGTAGCCACATACATCTGTTTACATTTAGCTCAATGAAAAGTAAATTAGAAATTAGATTTTAGTCACATCAGCCACATCCTTATGTGGCTACCTGTATTAGAACAGACGTTGAACATTGGCATCACCACAGGAAGTGTTTTTAGCAGCTCTGTGTCAAGAACTTCCAAAATCCTAAATCAAGAGGCAGCAGTAGGACCTGTGTCCCTGTAGGGATCCTCTCTGGAAATCAGCATGGCTGTTTGGTAGGTTTGAGTGACTTAGAAGTGCTAGAGCTGGAGGAAGACCATGAGCTAGTAATGCCATTATTATTATTTGTGTGTATGTGGTGTGGGGATGGTTTGACAGTGTCATGAAGCAGTGATCGTATTTTAAAAACAGGGTTTTGCTGGTCAAGTCAGACTTCCTAAAAGTCTTAGGGTAGATTAAAGATAATCTTGAATAGACCTGATTTAAAGTATAGGATTTTTAATAGTTGAATTTCATATTTCACAGCAAAAGGTACTTTTAATGCATTATTGATCCCTTAGAAATTTCATACAAGAGTTATGAAAATTCTTCCAAATTAGTTTTGCCAAGACCGTTTTTATTGGTTCTCTTAAAATTCTTCCTCTGTACCATAGTAACAAGTTGTTTCTAATGTAGTGGTTTGTATGGTTTGTGATTCTAATTCAGATAATCTGTGTCTCATCTTTTTACAGCCCATTTTTCTTCCCATTTGATACCCGGCAAATGCTTTTTTATGTAACTGCATTTGATCGGGACCGAGCAATGCAAAGATTACTTGATACCAACCCAGAAATCAACCAGTCTGATTCTCAAGATAGCAGAGTTGCACCTAGATTGGATAGGAAAAAAGTAAGTTTCTCCCCCCTAATATGTAAAGGTAGACCGCATCGAGCTTTTGCCAGTAACGGGAATGCTGGAGCTGAGGCGCGTGGGAGCAGTGTCTGTGGTGTGGAACCGTCACACGGTCGCTGCCGTACCTCTGCTAGTCTGTCTTCTCTGGAGCAGCCAGGGTTTCCTGTCAAGTCTTGGAACCAGGCTCTCTGTGATTCTTTTTCGTCCCACAGTTAAGAGTCCTTTTTTCCCATTTCTGGAGTAATTTCTCCAGTTCTTTTTTCTTAGTTGCCATAACTCTCGTGCCTAGAAAGAGTCCTGTCTTCTCCCACCAAGGCTTTTTCTTTTTAATTTAGGAGCTCACACTATAGCCTCCCTTTTATACTTGATCCGTGTGCAGTAGTTAGAATTAACCAGATGCACTTTAGTCCCTTCACACATCACTCTGATCAGAGGTGACCAAAACAGGATTCTTGATGGGATTTCTGGCTCGTGCCTAGTTAGCCCCTGGTTGCTGACCTCCATTTCCTGGGCTTCTCACCTTGGCTTCACACTCAGAGCTCTGACCACTCCACTGTGAGCCATTCCAGCGGCGACCCCATCCTCCATTTGTGACGCCACTGCCTTTTGCTTCTGATGTCTCTGTTCATCTTCCTCTTTTCTTGCTGAGGATTCTTACTCGTGTGTCTTTTGAAAACCTGTAACTCCAAGACTCATGAGAGCCACTAGTAATGACGCGAAAAGAATTAGAAGGAATGAGAAGCAAAACAAAAATTACCTTATACTTTTTGTTTGTTTGTTTTGCAAAGCCTTGCTATTTCTATCTTTATTTGTATCAGTAGGATTGTGTCAGTGGCAGTGTTGGTAGATTTGGAAATCTAGCAGGACATGTCTCGTCCCCATGAATCTTGTTAGTAGATGTTTGTAGTTGTGCTTGTAGGATCTCTGCAGGTTGGGGCCAGGAGGTTTCAGCTCATCTGTCTCACCTGTCCCTGCCACACCGATCTCTCCATGATGTAATTGTAAGTGTGCCCAGGGAGAAGCCACATAGCTGCAGCCCTAACTTGCACTGGTGTCTGGCAAGGTTACAGAGAGCCTTTCTTCTCCACCTGAAATTTTCTCAATCGTGTGTGTGTCGTGGGCTCAAGATAATACTTAGACTTAACTTGTAGCTTTGTTGTCCACGTTCATAGCAACACAGTTGCTTCTTAGCCTTTCCTGACATGTGCTTTTCTAGAAATGGTCTTGGGGCGCTCCAGTGGCTCAGCCAGCTCAGCGTCCGCCTCTTGGTTTTGGTGGGGGTCATGATCTCAGGGTCGTGGGATCAAGCCCCACACCACTCCATGCTGGGCATGGAGTCCACTTAAGATTCTCTCCCCTTCTTCCTCGCCCTCTGCCCATTGCCCCACTCAAGCAGATGCATGCACACTGTCTCATGGGCTTTCTCTCAGATAAATGAAAAATAGTATTTTAATGGTTCCTTTTTTTTTTTTTTTTTTTTTTTGCACTCCAAGAAATGCCAGCTGTTTATTATAATAAAGTGTAACACAAGCATTGTTTCCTCACATTTGTGCTTTGTTTTTCAGCGTACTGTGAACAGAGAGGAGCTGCTGAAGCAAGCGGAGTCTGTGATGCAGGATCTGGGTAGCTCCCGGGCCATGTTAGAGATCCAGTATGAGAATGAGGTGAGCTTACCAGCGTGGTTGGTTTTCGACTTCATTTGTGCCTTCAGTAAGACTTTGTTGGTCCTCTGAAATTCTAAAAGACAATTGGGAAATTAATCTAGAAATTGGAGATTTGCTCTGTGTAGGATGATCTTGGAAGGCGGAAAACCCTCCAGTTTCCAAGATTAAGATGTTTTTTTCCTGCATAAGAGCAAACATTTGTGTAATTCTTAGGTTGATAAAGTGAAAGGATGTTTTAAGCATACCTTTCAAAATGTTTGAACTGCTTTAAAAAAAAAAACAGCAGATCTAACCTGTATAATAAATGTACACTTAAAACATGTACAATTCTAGTCGTACAAATTCTCATGTCCAAATGTATTCAGTCTGAAACCATTATCACATCAACATCAAGAAAACATTCCATCACCCCAAATTGTTCTCCTAGATCACTTTGCCCTTCGCCCCTCCCCCTGCCTCCTGCCCCCAGGCAACCATCAGTCTTTTTTCTGTCTTGCAGTTCTGTCTTTTCTTACAGTGTTCTAGTAGGTATGTAGCCATTTGTGTTACTCTTCTGTTACTTAGTACAGTTCTTTTGAGAGTCATTAAAATTATTGCATGTATCTGTATATTTCCTTTTATCACGAATAGTAAGAGACTGTTACATAGATATTTAAGGAAATGTTTCATCATTAGGTGATGCACAGTTTAGTTTCCAGTTTTTGACATGTGTGAATGATGCTGCTGTGAACATTGGGTACAAGTCTTTGGATAGACACTTTATCTTAGGTAAATTCTTCAGGGATGAATTGCTGAGCTACTTACTTAGTAAGATCCATTTTTACTTGGTGAGAAACACCACAGTTTTCCAAGTAGCTTTGCCATTTCCTATTTCCACCAATGATGGAGCTTGTGAGTTTCGGTGGCTTCCCATGCTCACCAACTCTCGGGTCTAGTTTTTTTAATTTGGGGTATTTTGGTGGGTTTGCAGTAGTATCTTACTATGTTCTGTTTGCATTTTTCTGATTTCTTATTCCCATTTGTTTTACTGGCCATTCATATAGCGTCTCTGGAGAAGTGTCCATCCACATTTCCAGCATCGTGTTTTATGATTAAGTTGTTACTCTGGATATAAGTACTTTATGAAATGTCTTTGGAAGAGCAGACATTTCTAATTTTGTTGAAATCCAGTTTATCAATTTTTTTTCCCCCTGGTCGGGGCTTTTTTTAATCCCAAGAAATGTTCTCCTCACCCTTGGTTTTCAGAGATTCCCCCCGCCCCCCCCCATGTGTTTCTCTAGAAATTTTAGAGTTTTGGCTCTCATACTTAGGTCTGTAATCCATTTTTAGTTATATATAGCATAAAGTAAGGGATTAGGATATTTTTCCTTTTTTCTAAAGATAGGCTATTTCATTTTCCTAGCACCATTTGTTTGAGAAGGCATATTTCTCCCATATTGAATGACCTTGCCTCCTTTTTGAAAATGAGTCGATTGTGAATATTTAGATCTGGATTTTCTGGATTTTCTGTTCTTTTTTGTTTTTTAAGCTGTCTTGATTACTGCATCTTTTTATAGTTACTCTTGAAGTCAGATAGTGTGATTCCTCCAACTTTGTTTTTCTTTGTCAAAGTTGTGGTTATTACTCAGTCCCTAGTATTTCCGTGTAACTTTAGAATCAGCATGTCAGTGTCTACAGAAGGTCTCCCAGGATATTGATAGGGATTATATTGAATTTTGGTCAGTTTGGGGAGAAAATTGACATGTATTAGTGTTGAATCTTGGAGTTTATGAACACCATGTAGACTTGCATTTGTTTAGATCTTTTTATCTCTCAGTTTCATTTATTAACAAGTCTAGAGGTCTTTCATGTGCACATTTTGTTAAAATTCTCCCCAAATATTTCTTGTTTTGTGATGATGTTGAAAATGATACTCTTCTTATTTTCTGGTTGCTATTAGTTTGTAGAAATAGTTGATTTTTATATCTTCACCTTATTTTATGTTGATTTTTATATCTTCACCTTATTTTTTGATAATTTTTCGTTCTAATAACTTTTTAATAGATCATGTAGGATTATTGCAGAACCCAGACTTGGGAAGCTTAAAGGGCTGGATAGTAAAACATGCAGGGGCTGCGGGCCCTACACGGCCCAACACAACCACTGCATTTTGCCTTTGTTGTACAAGCAGGAAAGTGGCCGGAGATGATACTTACATGAATGAGCCTGGCCATGTTCCAACAAAATTTTATTGTCAATGAAATTTGAAGTTCATCTAATTTTCACATGTGGTAAGATATTATTCAAGATTTTGCAACCATGAAAATTGTAAAAACCACTGTTAGCTTGCAGATGGTACAAAAAGAGGAAGTGGACCAGAGCTATAGTTGGCTCACCTGGGGTGTTGGACAGTCTTGGCAGCTGTGGAGAAAAAACACATTTTTACTTACTTTCAAACCTTTCTCATTTCTTTCTTTCTTTCTTTCTTTCTTTTAAAAGATTTTATTTATTTGACAGAGATCACAAGTAGGCACAGAGAGGCAGACGGGGGTGGGAGGGGAGCAGGCTCCCTGCTGAGCAGAGAGCCCAATGCGGGGCTTGATCCCAGGACCCTGGGATCATGACCTGAGCCGAAGGCAGAGGCTTTAACCCACTGAGCCACCCAGGCAACCCTCATTTCTTTCTTTTAAGGCACTTTTATATTAAACAGCCTGGACCGGCCCTCAAGAGATTTCAAATAATGGTTTTCTCTGTGAAAAACTCTTGAGGGTACTTTTCCTCCCTCTTTCCCCTCAATATTTTTAAGACAAAACTTGAGAATGTTTAGACGTCTAAAACTCATAAAGACCTAAAATTTCCAAACCTTCTATTACACTGATTATAATAGCCAGTCACTCTGCCCATCAGTTTTCTTGACTATAAAATGTGAGGTAGAGTACAACCACTAACAATCTGCAGTTTCACCTATGGTTATCCAAGGAATTTTAATATGAGTGTGATTTTTCTTAGGCTTTTTCATCTCATTAAGACTTTTGAAAAGTTAATTTGAGAGTATTTAGTCATCAAAAGTAAAACTTGAAGTCATTGTGATCTAGGAAGTCGACCATGTGCTAGGGATCCGGGTTACAGCAGAGTTCCTGCAGTCAGAGGTGTAGTGGCGGGAGGGGGTGGTGTGCAGCACAGGACAGAGGTACAAAGGACCCAAGTCCTACCATCCTAGGAGCATGTGAGCAGGTTCATAGAGTTCGACTGATGGAAGAGAGCAGAACTAGGGGACCAAAGGCTTTGGGTCGAGCAAAGGATTGGGCTTTGTGGCAAGTAGCAGAAGCGATGGGGCAGAGGGAGATGGAGTGGAGGCCTTGGCTGCTGGATAAGAAATTGGCACGCTCTTTTGAAGCCACCCTGACCGTGCCTCTTACTCAGAGATACAGTTCTTCAGATGTTTACATGTGCGTTTCTTCTTAAAACTGCAAGACCTCTGCCCCAGGTGACTTCTTTTCTTGAGTTTATTTTTAACTTTAATTTTTACTTTTTTACCCCAGTACATTGTTTTCTTGCCAGGAATGTCTTTCCTTCCCTCTCGCATCCTTCATGGTTCTGTTCACATTGCCTCTTACATGGAACTTAAACAAGTTCACGATAGCATCACAGTGATTGCGCCACAGGTCATCAGGACTGAGTTACTGATGTAGAAGTCTTAATTTAATAATCTCCACTGCTGAGTCCTACCCACTAATTATGGGAAAGATTCTAGGACGATCATTGGGGAATAGGGCTTGGGAGGAGTACTGACTTTTTAGATACAAGGGGCCTTCGGTTGTAGAGCAGATTAAACCCTACAGGTCTGGAAGTGACCATTAGGAAGACTCCAGAGTAGCTCTAGAAGAATCCGAATTCGAAGTATCAAATCCAGATGGGCCCCATCTTGAATAGGGATGATTGGTAAACCAGTGTCTAGGCTCAGAGCCTAGCTGGGGCAGCCAGCTTGGGTTGGCTGGGGCTACAAATGACCAACCTCCAGGAGGGCAAAGTGTTAGGAGCGGGGACTCTGGAGCCTGGCACCAGCGCTGCCTGACCATGACACTGGGCAGTTCTGTAAAGTCCTTGGTGATACCTCAAGAGGGGCAGAAGAGATGGACCTTTCTCATCCCATGTTGTTAGAATGATTAATGGTAGAACATTGTCCTGTTGTAAGTGCTGGTATGTGTTAGCTTTTGAAAGAGAAAAACTCAGTTGTCAAAATTCATTTTTCTGTGTTTTTACTCCTAGTGCTTTATGCTTTTTCTCCCCCCCCCCCTTTTTTTTTTAAGAAATTATTTATTTGAGAGAGAGAGATCACAAGCAGGCAGAGAGGCAGGCCGTGGGGCGGGGCTGTGGGGGGGAAACAGTCTCCCTGCTGAGCAGAGAGCCCAGTGTGGGGCTGGATTCCAGGACCCTGAGACCATGACAAGGCCTAACCCACTGGGTGCCCCCTTTTCCTTCCTTTAAAAACAGATGAAGCAAAACCAAAGTACTTACCTTTCTAGTGGAGTGGCTGAGTAGAACAAAAGCCTGAAAAGATAAGGTTGATCGTAGCAGGGTGGCTGGCCAGCCAGGTAACAGGGTGAATTGCCAGAATAGCTTAGACTACCTCCTTCCACACCTCACAGATTTGCTGTGATGACATGTTTACAGTGATACTAGTGCAATTTGATATTTTAGGTCTGTTTTACCTTTAAAAATAACAGCCCATTCCTTGGATGAAGGAATTAAACTGATCTGATTTGTGATTTCCATTTAGCCTAGGGTTATTATGCTAAAAGGAGAAAACTTAAGTGGCTCTAAAGCACCATCTGCTGGATATCGGATGTTACTGCAGTTTTTTTTCTTGGCTCCTCTTTTTTCCTTTCCCTCCTCCAGGATTCAGTGGTGAACAAAGTATATACAGAATTTCTACCACCACAGAACTTCCCCGCCCCCCCGCATATTTACGCATATGCGTATGATGGGTCACATGATGAAGAGAAAGAAAGGTGGATTGGCATGGGGGAAAGGATAGGGTGGTTAAGAGGACATTTGACAGGCAAATCATTACCATTTAGGGAAGGGTTTTTCTAGCGAAAGAACAGAGAAGCAAAAGCCCTGAGGCAGATTCTTGACCCTTCCACAGAATGACCAGCCAGGCTATGGGAGGGGTCACCCAGGCAGTGCAGCCGGGGGAAGAACGTGAGCTTTTGCTCTGAGTGAGATGGGAGGCCTCTCGGCATTGTGAGGCTAGACAAGGAGATGCCAGGAATGCAGGTGCAGAGAGCATGCAGGAGACTCTAGCAGTAGACCAGGAAAGGGACCAGGTCAGAATATATTTTGAAGGGGAGCTTACAGTGTTGAATGATGGGTTGGAATGTGCAGAGTGAAAAAAAGAAAAGCCAGGGTGGTGTTGGCGGGTCCAGAAGGTGCCACCACATCCAACCTGGTATGTTGCTGTTTGCAAAGTTAGAGTGAAATACTTGGTGGATTGGATCTGATCTTTAAACTAGTTTGGATACTTAAAAAAAGTAACTGTGATAATGATAAAATAATGCCCATTATCTGCAAATCATCTCTAAGTGAACTCTAGTTATCTTGATCAGGATAATGATTTGAGGTGGCCTATAAACTACTATATTAACTTGTCATAAGCTGCATATCTAAATTTATGGTCCGAGCTGGTCAGACCTTTATAGAACGTGAAGGAGTGACTAGGCTATGAGCATGGACACGGGATGCCTCTCATGGAGCGGGGCTTTTCGTTCAGAGCCGTACAGTCACATCCAGGCTGGTTTTAAAATACCAGTGTCCAGGCTTTAACCATACTTGTCAAGCGAGAATCTTCAGGACATGCTCACCAACTCCATGCAAACATACTAATAAAGCTCTCAGGAGTTTCTAGGGCGCCAGGGGGCTTGAGAAGCACCGACGTACTCCCTGAGGCTAAGTTAGCCCGGGGGGTGTTCACATGGGTCTGACCTTCCCTGGGCCCTGTGTTCTTCAGCAAAGCAGTGTTCGGTGGCTGTTGTGTGTCCAGGTACTCTTGAGGGTATAGAGGTGAATTAAAGTTGCCCTTGAGGGAGAAATGCAAACATAGAATGAAACTGTGGCAGTGTGAGGTGATGTGAGAAGTCGCTGAACAACAATTTCTGAAGAAAAGGGAGCAGAGTCCCTGTGCTGAAGAGGAGGCTTCTCTTGAGACGACATTTGAGTTGGTTTCAGGGTAATAGCTCACCCGAGAAGACTCTGGAAGGAGATCATCCTCAGACAAAGCCTTCTTATTCGCCAGGGGTGCAAGAGCTATAGCAGTACTGTTGTCAGTGTAGAAGCCCGCAGCACACAGTGCGAATGTGAGGGTCTTGGGCAGTAACAGATAGTGGCTCGTTCTTGTTCTGGGGGACCAAGGCTGAAGGAGCCTGATCAGGACAGTTGGGGAAATGGTGCATGAAATAAACAGTTGCTGCTAGTATCCATATTGCAAAGAGGTTGGCCCAAGAAAAAGACAGCATAAAGTCTGAAAATTTGAAATTGTTCTGCCTTTGTTCTTTTGTAGGTTGGTACAGGTCTCGGGCCTACACTGGAGTTTTATGCACTTGTATCTCAGGAACTACAGAGAGCTGACTTGGGTCTCTGGAGAGGTGAAGAAGTGACTCTTAGCAATCCAAAAGGTAATATTAATGTGTGAGGTTGTCAGTTTGTGCTTTAAACGTGAGGTAAAAGGGCCTTTATAATTCATAAAATAGATTTACTTTCTAGTAGAGGGCCATGGGCTCTGACCGTCATTCAAATTTTAGCCTTTGTTTCCTCTTTTATCAAATTAGGGAGAACCTTCTAGCTCTAGAGGACTTTATTCCATGATCCTGATTTTGAGAATACTGACTTGCTTAGATGTTCTTAGTTATCAGGTTTTGTCCTGTCTTGTTTTGTTTTTGGAAATAGCATCTAAAGTTTTGTGACTTGCTCATTTCATAGGAAGCCAAGAAGGGACCAAGTATATTCAAAACCTCCAGGGCCTGTTTGCGCTTCCCTTTGGTAGGACGGCTAAGCCAGCTCACATCGCAAAGGTTAAGATGAAGTTTCGCTTCTTAGGAAAGTTAATGGCCAAGGCTATCATGGATTTCAGATTGGTAAGTTTAGGATTATTTGCTTGTCTACATTTTTCTTTGTGTACTCTGAGAGTATCTCAATCCCCTGCACTTCATGCTGGTTTTGTTTTGTTTTGTTTTAATTTAATTAATTTATTTATTTATTTGACAGAGAGAAGTAGATGGAGAGGCAGGCAGAGAGAGAGAGAGAGAGAGAGGGAAGCAGGCTCCCTGCTGAGCAGAGAGCCCGAGCAGGACTCGATCCCAGGACCCTGAGATCATGACCTGAGCCGAAGGCAGCGGCTTAACCCACTGAGCCACCCAGGCGCCCCCATGCTGGGTTTTAAAACAGTGTGTCATGGGCTTAATGGGCATATGACTTAACATGGAGATTTCTATTTAAAAACACTAATTCGGGACCAGTATCTGAGACACTTGGTCAGTATATAGAAGACATTTTCTTTCATCCAGTGTCAAGTTTCCAAGCTGACAGTTTTGTCTTGCTTACAGAATGGGCTGTTAACCAGTTACTTTAGAAGTTACATTTTAACCAGTTACTTTAGAAGTTACATTTTTTTCAGTTTTAATTATTTGATTCTTCTTTTTATAACCTCTTTTTCCCCCAGATGTGCAGTAATGCAGACTACAGTAGAATTTAGTTTATTCCATCCCCAATAGATTAAGATTCCTGTAAACGATCTCTTAGTTTGGAGGCCCTTATGGAAAATATATATCCATCATTGAAAGATAACCTTTTTAGGGTCACTGTTTAAATAGGATTCTTTGGTGTATTAAATTTTTCACAATATCAGGGCCCCAAATTGGGTTTAAATGGGAACAGTTGTGTGTAATGAGAGAAACAGTTCCGAAATGTGGTTTTTTTGGAGAGGTGAGTTATTACTCAGCCTTTATAAATGATCTCTTAGAGTGTCCGTTACAGAACTGAGGCAGTTCTAGGAGCTTAGCGTGACTGTTAGAATATTTTGTATACTTCCTTTCAGGTGGACCTTCCCCTTGGCTTACCCTTTTATAAGTGGATGCTGAGGCAGGAAACTTCACTGACATCGCATGATTTGTTTGACATTGACCCGGTTGTAGCCAGATCAGTGTATCACCTAGAAGACATTGTCAGACAGAAGAAAAGACTTGAACAAGATAAATCCCAGGTAAGGTTAGAAGATGAGGAAATGATCAAGTGGATCCGTTTCTACTGTTGTAAGATGAGGTCTTTGTTAAATGGTTTCTATTTGACACAGTTACTGTTTTACATTATTTTACTTATTTTATTTTGGAAGAGTTTAATTTTTTTATTAGATTAACTGAAACGATTTCACAGTGAGTAAGAAGACTAATAAAAACAGCAGGTGATAACAGCTTGATTAACAAGTAAATGAAAAACACTCCTGACTTGAACATATAAGGCTCTTAATAATTTTAGGTGGGTGTTATGTGTCTGGGCAGATACTGTATCATACCGAATTTCTTTGGTAAGCATTTAAACCAAAAAAACTATTCTCAGGACAGATTGTTTTTCCAGAAAGGTAGCTTAATTTAGGAATAGTCCATCTGTTTATAGAAAGATCAGAAAAATAGTTTTAAAGGGTGGTAGGTGTCTACTATTTCTTAGTAACATCTGTTGAGGCTTCTTTATTAGAGTGGGTAATCTTGAGCTTTATATCATTAATGTATATTCTTTACATATTAATAAGAGATTAAAAATTATTTGACCCAATCTGAAATTAATAGTGGGTTCTGTATCAGGCAGAAGAAGACAAAGTCACATTTAAAAAATAGCGGCACAGCGTCAGTTAGCTATATTTGGGCAGGCAACATGGACCAGTGTTAAATCAACTCCCATTTTATAAATTGTGTAAAGTAAGAATAGCAGATTTTGTAGGAAAAGTGTCACATCTCCCGATAAACTGGAGAAGAGCTCTCGACAGATGGGAATTTTAAAATGCCTTATCAGGGAAGAAGGTGATTTGTAAGGGAATTAATTTTATCCCCCTTATTAATTAGTGATTTTTGGAAAGAACAGTTTGTTTATTGACAGGAATTAGCATTTTAAAGAGGCCAAGTCCATTTTTTCCATAGAAGATATTTTGTTTTAACATTTTTTAGAATCAGTTTTATGCTTATCGACTTTATAAATTTTCTTTAATTTTTTATAAAATATTTTTAAGTTATTTATTTGACAGAGATCACAAGTGGGCAGAGAGAGAGGGTGAAGCAGGCTCCCTGCTGAGCAGAGAGCCTGATACAGGGCTTGATCCCAGGACCCTGAGATCATGACCTGAGCCAAAGGCAGAGGCTTAACCCACTGAGCCACCCAGGCGCTCCCAACTTTGTAAATTTTAAAAATGAATGCAATCTTATTTGGAATCACCTCTTAGGTGCCCCCCCAAAAAGCAAGGAAAGGCACTATTCCACGTGCCGTATGTATATTAATTCATTTAATCCATAATATGTGTCAGAGACGTAGGTGTTTCTGTTACTCTTCCTTTGCTCATGAGACACTCAGGGCAGATAGGTTCAGTCACTGGCCAAGGCCATGGATCCAGAGTGTGGGAGGAGAGCTAGAACTCGCGTTCGAGTTCTGCAGCTTTCTCTCTTTACTTTGCAACGTGCCACCCATTCTCTTCAGTCTTTTTTGAGATTTGTTCTACAAATCTTTAATCTTTATTTTTGATGTTGTCAGTTTAAAAGTATAAAATGCATAGCACAGAAACCACATTCCGTGGAAACTGCTGTACTGTATTAACCAGTTTTCATCCAGTGCATGAGGAATGGTGGTATGTGGTATTCTGGAGCCCCTCACCTCATTGTTTATGAAGTTATAGGTGGAGCAAACTTGGAAGTGTACATTCTTAAAAGACACATGAAGCTTACTAGCTCTCAATGTAATGTAAAGCCTGGAGAAATGAAGTGAATTCCTTTTAAATATCTCAGGGACCCTATATATTCTAGATTCCTCTCAATGATAGCATGTTATAATGCAGACCTTTATAAATAAGATGTTCCCTAAGTAACTGTGGGAGAAGAGACTTCCCGTTAGGATAGCAGTGACCACCTTGATCTGTGTGAGAGGTGGGGGGCAGTTTCAAGAGCTTTCCAGGAGGAGAACATTTGAGAGATATTGATGATTACTATCTAGTCTTTCTGAGAAATACCTTAAACTTAAAATGAAAGGCCTCCCTTCTGGTTTCATCAAATGATTCACCTGCAGCTGAGGAGAGACCTAAACACAGGCTTTTTACAGGGAAGGACAGATTAAGATTATACCTTAATCTTAGTGTTTTTTCCTCTTTTGCATTCTGAATTAATCTGGATGGCTTTAATTTCCTTTTTAAAAATGGCTAATTTAAATCAGAACTTCCTAGCTTTTTTTTTTTTTTTGTTTAAATGACTAATTTCTTGCACCTGGACTGTTCAGCCACTGGGAATTTCATACTTGGGGGTATTTCGAATTTGGAAAGCCATTTTGCTTTCTCCTGTACCATGTACCTTCATTTTCAGGTAGTAGTTGCCATTTTGCATGTTGGTTTCTAATCTAAAAAAATGTGTAATTCTTAAATGTGTGTAAGAATTAAAAAAAAAAATACAGACTGCTTTTAACATTTGTCTTTAGAGTATGACTCAAGGGCTCTGTTGGAACCTTTCTTCACCGCAGCATTATTGTGTGGATACAGATCTGTTGTCACAGTGCTGAAGTCCTGAAATCATAGGATGAGAAATCTCCAGGGTGTCCCTTAGACTTGAGCTTTTCCAGGTTGGGGGGTGAGGGTGGAATAAAAGTTAATTATCATTCCTTAGATGGTGCGCTATTTGTATTTACTCAAGTAATCATTCTTTGTATTTATGGTTTCCTGTCTAAGGAATGGCAGTTAACTATATGTATAATTGGATTCATGAAGATTAATACAGAACTTAGGAAAAGTTTGTCTGGCTCTGTAATCACTCTCAAATGGACCATCATGTAGAAGCGATTATGACTTTTTGTGAAATCTGATTTGAAATGTGGTCACATTGACCGACATCTCATTTTGAAGGAATAATTAAGTGAGCTTATTTTTCCCCCAAATAAAAATAGTTGGATTCTGAAATGCTTGAGATTTATTTCTTTGGGATCTAAGACTTGTTCATGTGTAGATGATGACACAAAAAGAAGTCCTGTAAGAGCAGAGGGAGCCCTTAAAATGTATTAGCATGTCTTTTGTCTTACAAACACAGACACAGAACCAATGTGCCTGACATCTCTCATTCCCCCTTTTTAGACCAAAGAGAGTCTACAATATGCATTAGAAACCCTGACTATGAATGGCTGCTCAGTTGAAGATCTAGGATTGGATTTCACTCTGCCAGGGTTTCCCAACATCGAACTGAAGAAAGGAGGAAAGGATATACCTGTCACCATCCACAACTTAGAGGAGTATCTACGAGTATGTAGTCGCGGCGCCCTTCCGGGGAAAGGCCAGCATGGGGACACGGGGCTTCTTGTTGACACTGCTCTGGGGGAGAGGGACGCTGCCTCTCCAGCCCAGTGAAACCCTTGGCACCCATGATCACTGCGTCAGTCCATTTCTTCAGGTTTTCGCTTCTGTCTGTGCTTGAGAGAACATGTTGGATAGTTCATGATCCTCATGTGACCTCATATTTGCTGTCCTCGAGCTTGAATACCAATAATATCACCTTCTCTGTATTTAAAAGAAATCAGTGAAAAGGAGCTATCACTTGTGTTCTCGCTTAACTGCATTTTGTCTTTCTATCAAAGTGGCTAACTTGATAGAATTAACATACACGTACGTTTATGGGGGTAGCAAAGACTTTGAGATAGTTCATGGTTCTTAATTATATTTGCTAAATTAAGGGAAAATTATTTTGTATTGAAAAGAAATTCTGTTTTAAGATAACTTACATTGATCTTTATTACTACTTTTTAAAAAATTTTCTTCTGGTTTATTTCTGACCTCAAGTGGGAAGAGCTTTGGGTTCAAGATAGAGTATCAACTACACCCAAACTTGGGGTTTTCAGCAGCCTAGTGGGATTTTGGATAGAACCTTGGAAACATGTTGGCTCTGATTTTCTTCATCTGCTAGAGAAGGAGAGTAGATAGCAGAGGTTTTCAGACTTTGTTTAGTGTCCCCGACAGTTCTGTGACTGACTGACAGACACCCGCTTCAGTATTCAGAGAACTGTCTGCTCTTACTACCTGCTTTTTTCCTTACCTTGAGAAAGCTGAACTTTTAGCCTACTGGCAAATGACCAGGTAAAGGTTCTCTGAAAATAATTTGTAATAATGCTTTCGTTTTTGTTTTTATTTTTATCTGAACATGTCCTGTATTTCTTGAGCCCAGTGGGTTAGCTAGAGACACTGATGACTAGATCATGTTGGACCGATAACAGGAGCTTTCTGTTACTTTTCGACTTCCCGGGACTGCATTTGCACAGTTGGCCTTTTGCTAAGTGAAGTGGAAGGGTTGGCTTCTAAGAACTTAATCAGGATTTAGATATAAAATTTTCACACTAAAAATTCAAAACACTTAACAGTTGATAATTGCGAATCTTGAAACATCAGCTTTACTTCTAAATAACATTTTATCCTTTTGGGACACTGTCATCTGTTTCTCATCCGGGAAGGTACTGTTCTGTGCCATCGGGTTTTTACATAAATGGATTTTTAAAAACACACTAAATATAAATGCTCATGGGTTGTTTTTGTTTGGTTGGTGGTGGTGGTTGCCGCCTTACATTTTCATATTGGCCAGGCCCCCAGTTAGAAGTTGACCTGAGTGATTTTTTATGCAGTTTTCTGAGAGGTATTTTAGAGACTTGAATGACTTGTATTTTGTTTCCTAATTTTTTGTTGTTTTTCTAAGTGATCAGGAAGGATGTTTCACTGTACTTTGCCAAGTATTGAATAAATAGGAAAGAGAAATGAAATCTTGTCAGGGTTTCTAAAAGACCTTTCTTTTTGCAGCTGGTTATATTCTGGGCACTAAATGAAGGCGTTTCCAGGCAATTCGATTCCTTCAGAGATGGATTTGAATCCGTCTTCCCACTTAGTCATCTTCAGTACTTCTACCCGGAAGAAGTGAGTACCTTATGTCTCAAAGAAAGAACCGCTCATCACTCCATGTGTACCTGTAGTTACCTTAGCGGGCTGTCTCTGTGCCATCTAGCCAAAGGTTGTTGCAAACAACCACAACAACAAAAACCAAGCGGAGATGGGAGTTGTGGGAGGTTTGGGAAAGATCATTTCCTGAGCAAAGAGAGTGGGGTCTGTGTGTGATTGGTGAGCACATAGCCTCGTTGTCCCCTGGCCCTGGGTGGGGTGGGATGCAGGTGTCTGGGTTACTGGGGCTGGCAGGAAGGGGCCTGGGTCCACAGTGGTAAACACAGAGGAGGGGGCACCTTTTTTTTTTTTTAACCTAAACTTCCTGGATTAGGTAAGACATTGCTTTATGATTGCAGTCAGTCCTTAAAGTTTTAAGGGAGTGTTGCGGATGCTGTTGAGAAGGGGGACATGAGCCTGTGTGCAGTTTTCCAGCCTTCTTAAGTACAAGAGTCTGAAAAACTACTCGCTAGTGAGGAGCTGGCATAGGAAGGAGCAAAAGTTTGGAATCCCTTTTGTTTATTATTTGAGCAGTAACTTTAGAATACATGTCTGTTACTGGCTAAATCCAGCTTTCTTCGAATGATTTAGCATTGTAATCTCCATTATGGTTTTTATGTCCACTCCGATTTGCCACTCACTGAAGCAGGTGGTGTACCTGGCACTTTGAGGAACTGAATGTCACCTGGAATTGAAAGCAGCAGGCGTTGCTCCTGGAATTAAATTCCGGTCCCCACCATTTAACCATCTGACCTTACCTAGGTTATTGCATCTGATCTGCCTGCCTCATCCGTGAATTGCGATAACCTCTGTGTTACTGAACAGGATGCATTAAGTACCCTGAAAGTGGGTGACGTAACAGTAGACACTAAATTTGATATGCCTTGAATTGGATTTTCTCAAAGTACGCAGTCATTCTGCAGATGGGTAGTTAACCAGAGAAAAGGTGGTTTAATTTGAAGCTGATGTTAGATTTTCCAGGCAGATACGAGCACTTGTTTGCTTTCTAATGTTCCCCTGTGATGGCTAGCTTGGTCCCCGTGCCGCCCCAGCCACCATCTGGCCACCATCTGCCTCTCTTTACAGTAAAGAGTGGGAAAGCTGCCCATTTGCTGCCTTCATTCAGCTTGCTTCTCCCACTTCTCTCTTCAGCTCAGTAGTCTGTGTCTTAGCTTCCTTCATGTATACCCTTGGGTTTCTAGAAGATAGGATTTATGAACTCTCCCTGGTTAGAAGTAGATGATCAAGGGAAAGCCGCTAAAGACATGAGAAGAGTCAAGTAAACTTAAACCAAGGATTTGTCCCAAGTATGTTCTGTTGGCAATTAAAGGTTTCTCTAGGCCCCAGTCCCTGCATGGGGGCAGAGGGCTTCTTCCTACAGCTGGAGAGGAGACTGATTTCATAAGTGCAGTAGAAGAGCACATCAGACAAAAAGAGGTTCTCGGCAGAACGTTTTGATGCTGAGAATGAAACTTTCCTTTGGCACGTGTAGACCTGTATTCTATTGGTATACCGCAAAACACGCCTGTGAGTTTCACTCTGTTATGCAGCTGTGTCTTTTGTAATTTGTTATCATTGTGTGAACACGCAGCTGGATCAGCTCTTGTGCGGCAGCAAGGCAGACACGTGGGATGCAAAGACACTGATGGAATGCTGCAGACCAGATCACGGTTATACTCACGACAGGTAAGTAGTGGGGTCGGCAAGATTTTCATTTGATGGTCAAGAATTGGGTGGTGTGTGCGTGTATATGTATACATCATAAACATTTTTAAATTTGTCTACCTATTTTATTTAAAAATTTTTTTAAAAAACATTTATTTATTTGAGAGAGCATGGGCACGAGTGAGGAGAGGGATATAGGGAGAAATAGACTCCCCACGGACAGGGATCCTCATGAGGGGCTCAATTCTAGGACCCTGAAATAATGACCTGAGCCAAAAGCAGATGCTTAACCCACTGAGCCATCCCGGCACCCTAAATTTGTCTACCTATTTTAAAGGAGACTTTCTGATATTTTGGCCTTGTTTCTGTTAAGACCTTAGGACCCGAAGATTCTTTATCAAGCATTTCTGTAAATATGAACAGGGTGGGGGATGGGAGAGGACAGGTCTCACCCCGTTACCCATTTTTCTGTGTAGTAAAACAGAGACATCTGTACAGTCCCTGACAAGTCTTACTTGTTAGAGTAATCCTGCCATTTGAATTCCAGCTGTGACAACAGAAACCAGTTGGATTTCAGAGTGTACTGGAATGTGAATTTATAGGTAGTGGTAGTTAAGTTTTTACAGTATGTAGCTAATTGTGAGGGTCTGCATTGTGGGGTGATTCAAAACTGTATTTTAATATGATGCAATAATTGTGGTTGTTTATTTCTGTTGTAGTCGGGCTGTGAAGTTCTTGTTTGAGATTCTCAGTAGTTTTGATAATGAGCAGCAGAGGTTATTTCTCCAGTTTGTGACAGGTAGCCCAAGATTGCCTGTTGGAGGTGGGTATGCCTTTGCTCGGTGGGTAAACGGGTGTGTCAGCCAGCCAGACTTCAGTACCACAGCAGGATATTCTGTAGTTGACTTACAGGGCCTTAGCTGTAACACCGTAATGCTTCTAAGTGTTAACCCTGTTTTGCAATGTATAAGAGCTTTCACCAGCAGGGGCGTTCATAAGGATGGTCTCTTAAACACACTGAAGTAGGATTGTTGATGAACACATAATGCTACTTTTCCAGATATAATTCAGATCCTCAGGCCATTTGAATTAGAAACTCTTAGAGGAGAGTGCTTTGCAGAGTCTACTTTCCTAGAAGTGAATCACTCCTAACAGGAGTTGAATTGATTATTCTGTTTTAAAAGTCAGAAAGCCTAAGGAACTGTTTGCCTCCATATTATGGTAAATAAAGCAGATGCCAGTCACCTTACACTAAACATATATCAAATGTGTAGATTTAATTGCCAAGCAAGAAAGAACACCTGTGTGTGTGCGCTCACCCCGTGCAACAAGGGGGTGCGACGTTTCCTGGTAGTGATAGCGGAAGAGGGTGTATATTCGGGATTCCAGACTGATTCTTCTGGCTGAGAAAATGTTCTCCTCTGAGTTGGCCGTTTGCATCCTGCAAACTTGCTAATAGGTTCCTTGGTCTTTCTTCCTTCCCTTTCATCAGGCTTCCGGAGTTTGAATCCACCTTTGACAATTGTCCGGAAGACATTCGAATCAACAGAAAACCCCGATGACTTCTTGCCCTCTGTCATGACTTGTGTGAACTATCTTAAGTTGCCGGACTACTCGAGCATTGAGATAATGCGTGAGAAACTGTTGATCGCAGCGAGAGAAGGGCAGCAGTCGTTCCATCTTTCCTGATCACACGAGAAATGCAGTGTCTGCCTGTTACAGCAAAAGAAAAAAATCATGATTTCTTTTCTAAATGTATCACCTGAGTCAAGGAAACATGTTACGCCTTCTTGTTGTAGGAAAAACGGCTTGCAGATCATACAAGAGACACTTGGTCGATATTCATTAATGGCCCCATGGACTTAAAAGTGATCAGGCCCTAAAACGTTGTTGTGATGAGGGTTCTTTAGCAAGTTCTTGTTTAAATTATCATTTATTTGATGAGTGAAGTTTTTAACTTGCTTTGCTGTGTGAAATTTAAAAAAAGGGATGTTTTTCCAGGCTGAAACAATAAATGTCGCTGTGCAGTTTAACTCCGGGTGTGTGTGTCCATCAAGCCAAGTCTGCACTTTGTCTCCTTCAAGGACACCTCTGGTACATAAGGATAGAAATTCAAGCTCACATGTCTTTGACAGATGTGGGCTCGTAGGTTAGCTGTCCGTGCCCGCCACTGCCCCATTACCCTCCCGGAGTCACGTGTTGTCTGCGGCCCCCACGGTTTTTCCGCCTACAGCGCTCGCAGCAGTCCGGTTTCCGTCAGCCATGGGCTTCTGTTCCATGATTTCTCCCCAATTAAGATACGGTTTAAGACTCATTGAACGGAAACAAACTGTCGATATAATTCAGCCTTTGTAGCCAGGTAGACTTTTCTCATAGCTTAGTTTGAATCTAGCTGTAGGGCACTGCTGCCCTCTCCCCAGTGACACACAGGACCGTTGATACCATGACTCCGGTGACCACAGTAGCGTCTGGGCTGAGGCCGGGAAAGCTCACTTATTTCTTCTGTGTAGGTTCAAAAGTCTGCAGCTCGGGCTGGCCGGGATCTATTACCCTCAGACCAGAGCATTTTGAATTGATGTAACATTTTCAAGAAAATTGGCAGTTTTCAGCCCCTGTTGGAGTAAAGGAATTTTTTTCTCCCTTGTTCAGAGTCTTCTTCCTTCCACACTCCCCCCACGCCCCCGTGCTGACTTGGGACAGTTAAGCCTTTGTCTCGGCACCAATAAAAGCACCTGTAAGCGATGCTCTGTCCAGTTGTTTCACATGCTCATTTCCCAGATCTACAACAATCCATAGGTTACTGTTTTCACCTGAAAATAAAGTTTTGCTTCACCTTTTTGTTTTTAGTTCTGTGCCGTATGCATAACTTCCCATTGTGTAGATGTATTTCAGTGCAAGCAAATCGTCACGTCTCCATGAGTCGCGTCGTGGCTGATGTCGCTGTTCAAAGAATTTACAGTAGTAACTTGAAGAACATAAAACATGGAAAGAAAACGGGAGGAGATTCTTTCCTTCCTAAGCCTGTTGCATAAATTCGAGGGAATTTTCATAATTCTTTTTGGAAATGAGAGATGAGCTCATTTTTGGTGTTGGTTTTTTTTTTTAAATTGAACTTCGAGAAATCAATTCTCTTTTGTTTTACAGACCGTTCCAAAGTCTGTCTTAATTGGTGTAGAAACCCCTTTGTTTCCATCCCTCCAATGAAGAGAAACTTAGTGGCTTGTTTTACTTTTGATGATTTTGTCATTTTACACTTAAATGGCCTTACATGGAGCCTCCCCCTCCTCACCAAGAACTTGGCTGGGGACCCCCCCTAAGTGTGGTGGAGCTGTCAGAGCAGCTCAGGGGGGCTCTGGCAAGTGAGCAGCTCCACCGTGACCCCCAAGAAGGGAGTCGTGTTTCTGCAGTTCTGGCATTGACAGCCGAGGAGCCGAGTGGTGCGACCAAGGGATGTTTTGTGTTAGAGAATGAGCCGATTTGTTGGAACTATTCTGATAATCTTTTTACAAACTAAGCACAAAGATTTTTGTGTGAACATAGAATTTTGTTCCTCATTTTTTCTAAAGGTTCTGTTGTTAAAATTTAGACCTGTATAAACAAAGCAATGTTTCCTACTAAAGTATCTGTGTCTGACATTTTATCCATAATGTGGCCCTTGGCAGCCACAGCCTCGTTAATGTCCCACATCAACCAATATATCGGATGGTTTTGAATCAAACTCTGGTGGTTGCAAAGTCAGTAGTTCGCCTGTTTAAATGCTTGTAGTCTTTAGTTCCTCCTTCACGTGTGGGATCCCTTGTTAATTAGGGGCAGGAAGACTCTTCCCATTTTAAAGCAATCTCTCTTGGCGGAGGCCTTAATCTTGCATCGTAGGGAAGAAAGTGTATACTTCGTTTGCTATTATTACAGTTTTGCCTTAAATTTATTTGCTTAGTAATTCTACCAACAAGCACTGATTGCTGAGGATGCTTTATCCACCTAGACGGTTGGGTAGTGACTGAGACTTTGTTGTCCTTTAACTTGCTGTGGTGTCGTTTACACAGGCAACTGATCTGATCCACTTTGTATATGAGAACATATTTTTAACTATTACACTTTAAGAAGGAAGAGGTAATTAAATATAATCCCCTCATCCCAGCCCCTCCGCAGTGAATTGTGAGTTCTAAGTCGTCTAATCAGAAACATACATGGAGAGAGTTCTAGATGCCTTAGCCCAACCCAGCAGAAAACTTACACACAGCTACTCATTGTAAGGACACAGACTTCTCTCTTCCTGTGCTTGAGCTCTGGTTCCTGCATTTGTAGTGACCGAGAACTTTCTTTGACTTCAACATTCTATAAAGAAGGTAGTTTTCCTCAAGCCTCTCTTACCTGTTTCCGTGACTCGGGGGCAGGGCATGAAAGAGGGTGGGGCAGCTGTGACTGACTAGTCACTTCCAGGTCTGGAGTTAAGAGCTGTATGGTGTCCTGTGCAGAAAGGCCATAAGACTGAGGGAGAGGCCCCAGCATCCGAGTCCCAGAAATTAGGTCCGACTTCTGATGTAACACAGGAATAGCCAGCCAGCGAATTCTATGTGTGTCTTCCCTCTGGTTGATTCGCCAGCTGCCGAGGCTATGCTCCCAATTCCTGTCAGTGCTTAGAAACTCAGGAAATGGGAACGACCCTGATATTCCAGGGAAGTTGTAACGAGAGAGGAGACTTGGAGGGGAAAGACCTAAGCATGCATTCAGAAGCCAAATCCTTGTGTGGGATTCTGGGTGCCATTGTTCCTTCTCCGTTAGCAAAGATTTACTTCCTTTATCTTAGGCTTTGGTTTTGACCCATTTCATTTTCCCTACTGTAATGAGAACGTTTGTTGTTTGGAAATGTCATGCTCTGTATTTCTAATTCTCAGAAATGCTTCTGTATGAGTCTTAGGTTTGATGTTGCCGTAGTTGGCCTACCCAGCAAAGGATAACCTAGTGACAGATCACTGAAAATGCTTCCTCTTTTACCTCAAAAGAAAAATCCAGACAAAATAAGAGCATTTATATTTATAGAAAACGGAGGATTGGCTGTTTTCCAAGTACTTCAAGTTATTGCAAGAAAAGTTCTTAAACTCTGAAGACTTGTTCTGCATAAAGGAGACATTCTTTACTAATGGAAGAGGTGGTTTTATTTTTACAACAAGCCTACTCATCTTACCAAACCTATAACCAATTGCTGATCTCCTATGTAAAGCCTTTTTTTTCTCTTCTCTGAAACAGTGGTTTATATGAACTGTTGGAATAATGGAACCTCAGACTACAGATGTGTATGTAAAATTGGATAAATGCACTGACTTCCTTCTCCCTGAATATATTTTTAATAAACAGCATTATCCTACATGGTCAGTTTTATTAAATTATGGACAACCAGAGGGTTCTTCTGAGAAGTGGTATGCTTGTATGGGTGGCTTTTGGCAAGCTTCCTGTAGTGGTAAATATCACAGTAGTAATCTTCGCCTTCTCTGGAGGCAGATCGTGGAGGAAAACAAATACATTCAGGGATGTGACCCTAATGCTTGCTCATTGGTGGTGAAAGTTAACACTATCACATCCTTCTGGGCCTTGGGGAAGCAGTACCTTTGGTATCGGGAGATTCCTGGTAATGTACACAGACCATAGAGCCCCCTAGTGGGGACACCATGACATCACAGTTGTAGGCTTTCAGGACTGGCTGCCCTGTTCTTGACAAATGTCCGGGTCAGTATATTTCACTGAAACCGAGAAACAGAATTGATTTAGGGTAGCATTTTAGGATGTATTTTTTAAGAGTGATGACTGAATTTGCCAGTGGGGACAGGGGGTTTCTATTCTCAAGAGAACAAGTGAATGAAGTTTATGCCTACTGTGTACTGATAACACACCTGTATACACACACGACATCTACATTCTCTGTGGTTTTAGTCTACCTGCTTAAGGGTAAAACCACATTTTGCCCTTGATGAATCTCCTGGTCTGTCAAAAGACTTTCAGTCACAGATGAAAGGTGCGCCCAAGGGCAAGCCCATCACGAGACTGGCACGTAGGTGAAGTTTGTAACCGATGCCGAGCTGTCTGGGTTACAGAATCTGATGGGGGGACAAGGAGCATCTGGTAGCATCACATTTTTGGTTGCTGTAACTCCATGAATTGATGTTGGTAGGTTATCAGGTTAAATAGAAGCCTTAAGTCTTAATCGCGATCATCGAGTCAGTATTCCAGTAGGAAGCACATAGTGTCCCTTCATAGTGTTCCACGTGAGACCAGTGCATTTGTGGATGTGGAGGTGTCATTCTCACACCTTGCATGCTTCCTTCTCGTCTTCAGCCAGGCTAGGAACCTCCCTGCCATCTGGTCTGTGTTCCCTCCTCTCCCACTTCCCGGGCGGAGGACCAAAGCCAGGGCTGGAGCCTGGAGAGGTTACCTGTCCTGGGCCCTGCAAGGGGAACGGCCCCCGGAACCTCCAAATATGTATTTGGTCCCCAAGAATTTGCCTTGGGACACCGGACAACCTTAATAGACAGGTATGGTGTTGGTACCTGTTGTGGCTTCAAGACCCAAGCTCACCTGGATGGTTGCTCTCTCCCTGGGAATTCCGGTTCCCAGAATAGATTTTAGTATCCTCTAGGTTGCTATTATACATCGAAACATTCCTTAGGACACTCTATTAAGAATTTTTATTTTATCAAAAAGATTCATATTAAGGAACATGTGGGCTGAGAACAGTTGAGGTTGCTAAAGGGATAGCTCGGCATTTATGGAGTTTACCGTTCCGTGGGTGGTTGCTGCAAGGAAGCGGTGCTTTGAAACGATTGTCTGCAGTTAACAGTGATGGAGGGAAGGCTCCGTGCACTCGGCTGGGTGTTCACTTCCTAATATGAAGGAACGTGGCCTTTTGTTAAGACTGGTTCTCCCAGCCAGTTCTCCACGCCCAAAGCGAGTACTGACACCACTTGGTGCAAGAGAACATACAGCTCTCAGAAACCGTGTACGGCCCCCGGCGTCATGATACCTTGCATGGAACTGCGTGAAGGGCTTGGTGAGAACGAGGCTGTGGACCAGGAAGAGTCCTAACCCTCCTCCAAGGGAAAGTCGGTACCCCGAACTCACACCCCAGTCTCAGCAGTGGTCCAATCAGTTGCGTCATCTAAGGTCACATTTTAATATTAATATTCTCACAATCTTGGGGACAATTTTTTGGGTCGTCTTCCAGAGATTCTCAACAAAGGCATTTTAGGCATTTGGGTTGGCAAGACACTCTCTAGGGAAGGGGCTGTTGCAGAGCCAAGGACCTAGTCCCCAGCTCCAAATGTCAGTAGCTGTCTAGTTGCTGTGACAAGTCAGAACGCCCCCTAACACTTTCAAAGATTGCAGATAAGGGGGTCTGGTTCTCCCAGCTGAGAAATGGTGACATGTGTTGCAGCTTTGGGGAAGCATTCAAATTATATTCAGCAGATAATTGTAGTAAATAACAAATCAGAACTTTGTGGCACATCCAAGCAGGGATCCGAAGAGGAAAAAAATTATTTAGATAGAAAAAACCACAATTTTTTCCTCGCCCTTTCTGCATACATACTGCATATCTCTCTCTCTGTGTTCTTGGGCAGACATCACCCTCCTTACTGTTCTGACATTCAGCTTCAATGAGAACTTCCACATTCCTGGAAAAAAGATTTCCTCTTTTCTCTTTAAAATACAACTAAAGAGAATTCTGGAAATGTCATTACAATTGTCTCTTTTCCAAATTAAAACAGCCTTAACTAAATTCATTGAGAAAAGTTCAGTAGTTCCAACTGATATTGGAGGATAATAAGTAAATATCCAAGCCAGTGTTTTCAACTAGAACTACTTAAAACAAGTTGGTCTCTCAGCATTATCGGCTAACGGGGTGGGCAAAACAAGCTTGCTTTCCTCCACGGACAATTTAGTGCTGGAATAGATTCGTTTGCCCGCCTTGTCCTGATGCATAACATTCCAGATGGATGGAGAGAGATGATATCCATTTCCTCCCCAAACATTAAATGGTATTTTGACAAATAGAAGTAAAAACGTGGGACTTTTGTGGTCTTCCTGTCCAGCGTGGCGTTTTTCTTACGCATCTCACCATCCCCATAGAGATGGGCGGAAGTGGGATGGGGAAACGCTTCAATCACTGATGAAAAGACATTCACCGCAAAGTGAATGAATTCAGAGGGATAGATGGAGAGGTAGACAGATGGATGGCTTTTGTTTAAACCATTGTTATCTCTTTACGGGAGATTTTCACTAGACTTTCGTGGTCCATGAAGCATACTACAAACACCGTCGAGTGACGTTTTACCACCTGTGGGAGATGCCGGCCCTCCAGTCTTCCCATCTCTGGTGCCTGGCTTGACGCCTGGTGTGCAAGTAGTCACTGAACGAATGAGGGTTCTACATTTACATTGTTTCCTCCTTGCCAGTTAGCTCCTTTTTGTAATCTGTGCTCTTTAAAACTCCAAGGACTTTAAGGACCCAGTAGAAAGCAAAAAGAAACCAAAACAACTATATATACAGTTAAGTGCTGAACCATGTATGTTTGTAAACATCCAAAGAAGAGGGGCACCTGGGTGGCTCAGATGGTTAATAAGCGTCTGCCTTTGGCTCAGGTCGTGATCCCAGGGTCCTGGGATCGAGTCCTGCATCAGACTCCCTGCTCAGCAGGGAGTCCTCTTCTCTCTCTCCTGCCCACTTGTGCTCTCTCTCTCTCGCTCGCTATTTCTGTCTGTCTTTCAAGTCAATCAATCAATCAATCAAAAGAAGAGTTAGGGTCATCAACAGTCAGAATTTCACCCGCTCAGAAAAACTGCCTCTTCGCATCACCCCTCACTACCACCACGAGCAGTAACGACCAGATCCATCACCACAGGCGATGCTGTACTCTCAGCCAAAATTGCTATTGGCACAGTCCAGTTGTATTTTTATGGTAAATAGTTCACTTGAGCCAGTATAGACTAAACAAACAAAATCAGAGATTGTTCAGGAACGGGAGCTTAGATTCATGACCAAATAGGATGAGCTAGGTAGGAATGATTAGGGATGTCAGGTTTGGTCAATTAAAAAAGCATTGTTCTATCAAAATGAATGAATGAGAAAAGATCTTACTGTTTCTCTCACTGCAATAGATAAGCAACAGGGGAAGACAAAAGTCCATTTTGAAAACAAAACATTTTTTAAGTCAATTTTAAGATGACAAGTAGTTGGAATATATTTCTTAGTATAGACAGTCCAGGAGAGAAGGAAAGTCAACACAGAATGACTTCTTATAATCGCCAATACATTTACAGGGGCTGGTTCTAACTTCTGTAATATTTGTTTTCATGATGATAAAGTTTCTTTTTTATAACTTAAAGTTGCTGTTTGTTTCAATTCAGAATTTTGTAAATACTTGTAAAATACTGAGGATTTTCGTTGTTAAATCCTTTCCTGCTATTTACAAAACTTTTTTTTTTTTTTCAACATTTCTGTTTAACTGCCATGGCATTTTAGAATGATGGCTGAGCTCTGAAATTTTGAGAGCTACATTCTTTTTTGAATTTGACTTCGGGTAAGTCCTGTAACTTTCACTGAGTATTTTCTTATCGATTACAGGAGCAGATGAAATGAACACCAAATCCCCTTCCTGCTCTAAATTTCTAAGCTGCTAACCTCTATCACAGTCCATGGACTGTCTTTTTTAGATCAACTCAGGTGATTAACAAGTGTACATAGGTCCTCTTTTAATCGAGTTGAACAAAATCACATAACAATTTCTAATGTAATTTTAATTTGCCAAAAGAGAAGTGGAGGTCTATTCTGGAAATACCTCTGACCAGATATTCAAGTGACTCAGGGAAAAAATATCACTTTGATTCTATGCCTTGGACTTTTATGCCATCTTGGTGTTTAGTGCTTGTCTATCTTAGTGTTTCTGTTGGTTTGTTCAGTTACCATTAGTGAAGTTAGAGAGCGAGATGAGGTAGGACTGGGGTGTTAATAATTATTACCATTGTTTAGATTCTTGGAACTGGAAGGGTCACTAGAACAACAAAGCAGCCTTCTATTTAATAAATGATTGCGTTGATGCCGCGTACCTAAGATCACATACTTATGCAATAGAGTAAGATTTACAATCTACACAATAGACAACTCGGGTATCCTTTCTCTACCCTCTCCATTCCCGCCTGAGGAGATTATAGCTCACAGAGGTTGTGGGAAGGGAGATGGACAAGGCATTGGTGATTAAGAACCCTGTCCCAAAGAAAGGGATGCCAGGGTTCTCCCAATGCCCAAAGGGATAGGATATGATGCAGAAATACTGGAGTAAGGTTTGCCCTCCAGCGCCCTCCATCCACACTTTCTGGCTTCCATTTCTTCCCTGCCATTCAGCAGTAGTGAGAGCTTTCCATGTGCCCTGGGTCTTGAGTAGGAAGGCGGTGCAGAAAGCAAAGAGAATTGCTAGCTTTCAGATTTCTAAGGAGAGCATCTATCACAGGTAGCAGCCTTCTAATCACAGCTTCTCACTGCCACCCCTCACCTCTCAAACAAAACTAAAGTAAAACCCCAGCTTGTTGGCAATGTGTGTGTACACATTTACATCTGTTTTTTATTTTATATTTCGAATACCGAGAGCGTGGCTCCTATGTATCAGTGGTTCAAGCCTCAGTGATTTAGAGCAAACACTTTATATAAATATGAGTTCTTACATGTTTATAAGAATGGTTGGACACTCCAACTGAAGGAAGGAAAAACGCAACCAACTGACAGACTAGGGAGAAAGAGCAGGAAGTGAGGAGGATTAAATACTGATGGGTCCCCAAAAGCCACCAGGACGCACAGCCCAGACTAAGTTCCCAACAGCAGAGGAGACAACAGTTGATCCGTTTTGCTGGATTTGGGGACAGAATCACCTTCCTTGGGTGCCTGGTTGTCAGTTTTCCGTGAAAACCACAGAAAAGTCCTCTAAATATATATATATATATATATATATATATATATATATATATATATATATATATATATTTCACTTCATTAGGACAAAGAAGCCATTTAATGAATTCAACTGAATTTTGTATTCCACTTGGTGGATGAGTAGCTTTTCTTGTTTACACACAGCAACGATGGGGTGAGGAGGATGGCGGCCGCAGAAGTGAGTTTTTGCTTCCGTGTATCCCACGCCTCACCTTGAATATAGCTGCTTGTTTCATAGACTGAGTTTGATACAAAGTTTTCATTCTGTGTTTTTCTACTCCTTCCTGCTCCCTGGGCTTCCAGCCAACTGTCTCCCCATTTCTCAACAACAATGGAGCAATCCCAGTTCCTTCTCTTCTCTCAGTTCTAAATGGGGGCTGTCGGGCCAGCCCAGTGAATCCCAGCGACCATTCACTGGGGGCGTGTATTAGTTAGCTACTGCTGTGTAACAAATTATCTCAAAATTGACCAACTTAAAACAACAAGTATGTGTTACCTTACACACCCAATGGTCATGTGTCTAGGAGCTTAACTGGGGGATTGTGGATCACAGTCTCTCATGAGTGTGCTGGGCCTGTAGTTATCACAATTATTCACTTGGCTATTGGCAGGAGGCCCCAGTTCCTCACTGACTGCTGGCTGCATACCTCGGTTCCTTGCCGTATGTGTCTTTCACCCAGGACAGGAGCCACAGTCTTGTATAACCTAATGTTTGAAGTGGCATTCCCTTGTTTCTGCTACAAACTATTGGTCACAGAGACAACCCTGATACACTGAGAGAGGGCACTCTGCAAGGATGCAAAATCCAGGAGGTGGGGATCACGGGGCCCATCTTGAAACCTGGCTACCCCAGAGGTAAGAGCAAGAGATGAGGGCATTTATTTCAGATTCCAGTGTACCTCGAACCCTGCTGCAAGATGTTAGAAAAGTAATCAGGGGCCCCGCTTGATTTTTCTCCCTCTGGACCAAACTTGTTTGAGGCCAGTGCTACTTGGAAGAAAATGATTTTTAAATTTTTGGTTTTGTTTAGTCTTTTTCTTTGTTTTATTACAAAATGGGTTTGCTGTAGAAAATATTTTTTAAAAGCCAAAAGAAAAACCTTTAAATTTCAAAAAGCTGCAGCTAGAGATAGCCTTTGTATGAAAAGAATAATTGAAATGGGAGTGCAAAGTATCTCATAGGGAGTAGGGGTAAGTATTGTTTTGTGAAACTTTTATTTCAGTTACAAACACATGTAATTTTTCAATTCTTTTTTTTTTTTTTAAAGATTGATTAGTTGGTTGGTTGGTTGGTTGGTTGATTCAAAGCATAAGTAGTAGAGGGAGAGGGAGAGAGTTTCAAGCAGATTCTGTGCTCAGTGTGGAGCCCAATGTGGGGTTCGATCTCACAACCATGAGATCATGACCCATGAGATCACAACCTGAGTCCAAATCAAGAATCATCTGCTTAACCAACTGCACTCCTCAAGTTCCCCTCAGTTCTATTTTCTACAGATACTTCTTAAAAATAAAATGTAGACACACAGATGTACCGTTTTAGGAATTTCTTTTTTTCAAGATTTTATTCATAATTTGAGAGAGACCACACAAGTGGGGGAGGGACAGAGGGAGAAGGAGAAGCAGACTCCCTGCTGAGCAGAGAGCCTGGCATGGGGCTCAATCCCAGGATCCCGAGATTATGACCTGAGCCGAAGGCAGATGCTTAACTGACTGAGACACCCAGGCGCTCCTGTTTAACGATTTTCTAAAAAATAGGACCTGCCATTACGTGTAAGAGAGCAGCTAGGCAGTGGCAGGTGGAAGCACATGGACCAGAATCCAAGGGGAGACCCCGTTCCTGGCTAGGCGGCCTTGGGCAAACCACATACGCCTTGAACATGGTGATTATGTTTCCAGATCATCCAGTGGCAAAATGGAAATGGGGAGCTGGAGATTCCAAAGTTGATCTGGGGTCCAGGCTGGAAAAATTTAATACACGGGAGTGACTCAGGCCCATCATCCATGGGAGGGTGGCTACTGGAACTACCAGAAGTACCTCATTAATAATTTCCTCTTCTGCAAATGGGCAAATAACTCATACCCACATCTCAAGACTTTGTAAAGTCTAAAATGAAATAAGATAAGGTGTGGTACTTATCAGTTAACATTACTGATCCATGGCATTAAATAGTCTCCTGTAAACTCTTTTAATAGTACATTTGATACTGTATCCTGATTTAACACACTGTCTATTGTTGGCCATTTAGCTTATTCAATTTTTCGGTATTGTAATATTATAAACCCGCAGGTTTATTACTTTGTAATCAAAGCTTCACATTTCCTTAATCTTTTGCTTACAAGAGGAATTGTTGGGTGAATGGATATGGTAGACCTTGGTTTTTCTTGCTTTGGGATTATTTTGTTTGTATTGTTTGTATTTGTTTGTTTGTATTATCTGTTGTATTGTCCCAGTTTTCTTTCACGAACAATCTACCCTCACTCTCAGTCCAAGTGGTTTTCCTTTTTTTGGGGGGGGGGAGTTATTAATTTATTTTTTTAATTTAATTTAATTTTTTCAGTGTTCCAACATTTATTGTTTATGTGCCACACCCAGTGCTCATGCAATACGTGCCCTCCTTAATACCAAGCGGTTTTCCAGTCCAGTTCCAAGGGCAAGCACCTGACTCTAGCCAAGCAGATCAGAATATTGCATTTCCTGTATCACCGGGATTAGCTCTGGAATGTGCCTGTGATTGAGGACAGACTATCAGAGTCAAGGAACTCATTAACTGACTTTTATTACAGCTGTTGGGAAAGAGACACTCTCTTCCTGCTGGACCTGTGGCCAGTAAGGTACAAACTTTGAGCTGCCAGGGCCGTTTTGCCATCACATGAGAAATGCTGAGAATCAAACCAGACAGAAGAAAGCAGGACTGAGGAATGGAACGAGAACAGATCCTGGTGAAATTGTTTGCCTGGATCCTGCTGCATCCAGTCTAGAGGGCTTTCCAGTCGGAGGACCTATGATTTTTATTTATTGTTTTTACTAAGCTGTTTGGACTTGGATTTGTTACTGGTAGCCTGAAGAGTCCGGACTGAGAAGAGGGTGTGACATTGTAAGTTCTTCCTAGAGTTTGCCGCATTGCCTTCTACATGAGATTGTGAGTTGGGGGCGTCTGGGTGGCTCAGTGAGTGAAGCCACTGCCTTCAGCTCAGGTCATGATCCCAGAGTCCTGGGATCGAGCCCCATGTTGGGCTCTGCGCTTGGCAGGGAGCCTGCCTCTCTCTCTGCACCTGCTCCCCATCCATCCCCCACTCCCTGCTCACCAGCTCTTGCTCTCTATCTCAAATAAATAAAATCTTAAAAAAAAAACAACACAAAAAAACAAAACCCAAAGATTATGCTATGGACATCCTAGCAGGGTATGTGAGCACCTTTTACAAGCACTCTCTCCAAGACCAGCTGACATCAACAACAACAAAACAAAAATGAAAACAAAAACTATGCCATTTGTGTCTTTGATAGCATTGCAGAAGGCAGAATATTTTTTCAAATGTTTGTATTTTTTCTTTTCCTTTCTTTCATTTTTCTATTCATCAGGAAAGTGAACTCTAAATGAAAATTTCTGTCTCTCTCTAGTGGAGAGACCCACATGATGTTTCCACTGTAATCCTCAGATTAAATTCAAGGAGCAAAATTAAAAGGACTAGCATCCACTTTGTTTTATGACTGTCTCCTATTGGGAAAAGGGAGTAAAATGATTTCTATTAAAAAAGACTTAAGAGTCTCAAAAATGTATGAAATTTGCTGTAAATGAAATTAGTAGAGAAAATAAGAGACAGAAGTTATATAATTAAATGAGGCAATGTGTTGCCCTATCGATTACCTGGAAAAAGAAAATCCAAGTCTCTCCGAACTTACAAAGATTTAGTCTCTAAGTGAAGACAGATGAGCACTTGACTTTGGGATTGAGCATTATACTTTCGCAGTAGGGAAACGGGAGCTGGAGAGAGCTGACCTCAGAGCAGGAGGGGTTGGAGTGGAAAGTGGATCCCAGTTCCTTCTCAATGTGGGCTTCACGCATATTAGTTAACCTTGCAGAGCCTCAGCTGTCTCCTGAGTGAAATGGGCCAGGAACAGCGCCACTCTCCTAAGGTCGCAAGGATTAAACAAGGTAAGAGTTTGAACCATGCGGTCTCTTACAAGTGCTCAGCAAATCCTGCTGTTGTTCTTTTCAAATATTATTTGCATATATCATTTCCTCTGCCTCTTGAGCTTTCATTTTAATGCCTGTTTTCATCCATGGTCATGGCTAGCTAGAGAGATGTACACCCACCTTTATGACGGTGAGAAATACTATGACAAATGTAATTACATCCTCTTGCCTTTTAACAATGGGAAGAGAGTCTGACTAAGCCTCTTGTTTCAAAGCAGTTGACAGTATTTCTCAATGAAGAGGAGAGTTCAGCGGTAAAGAAAAGAAGCTATTCATTTACCGGGGCAACTTCTACTTACAACTAAAAATAGCTAATGTAGGTGGGTCGTCTGCCTGCGTCTCCATTTCTTTGCATTTATAAACATTAAATCACTAAAGATCGTGTCATCCCGTGCTGTCAGCAGTGACCGTGGTTAGTGGTTGGGGTTACCTGAGCGCCTGCTACACTCCTGGTTCTGTCCTGAACTCAGTGGCTGCCTGGGAACCAAACCCAGGCCTGACTCCAGGGAGGAGAGCTTGAGCCACCAAATCACACGGCCACCAGCGTCAGTTGGCGATGAGGTCAGGGAATGCGGATTGTCCCGAGTCACCCTTGGCAGAGCCCCAAACTCGTCTGGTGACATTTGGTTCCAACACACACCTGTGAAGTTGACTTTTTTGTTCCTGTTTCATAGATAAAAGAAGACTGAGATTAGAAGACAATTTGTCCAGATCCCATGTCAGTAAGTGGCATCGGACAGCCCAAGGAGAAAAAGCAGACTCTATGTATTTTGTGCTTTTTTTTTTTTTTTTTAAAGATTTATTTATTTATTTGGGGGGACAGAAAGAAAGGGAGAGAATCTCAAGCAGATTCCCCACTGAGCAGAGAGCCCAAGGCGGAGCTCAATCTCAGGACCCTGAGATCAGGACGTGAGCCAAAATCAAGAGTCTGACACTTAACTGACTGCGGCACCCAGGGGCCCCTGTACTGTGTGCTTCCCGTGTGCCTGCGTGTGCAGGTGTATGCGTGCGTGTACAAGAGAACATAAAGGGAAACTAAATCAATTCACAGCCGCAGAAGACAGAGCGGCAGCCCTTCCGCCCATCAGAGCCACTGAGGCTCTTCTGTTACTTGACTTTTAAAAAACCCTGAATCAAAACTCTGGGCATCATCTAAGTTTGAAAATGAACACTTCTTCCTACCAAACAGAAGCAGGAGGGATAGATTCATTAGGGATTTATCGAAAATTGCAGAAAGGAAATTAATGCTTGGAGCTGGAAGAGAGACAGCAGAGGGCCAGGCCACTGGCCCAGGTCCCCCATCTGTGTCCGGCTGGACCCAGAAGCCGTGGGCCTCAGGCCCTGTGGCCTCGGCTGCTCAACAGCCACTGCCCACTGCGGGCAAGGGAGAGGAGGCAGCGGCCTGTGACCCTTCTTGGGGGAAGGACACTGACCTCATGTTCTCAGGTGCTGAGGAGACGGAGAGGGGACAATGACACCAGAGAAATGGTTGGATCAGTTTCACTGCCTGTGGGAGCTGCTTAATATTTTAGAAGCACACTTAAATATTCCGAGGCATTTCTCTTCTCAGACTGCAGGTGACAAAATAGGCTGTGAATCACTCATAGCTTAAAAACTAAGAAGTTGTTCCATCAAAGGGTTTGGTGATCTTTCCAGGTTCCCGGTGCTGCTACTACTGATTGTCTGACTGGGACTTATTCCCTTCCGGGGTGACATAGATTCTGAATGTATGCATAAGCGTTTCCACGTAGACTTTCGTTTTATTCTGGTCTATCTGCTCTTTACAAATATTTCTATGACCTATGGGATAGCAGGTGTCACAGCGTTGGCCCACCTTCATTGTCACATGGGTGCCGAGTGTGTGGAGAGGACATCTGTTGGAGCTCTGCCTGAATTCTGCCCGTTAGAGCTAGCAAAGTTCTTAGTGATCATTTGTTCTAGCTTTCTCGTATTTCAGATGAAGAAACAGGTCAAGAAAGGTCTGAGAACTTGATCATGTAGCTGGTCAGCAGCAGAGCTGAAGACAAGCCAAGACTCTGAGCTGGGCTTTCCTATACCTGGGTGCCTGGAAAGGTCAGGCTTGGGGGGCATGAAGGCTAATCCCTACCTCTGTCATCCAACGGGAGATCTGTATCTCCATGTCCTCAACCAGGACCCTGCTCTGCACCCACTGACCCCCTCCTGCTTTTCAGTCCATTCTTTAAAAGCTCTAATTCTTAAAAGAATTTTAAGATTTTATTTAAGATTTTTTTTTTTTTAAGATTTTATTCATCCATTTGACAGACAGAGATCACAAGTAGGCAGAGAGGCAGGCAGAGAGAGAGGAAGGGAAGCAGGCTCTCAGCTGAGCAGAGAGCCCGATGCGGGGCTCGATCCCAGGACCCCAGGACCATGACCTGAGCCGAAGGCAGAGGCTTTAACCCACTAAGCCACCCAGGTGCCCCAAGTTTTCCCATTCTTACAATAACTTTTGTCAGAAAAGTATTTTGTATTTATTTTCCATAGCTGATTTTTTGAATCCAGTGACAAAAACATTTAATAGAATTCTTTCC
Source organism: Mustela nivalis (assembly GCF_964662115.1). Classification (NCBI taxonomy): domain Eukaryota; kingdom Metazoa; phylum Chordata; class Mammalia; order Carnivora; family Mustelidae; genus Mustela; species Mustela nivalis. The sequence continues at coordinate 76,697,453 of NC_139030.1, forward strand.
TCTTTTATGTTTTTTATCATTGGGAAAAATAGATGGTTTATAGAAAATGAGTTTTTCTCTCTGTTCTGTCTCTCATTTTTTAAAAATTATTTTATTTAATTCTGCTCGGCAGGGAGCCTGCTTCCTTCTCTCTCTCTCTGCCTGCCTCTCAGTGTACTTGTAATTTCTCTCTGTCAAATAAATAAATAAATAAATAAAAATTAAAAAAAAAAGATTAAAAAAATTATGTTATTTATTTATTTTTTAAGATTTTATTTATTTATTTGACAGACAGAGATCACAAGTAGGTAGAGAGGCAGGCAGAGAGAGAGAGAGGAAGGGAAGCAGGCTCCCTGCTGAGCAGAGAGCCCGATGTGGGACTCGTGGGACTCTGGGATCATGACCTGACCCGAAGGCAGAGGCTTTAACCCGCTGAGCCACTCAGGCGCCCCTGTCTCTCATTTTTAAAGAAAGATTTTATTTATTTATTTGAGAAAGAGTGAGAGAGCAAAGGGGTAGGAAGGGTACAGGAGAGGGAGCAGGAATCTCAGGCAGACTTCATGTGAGCAGAGAGCCTGACAGAGGGCTGGATCCCAGGACCCTAAGATCATGACCTGAGCTGAAACCAAGAGTTGGATCCTTAACCGACTGAGCCACCTAGGTGCCTGCCATATTTTTCTTCTCAAGGCTTCACCGCACACACTTCCTTGTGTTCCCAGCGACTTTCCAGCCTTTCTCTTGAACACAATGCAAAATGTTCCTCACTCTCTTCAAATACCTGACATCTTCTCCTTTGTTCATGTGAGCTCTCCAAATGGTAGCTCGTGCAATGAAAGAATAGTCCCGTGGGGTCTGGCTGACACAGTCCGTGTGAGGTGCTCTCATCCGACACTTGACCTTTGTCCACAGGGCTTAAGCTTGTTTTCCCCTTCGTGACCACCAGGTCATAGTGCGAGTTAATATTGAACATGGTGTCAATGTTAATGCTCAGTGTATTTCTTCCCAGCTTGGTGTTTCCTTCTGCCCATGTCTTTTTCTAGAATGGGTCCCTGGACATACTCAGAGTTTACATATTTAAAATAACTTTACAGATAGAAGTTTATATTCTCTGTGGCAGACAGTGTATTCTCATGGAAGTCAAGAACTTGAACACCAGAGGCCGATATGTGGGCTCAAAGCCTCACAAAGCTGATTAGCAGCTGTAAACATGAGCAAGTTACTTAATCTCAACTTTCCTCACCTGCACTAATAAGGCACACTTCCCCATTAAATGATGTTATTCAAAAAGGCGATTTAGGAAGGAGCGAACAGTAAACCAACCAGGTGTTCTGTAAAACTTTTGATAAGGCTTCTCCTGACATCCTTGTAGATAAGAGGGGGAAATAAAATTTCTGTCAACTCTGTGTCTCTTGTGATTGGGATATTTTGGCAGTTACGAATCCTTCTAAATATCTAAATATCTTCTAAATATCTAAATATACTGGGCGCCTGGGTGGCTAAGTGGTTTAAAGCCTCTGCTTTCGGCTCAGGTCACGGTCCCAGGGTCCTGAGACCCTGTCTGCTCGGCAGGGAGCCTGCTTCCCCCTCTCTCTCTGCCTGCCTCTCTGCCTACTTGTGATTTCTCTCTCTGTCAAATAAATAAATAAAATCTTTTAAAAAAACTAAATATACTAAATATATATATTTGTATATGTTTTTATAAATACATTTAATATTTATAAAATTATATGTAAATTATATATAAATATATAAATATATTTATATAGTAAATACATGTATTTACATGTATATATGTATATACATTTATATGTATATAAATGTATAAATATATGTATATACAATGTATATACATGTATAAATATATGTATTTACTATATATAGTAAATATATTAAATATATTTATATGAATATAAACTAAATATATCTAAATATACTAAAGGGATTTAGTACGGTATCTAGTTTATAGTATATCTTCAGCGTATGTTAGCCCATATTATTTTTAGTTCATATTGTATTATGCATTTATCCCCAATTTGTTGCTGTATTTCTCCCTTTACCCTCTCTTCTCTCTCCTTTCCTTCCCTCTCCAAGCTCGTCACCATAACCCTATCTTCTCCATAAATCCCTAGAATACTGTTTGAAGTCTGCCATGTTTTCGTTAATACCAATATTTTCTCCCTTTTCATGCAGGTACAGCTGAGTTTGGGTCCCAACATGACTTCGCATTTTATGTATTGATGTGAATCCATTCCAGAAAGGTATGAATCCAACAAAGTATTAAAAAAATTATATACCACAAGCAAGTGGGAATTTTTCCAGATATGCAAGGCCGGTGGAACATTCAAAAATCAATTAATTAGTGTCATGTTATATTAATAATTAATATAATAATGTTAATATATAACATGTAACATATATATCATGTATATATGTATATATAAATATATGAATATATAAATATATATAAATATGATATATTATATATAAATATAAAAATATATATGTTATAATATATCATATATTTATATATAAAATAAGTAAATAATAAATAAATAATAAATGAATTATATATCATATATAAATATATATGATATATTTATATATTAAAAATAAATAAATACTAGATAAATAATAAATAAATTAATATATTATATAATATTTATAATATAATATATATTCTAATAATCCATCATAGCAATAAGCCAAAGAAGAAGTACCATATGTTACTAGTTAATGCAGAAAAAGCATTTGACGGAGAAAGGGGAACCCTCCTACACTGTTGGTGGGAATGCAAGCTGGTGCAACCACTCTCGAAAATAGCATGGAGTTTCCTCAAAAAGTTGAAAATAGAGCTACCTTACGACCCAGTAATTGCACTACTGGGTATTTACCCTAAAGATACAAACATAGTGATCCGAAGGGGCACGTGCACCCGAATGTTTATAGCAGCAATGTCCACAATAGCCAAACTATGGAAAGAACCTAGATGTCCATCAATAGATGAATGGATAAAGAAGATGTGGTATATATACACAATGGAATATTATGCAGCCATCAACAGAAATGAAATCTTGCCATTTGTGATGACGTGGATGGAACTAGAGGGTATTATGCTTAGCGAAATAAGTCAATAGAAGAAAGACGACTATCATATGATCTCCCTGATATGAGGAAGTGGAGATGCAATGTGGGGGGTTTGGGGGGTAGGAAAAGAATAAATGAAACAAGATGGGATTGGGAGGGAGACAAACCATAAAAGACTCTTAATCTCACAAAACAAACTGAGGGTTGCTGGGGGGAGGGGAGGAGGGAGAGCGGGGTGGGGTTATGGACATTGGGGAGGGTATGTGCTATGGTGAGTGCTGTGAAGTGTGTAAACCTTGCGATTCACGGACCTGTAACCCAGAGGCTAATAATACATTATATGTTTATAAAAAAATAAAAAATTGAAGAAAAAGAAAAAGCATTTGATAAAATCCTACACCCTTTATGATACAAATTATCAAAAAACTAAGCATGGGGTAGAATTTCCTGAACTTGATAAAGAACACCTATAAAATATGTACAGCTGGGGCACCTGGGTGGCTCAGTGGGTTAAGCCTCTGCCTTCGGTTCGGGTCATCATGATCTCAGGGTCCTGGAATCAAGCTCCACATCAAGCTGTCTGCTCAGCAGGGAGCCTGCTTCTCCCTCTCTTTCTGCCTGCCTCTCTGTTTACTTGTGATCATTTCTGTCAAATAAATAAATAAAATCTTTAAAAAAAATGTACAGCTAACATACTTAATGGTGAGAGGCAGGATGCTTTTCCCCCTAAGATCCTCTCTTATCACTTCTATTCAACATAATACTGGAAGTTTGGGGCAGGGCAATAAGACAAGAAAAAATCATAAAAGATACATTGATTAGAAAAGGAAGAAATAAAAGCACTCTTCATTGTGTTTTGCTGATTTAGTAATGTCAGCCTGGTCTACATTTTTTTTTAAGGTTTTATTTATTTATTTTAGAGAGAGAGTTTGGGGGCTGGCGGGGGAGAGCAGAGAGGGAGGGACAAGCAGACTCTGCACTGAGCGCTGAGCCCAGTGTAGGGCTCGATTCCATGACCCTGAGATTATGACTTTAGCTGAAATCAAGAGCTGGACATGTAACCAACTAAATGCAGCCAGGCTTCCCCGGTCTACATTTTTTTTTTTTTTAAAGATTTTATTTATTTATTTGAAAGACGGAGATCACAAGTAGGCAGAGAGGCAGGCAGAGAGAGAGAGAGAGGGAAGCAGGCTTCCTGCGGAGCAGGGAGCCCGATGCGGGGCTCGATCCCAGGACCCTGAGATCATGACCCGAGCCAAAGGCAGCAGCCCAAACCACTGAGCCACCCAGGCGCCCCCCCCGGTCTACATTTTAATTCTTATTTGATATCACCCTAATTGGAAGATTCTGGTCAACTTCATTCTTCATTCTTGATTATGAGAATTTTTCCCCCCTTGTTGGAGAATGTGTTTTTATGACTAAGGCTCTATGGACAGAGTTAAGTCTCGGGCACTTAGGAGGCTGATGGGGTAAGAAAATTGCAGGTTTTGAGGTGAGTCAGCCCCGAGTTTCTATCCCAGCCTGCTTCATCCTGTTAACAACACCTTCTGAGCCTCCGCTTCCTTGGTCAGAAAATGAGAGTGAAGATATCTGTCTCGTAGTTTTGTGTAATGATTAAATGTGATAAAATAATATAAATCATGTTTATTAAAAGCACATCAAGGACACATGATTACTATAGAGATGGGACCTCACGGAACAAACCCCAATGGGAGACAGGATTTGGGGAAGTATGAGGAAGGACAATGAGACAAGTAATGTTAGTCTTGCTGGATGAGTAACAGAGCAGTGGTAATGCTGGTCACCACTGCTGCAGAAAGTGTTCTAGAGTGTGCCTGAGCCACCAGTGGGTGAGGTAGTCCTCAGCATATCAATGAGGCAGACAAATACGTGTGTACCCTTGGCTTAGAGAGATTTGGGGTTCTGCTCCCAGAGGCAAAGTGTGGAGAATGAACTATTTGAGCCTGGCCCTCCTCGGTGTGCAGAGCTAGAGAAATTTCTAGCCACCTGCCTCTCCCTTCTTCTCATCCAGAGTCCCTCTTATCTGCAACATGTGTTCCTCAGATTCTCTGCCAACTTTTGCTGTTCCCCCTGCAGAACCAGAGTTTTCCCTGTCAAGGGTCTCCTGTCTCCTGTCTTCGCTGATTCAGCCATTTGCTCGACAGTCTTAAAGAGGATGAGAAGCATCTCTCACAACGGCCAAAGGGGAAAGTGGCTGAGGACTGGAGTGGGGAGAAGACAGGCAGAGCAATCTGAGGTGTGACCCTCGTAGAGCTGTATCAAAGCATGGGCTCTACACTTGGCCTCTGGAAACACCAAAGGAACCGTTGAGGTCTTTATCTCACATTACCTGTCTGCCCCATCACTTGTCCAAGTGGTTTCACAACAATGATACTCTGCGGGAACTTAACACCCTACAGTCTGGGCTCAGAGATAAGCTATCGATGCCCTGACACATTGCCTATGAAGATGGTTGTCTCTCATGGGCTCGCTTTCTCAGAGATAACACACAGAAACTATTATTTCCATTCTAAGCTTTACTATTGCCTTCCTTCTGCTGGCTTTGCATTTAGACTGCTTTTTTTTTTTTTCCCCCTAGTTTCCTGACAGGGAAGGTTAGATTGTTTATATGAGATCTTTCTTCTCTATTTAAATTGGTGTTATAGCTACACATTTTCCTCTAACCACTGCTTTTCCCCTATCCTGTAGCTTTCATTACAGGGTAGGGTACAGATAAAGCATGCTGATAAATTCTCTTGCTTGAGAACTGATCAGGAGTTCTGCTGAAGCCAGGAGTTGAGTTTTTAACCCCACAGAGTATTTGCACGGGTGATCTCAGGATCCCTTTCAGTTGCCCGTAATTGCAGGAGGATTAATTTATCAACTTACTTTTTTTGTTTGTTTGTTTTTAAGATTGACTTAGCGTCACCTGGGTGGCTCAATGAGTTAAAGCCTCTGCCTTTGGCTCAGGTCATGATCCAGGGTCCTGGGATTGAGCCCCGAGTCGGGCTCTTTGCTCGGCGGGGACCCTGCTTCCTCCTCTCTCTCTGCCTGCCTCTCTGTCTACTTGTAATCTCTGTCTGTCAAATAAATAAATAAAATCTTAAAAAAAAAAAGATTGACTTATTTATTTTCAGAGAGAGAGAGAAGGAGTGCGGGGGGGGGAGGGGCAGAGGAAGCGAGAGAAGCAAATTCTGTGCTGAGCACCAAGCCCTGTGATCCTGAGATCATGAACTGAGCTGAAACCAAGAGTTGGACACTTACCCACTGAGACACCCAGGCATCCCTATCAGCTTATCACTAAGGCTGGGTTTTATCACTAAGACTGGGTTTACTAGAGGCAAAAGAGTGGTATAAGCAAGTTTCCTGCCATGCCTTACCCCTTCTTCCTTAAAGCTCTAGACCTGCATTGATTGTGTACTTCCTGACCTGCCCCTGCCTCCAAACGTACTCTTAAATTCCCACTCACAGCCAGAGGCAGATTGCTGATAACAGCTTACAACTCTCCCCAGGGGTGTTTTGAAATGGCCAAAGGTTTCCAAAGGTAGCAGCTGTGATTCTAGAGGACCAGTGATAAGGTACTGCGTGGGTTGATCCTTACTGTGCTAGCATGGTTGCCTACAGTGCGGTGAGGAGAGGACTATGAGGCTCCGTGAAGGTCAGGGAGAGAAGAGGTTTCTGATTGATTAGTGATGTCTGCTGTGGGTCAGCAGGCGATATCCTGGTAAACACGACATGTAGTCAAACCTGGTATACAGGGAAGACATTGCTCTGAGTTCATCTAAACCGGGTTTGACTCTGAGCTTGGCCACTGACTCATGGACTGAGTTACCAGGAGAATTAAATGAGAATGTGTGAATTCAGTAAGATGTGTGTGGAGTTCAGTGGAGTGTGTTATTAGAAAGCTGTTCTGCTTCCGGAGGCTGTGAATTCCCTGCAAATTCACCAAACTGTCTTATTCATCTTTCTATTCCAGCACAGTGTCTGGTCCGTAAGAGGCCCGAATATTTGTGGAATGCACATATGCTGCCCATAAAAACAGATTAGAGGAATAAATCCAGTGGTTAGATCTGAGAACTCAGTTCAACAAAGAGGGCAGAATTGGGTGGGGTGGTGGGGGTCACTGGGGCTTTCCTACAGGCTCCTGAAATCACCCTTTATGGATTTCCTCCTACTTCTTTGAACTTAAAAATTATTATTAAGTAAAACAAAGGGACACCTGGGTGGCTCAGTGGGTTAAAGCCTCTGCCTTCGGCTCAGGTCATGATCCCAGGGTCCTGGATCGAGTCCCTTATCAGGCTCTCTGCTCAGCAGGGAGCCTGCTTCCCTTCCTCTCTCTCTGCCTGCCTCTCAGCCTGCTTGTGATTTGTCTGTCAAATGAATAAATAAAATCTTAAAAAAAAAATAAAGTAAAACAAATGGGACTCCTGGGTGGCACAACTGTTGAGCATCCGACTCTTGGTTTTGACTCAGGTCTTCGTTTTGACTCAGGGTCATGAGATCAAGCCCCACCTTGGGCTCCATGCTCAGCTGGGAGTCTGCTTAAGACTCTTTCTCCCTCTGCCCCTTGTCCCCATGCTTTCTCTCTCTCTTTCTCCCTCTCAAATAAATAAATAAACCTTAAAAAAAAAAAAAAAAGTAAACCAAAACACAGAGAGGTGCACAATCATAAGGGGACACAGCTCCATGAATTCTCGGAAACCCATGTAGCCAGGATCCACATGAAAGTTGGGACCACACTAGCATGCTACAATGCTGTTGGCTTGTCCTGTTGTTGGCTACTTCCTCCTCCCAGGGAGCCCCCTTATCCTGACTTCTAACATTATATATATATATATATATATATTTAATATATTGTGCAATTTCACAATGTCATTGCATGGAGTTGTATTTTGTTCATTTTTATTATCTGTCATATTCCAGTGTAAGAATACACTGTACTTTGTTCTGTATTCACCTGTTGATGGACACTGGATTGTTTCCAGTTTTGGACTATTACCAATACGACTTCCCTGAACATTTTAGTATATGTCCTTTGGTGCTTTTGACTCACTTTTCTGTTGGATGTGAGTAAAACCTTAGAGCGACATAACCAAGTTAGAGGGTATGTTTATGTTTGACATCACTAGATAGCACCAAGGAGTTGTCCCAAGTGGTTTACCAATTCATACACTCACCATTCTGTCTGCAAGTCCCTACTGGTCTATGTCCTTATCAATACTGGTCATTGTCAGTCTTTTTAATGTTAGTCATTATAGCAGATGTAGAATATTATTTATTTTGATTTTAATTTGCATTTTTCTGATGACTAATTGGGGAAAAGATGAGCATTTTTCATTTGTTGAAATATATGTATTTGAATATTCTTTTCATGAATCTGTTTATTTTTCAAGACTATGCCTTACTGATGGGATTTTTATTTTTAGCAAATATGTTATTGGTTGTACTTCTTAGAAGTGATCAAATACTTATTTCCATAAATTCAGGATGCCTATGGTAAATTGATTGCTAATTTCTTTTCTTTACTGAGAAAGGTCAATATTTAGAAGTGCATTTTCTATACATTCCCTATTCTCAAGGAGACCTTGTAGCTTTGGCATGGCCATCAGATATGTTATAGTGTATATTTTAAAAATGTATTTAAAATAGGTGCCTGGGTGGCTCAGTGGTTTAGGCCGCTGCCTTCGGCTCAGGTCATGATCTCAGGGTCCTGGGATCAAGTCCCACATCGGGCTCTCTGCTCAGCAGGGAGCCTGCTTCCCTATCTCTCTCTCTCTCTCTCTCTCTGGCTGCCTCTCTGACTACTTGTGATTTCTCTCTGTCAAATTAATAAATAAAAAAAGCTTTAAAAAATATATATTTAAAATAAAAAAATTTTTTACTGACCAACAAAGGCCCAAGTCTGGACCAGGGCTATCATTTGTCCTTTCTATGCATTACTCTGTCAGACAGAACCAAAATGCTGTGCAGATTTTCCAACATTCAGGAGTGACATAGAACTGGGCAATGAACAGCCTGCCTAGATGTGCTTGGTCTTGTCTGATCTGGTATCCCTGATTTCCATCCACTCCCTGCACTTGTACTCTCACTCCTGCCCAATCCCTGTGAGCTGAGCCCCTGGGGGCACTGTTTGTCCCTGGATGCTGCCTGTTGGTTCACCTTTAGCTTCTGGGCTCTGCACCCCCTCCTTCCCCACCCCAAGCCCTGCTCAGACCCGGAAGTTCCAAAGCATTGTGTTCCATCCATGGTCCTTTGAGATTTCTTCCCAGAGTGTAAGCATGAGTCAGCATTTAAAAAATCCATTATATCTGGAATTACAAAATATCCTGTGGTCCCTGGATTGTGTGGTGAGCATTCCCAAATATTTTATTTCTACAGTTCATTACAGTTGATAACCAGGACAATGATACAGAGCCCTGAGAGATTTATCATGCAGGGGAGGAAAAGGGGGCAGAGTCTGATCATTCATTTAAGCATTTTTCAGTAGAAGAGGGGCAGGCTCACCTTGGGCTAATTTGTATAGTCAGATAAATGAGCACGTGTTGTGCTCCCCCAGTGAGCTGTCAGGCGTATATAAATGTAGTCTGGCTTGTGTCTATTAATTCTCATCTCAGCAGCAGATGCAGTATTTGCCACTGAGTAGTTTTTAATCAGCCTGTGACATCTGCATCTAAATAAATTGGCTTAATGTTGACATAAATGATTACAGTTGGAATGGCTCAGATACACGGATGCCCTTTCCTAGTCACAGCCCCTTCTTTGAGGGACGCTTAGACTACGCATGACCCCCTGATGCACAAAAGGTCTCATGAGGTTGTGATGACATTTGATGGTGACGTGGACCCAGTGCTTCACTGATCACGAGGCAGAGTGACATGGCAGACCAGGAGAGCTGCGGCGCTCTAGACACGGGGAAAACTCCTTCCTCTTACCCACTCCTGAGCTCCCGCTTGTTTTAGTCATTTTCCATAAAATAAAGCTGCTGCTTTTGTGCATTGTCAGCAAAAATAGAACGTGCACAGACGCTTCTGGTGGCTGATTTCATTCGGAGAGCCGTTAAGCCCCACATTTTCTGCATTTCTCTTCGGAATCATCACCCTCTTATTTCTTTAGTGTCTCCGGAAAGATTTATAACAAGTGTGTGAAGGGACACACTGTCCTTTCAGCAGGAGCACAAGGCTGGCTATGCAAGGACACAAGCCCAAACACTGACACTATTTTTGGAAATGCTTCATAGGAATGTACTACATGTACCAAATCAAATGATTTTGTGGGTTTAAAATAACTATTTGGGTGTCAAACTTATCTTTACTGACAAAATTATTCAAAGTAGCTAACAACCACTTTGTGCCCCCACCCCGCTATTTTGCTCACCCCTCTCATCTGTCACTCACCCCTGCCTGTGAAAGTGGTTCCGCCACCTGCCTACCGCCTACCAAGGCAACTCGTCTACCTCCACCACAAATGCACCTTCCCCCTACTCACTGTTCCCCCATTCCTCATCTCCTCAGGAAATTGCTATTCCATTTGCCCAGTTGTTCAGGACCCACAACTAGGGGTCCGCTTTGACTCCCCTCACTCCGTCATAGCTCATGAATGGTGAGCATGCATTGTTGCATCTGTCCCCCAACATGCCCCACAGGGGACTGCTTCCCTCCACCTCCAGCACGACCACCCCCACTTTAAAATGTTTTTTATTTATTTGTGAGAGAGGGGGAGAGCGAATGAGTGAGTGGAGGAGCAGAGGGAGAGGGTCCCACAGACTGTGCATGGAGCTGAACCCAACGGGGGGCTTGATTTCAGGACCCTGAGATCAAGACCCGAACCAAAACCAAACCCCAGGCACCTCCCTCATCCCACCACTCCCGTTAAAGCTGCCCATCATCACTTTCCTCCTCTTTGCTCCTCATGGGTCCATCCCTCCATGGAGCCACAGCGATGTAATAATGTTAATTCAATCCTAGCATTGCGCAAACTCCCTCACTGGAGGGAAAAAAGCCTCAGGCTCTGCACAGTGGCCTACAACCCTCCTCCTTTCTAGAAAGCTCCCTCTTGCTCATGTTCCTGCAGCTGGGCTGGCTTTATTTCAGTTTCGTGAACCGGCTCCTACAAATCAATAAGAAACTAATAACACAAGAGAAAAAAGGACCGTAACTTCCAGGCTGAGCTGATTGCTCCCCAGAGCCTCGGCAATGTCTCCATGGGGGAAAGGCAGAGCCAGATCCCTATGGGAATTCAAAGTTTGGTTTCAGGCAGGTCTTTCATTGCAGGGGCTTGATGAGGATTGGGTATAAAGATTTACACTGGTGAAAACAGCCAGATGAGTATCTTGAGGCAAACGGGCTTAGCACTTAAAACAGTTAGTAGTTTGTATTAAAGAGTTGTTGGGTCTTTCAAGACGTTTCCTTGGGGTGCTGGGGTGGCTCAGTTAGTCAGAAGTCTGCCTTTGGCTCAGTCCTGATCCTGGGGTCCTGGGATCCAGCCCCTGGGCTCCCTACTCAGGTGGGCAAACTGTTTCTCCCTCTGGGTGTGCTCTCACATCTCTCTCTCTCCCAAATGAATAAATAAAATCTTGAAAAAAAAGTTTCTGTCATGAATAATCAAGTTATATGCCTGAGCAAGAGTGTCCTGGAATAGTAAAGTGATGGTAGGGGAGACAGTGGACTAGTGATGTTAGGTTAATGTGCTGTCTACACTGTAGAGGGTCAGGGAGCGACCGTGCCCACGCGGAGATCGTTTCTGTCTCAGGTCCCCACTGTCCTGTGAAGGTGGATGGTTTGGGTTCTCAGAACAATCAGTCCACAGAAAAGAAAATACAAATGTCTCTGAAGTATATGGAAAAATGCTCAATTTGACTCATGATGAGAAATATACTTGGAAACTGTACTGATAGTTTTTCACCTAGTAGATTTTCAGAGACCAAAAGTCTGAGAATGGGACGGTGATCTGGCAGCAGCATCTGTCACCCCATTGATTGCCAGGGTTTATTTGGCTTATCTAGAAGGCTAGCCAGTGTCCTCGCCCTCCCTTGAGGCTCCAGGGGCTTCCTTCCGGAGGCTGCACTCCCAGTGACCTTCCCCAGTAGAGGAGGACCCATCCTTGGTCAAGGGCATAGGAGTAGCTATACTATCCTGCTAGAAACTCCAAACAAGCTATCAAGGTCCATCTGTAGGACAACGTAGGGTAGGTAGTCAAGCTTCCAAGACTCCAGACACATACGCTGCACGTGGCCGTCTGCCTCTCTTTAAAAACAAAAAGTTTGATAAAACCTTATGATAAAGAGGAAATGGGGGTGGGGGCACCTGGGTGACTCAGTTGGTGAAGTGTCTACCTTGGGCTCAGGTCACGATCTGGGGGTCTTGGGATCCAGCCCTACCCCCAACCCCTTCCAGTGCCTTGCTCAGTGCTCAGAGGGAAGTTTGCTTCTCCCTCTCCCTCTGCCCCCCCGCCCCGGCTCAGACTCTCTCTCTATCTCAAATAAATAAATAAAATCTTTTTTAAAAGGGGGGGGAATTAGTAGAATCTATAGGGAGGGTGATCTCACACTATCTATTAAAATTATAAATACACAGACCTGCTGTGCAGTCACTTGTAAGTACTTACCCAGCCAGACTGCTAATAACCAAAGGAGGCAATATCCTTTTTTTTTTTTGGGGGGTCCTAAGATACATTTTGGGAGGTGCTACTTTAAGAGATAGAAATCAGCCCTTTGATTTTGATAAAGTTGCAAATATTTTTCTCAGTGTTTTTACTTTGCATATGGTGATTTTTGCCATGTGAAATTTTGTAATTTTATGTTGACAAATGTTTTGATCTTTTTTTAATGGCTTCTGGATATGTGTCATACTACAAGATTATAAAAATATTCTGCCCTGATTTCTCTTTGTTTTTTTGGTTTTTTTTTTTTGCTTCATTTTTGGTGTTACATTTAAGTTTCTCGTCCAGTTTATTTGGGTATAAATTGGAGTACAGTTTCGATAATCCATATAATAACTCAACGCTATTCTTTTTTCCCTGTGGTGACTCACTTGTTCCACTACAATTTACTGAGTCCAGCTCCAAGCATAGACTAATTTCTCACAAATATTTAGTTCTGGATTCCCTAGTCTGTTCCATAATTTTTGGTCTGTTGGTATAATGTACCACATTCTTTTAGTTATTGAAGTTTTATATCAGGTTTAAATACTAGTAGAGTTAGTTGTACCTCTTTACCTTCTTGTTCAGAAATTTCCTGGCTCTCCTAGACTGTTCATTTTCCATGTGAACCATTTTATTTTATTTTATTTTATTTATTTTAGAGAGAGAGAGAGAGAGAGAGAGAGAGTGTGTGTGTGTGTGTGCACGTGCAAGGGTAGGAGAAGGGCAGAGGGAGACAGAGAGAACCTCAAGCAGACTCCGCACTGAGTGTGGATCCCAATGCAAAACAGGATCCCATGACCCTGAGATCATGACCTGAGCCAAAACCAAGAGCCCAGTGCCAACTGAACCACCCAGATGCCCTAATGCATGTGAACTTTAGAACAGGCTTGCCTAATTCCATTATCTAAAAATCTCATTGGCGAACTTATTCATTGTGTTACATTTATGCATGAGCTTAGGGGCATTTATATTTTATGATGTTAAGTCTTCCTATCCAAGTTCATAGTGTACCTTTATATTTGTTCAATTTTGTCTTGTGTCCTTCAATAATATTTTAATGTTTTCTTCAATAGCTATTTCACATTCTTACTGTGTTTATCACAAGGTTTCTTCTTTTTTGTTCCTAATGTAAATGGGAATTTCTCATATCCATATCTATTAACTGGTTGTTGTTAGTAGATATGAAGCATTTTGAGTCTGTATATTTATTCTGTACCCAGACATGATTTGGAATTATCTTACTGTTTATAATATAATATTAGTTGGATCCTCTAGGGATGCAATCATATTGTCTGCATATGATGATCACTTCACCTCCTTTCCAATTTTATATATAAATTTCCTTTTGAATACTTGCTTGAGCTAATACCCTAAGCACAATATTAAATGATAATGATGATGGGGAGTATCGCTGTCTTATTTTCAATTTTAATGAGATTGCTTCTAATATTCCTTCATTAAGCACGATGCTAACTTTTGGGGTGAGATAGATATGGTGTATCATGGTAAGGAAGCACCCTTCTTTTCTCATTCTATTAAGAGTTTTACCAAGAATGTATATCAGATTTTATCAAAATTTTTTCACATTTATGAAGAAGATCATAGGGTCTAAATTTGTTGGTAGAGATGAGTAGATTTTCTGATACTTAATCATGTTCTTATTCTGTGATTGAACCCTACATGTCATTATACATTAATTTTTAAATTATTTGCTGGATTATTTTGCTAATTTTTAAAGGGTCTTTACATCAGTTTTTTATATCTTTTTTGGTATGTGTCTGTTAGCTTTGTGGGGTTTTGGTGTCAGTGGTTCATATACTTTATAAAATCAACATGAATGTGATTAGGGTCATTGGCCCATCTCTGAACCAGTCTCCTTCACCAGAGAAACAATCGGGCTTAGGTCACATGACCACTCTTGGAAGGTGGGGTTAGTTTCTTATTTACTTATTAAACCACTTATTGAGGTATGACTGACATCCAAAAAGTCATACATATTTAATGTGTACCACTCGATGGCTTTGGAGATAAGTCTACATCTCTGAAACTATCACCGCAGTCTATGCTATAAACATATCCATCATCTTCAAACATTTTCTTCCATCCTTTTTTTTTTTTTTTAAGATTTTATTTATTTGTTTGACAGAGAGATCACAAGCAGGCAGAGAAAGAGAGAAGGAAGCAGGCTCCTGGCTGAGCAGAGAGCCCGATGTGGGGCTCGATCCCAGGACCCTGGGATCATGACATGAGCCGAAGGCAGCGGCTCAATCCACTGAGCCACCCAGGCGCCCCTCTTCCATCCTTTTTTAATTATTATTATTATTCGTGTGTGTGCATGTGATAAGAACACTTAACATAAGATCTCCTGTCATAGCAAAATTTTAAGTATACAATATGGTACTATTAACTACAGGCCCTATACTGTATAGTAAATCTCTAGGACTTACTCATATTTTGTAATGGAGACTTCGTACTCTTTGACTAATATTCCTTCCCCCAGCCTCTGGCAACCAGCATTCTACTGTCTGCTTCTAGAAGTTTGACTATTTTAGATTCTTCATATAAATGATTTCATCTGCTGTTTATCCTGCTGTGTCTGGCTTATTTCACTAAGCTTAATGTCTTTCAGGTTCATCTACACTGTTGCAAATGTCAAAATTTCCTTCCATTTAAAGAACAAGCAATACTTCATTGTATGTATATACATATGAAGTTTCTTGATCCATCATTGAGTGATGGGCGTGTAGGTTGTTTCCCCACGTTGGCTATTGTGACTAGTGCTATAATGAACAGTGGGGCGTTAATCTATCTTCAATATCTTGAATTCAATTAATTTGTGTATACACCCAGAAAAGAGATTGCTGCTTCATAGGGCAGTTCTACTTTAATTTTTGGAGGAACTTCCATACTGTTTTCCAAATCGACTGCACCAATCTGCATTCCCATCAATAGCACACAAGGATTCCTTTTTCTCCACATCCTTGTTAACATGTGTTATCCTTTTTTTTTTTTTGTTTTGGGATATTTTTTAAATTAAAAAAAAAAATCCTAACAGAGTGATGTGATATCTCATTATAGTTTTTTTTTGGGGGGGGGGTCAAGGTTTTATTTAAATTCCAGTTAGTTAACATACAGTGTAATATTAGTTTCAGGAGTAGAATTTAGTGATTCATCACTTACATACAACACTCCGTGCTCATCACAAGTGCCCTCCTTAGTGCCCATCACCTATTTAACCCATTCTCCCCACCTACCTCCCTTCCAGCAACCCTCAGTTTGTTCTCTGTAGTTAGGAGTCTGTTTTATGGCTTGCTTTCACCTCCTCCCGGACCCTGCCCCATGTTCTTTCATTTTGTTTCTTAATCTCATTGTAGTTTTGAGTTGCATTTTCCTGATGATTAGTGATGTTGATCACCTTCTCATATATCTGTTGGGTATCTGTATGTCTTCTTTGGAGAACTGTCTACTCAGTTCCTTTGCCCATTTTTTAGTTGGGTCATTTTATTTTTGGTTCCTGAGTTGTATTTTGGATATTAACCCTGTATCAGATATAATATGGCCTGCAAATATTTTCTCCCATTCCATAAGTTCCTTTTTCATTGCTGATTGTTTCCTTTGCTGGGCAGAAGCTCTTTCATTTGATGTAGTTCCATCTGTTTATTTATTTATTTATTTTCTGTGCTTTTGGTGTCATGTCAAGAAGCGATGGCCAAAATCAATATCAAAAAGCTTTCTGCCTGTGTTTTCTTGGGGTCAGTCTCACAGGAAGTTGAGCTAAGGGTTGGTTCCTTCAAAGCAAAAGTTGGGTCCCCTTACCTGAAGAAGGACAGATACTAGTGGAGAAAACACCAGATGTCCCATCACAAGCAGAATTGATTATAATTCAGCTTGGATATTCCAAACTGCAGACAAGAAGTTTCTCTGCTGGTAATTGTGTGAGTCATCAGGAGAACTTTTATCAGTGCTGGACCAAAACCTTCCAGACTTCTTTTATGTGGGAGAATAAAATCCTAATTTGTTTAAGCCATTAATGGAACAATCTTCTATATGGAAATAAAAACTAGACACATTTTCCATGTTGACAAAAGCCAATGCAAGTATTTCCATGGCCACTGGAAAATCCAAGGACTAGAGTTATTTTGTGGTATTCTGTTTCAAGGTCCCAGCGTGAATTCAAGAGCAAAAGAGATGCATGGGTTTGAACCTCCTTATTTGTAAGCCAGCTGATATGGATTCCTTTTTGAAAACACTCCTCTATTCCAGTATGCTACAATCTTCTTAATAACAAAATGCTGGAAATAAAAGCAAGTATTAAGTTTAACATAATTTTCATGTTCTCAAGAGTCTCTGTGAAAATATCTGATTTCCATTTGGTGGTAGTTCAAGTGCTTTATGAAATATTTATGTGGAGAAGATATTCTTCCTTTCTGTCTTTTTATTCAAGACTTCTCATTTAAACTTGTCCTAGATAAAATCAATATTAACTGATGCTGTAAAAGAATTTAGAACTGTTTTAAACAGCTGCCAGGACAGTTTAATTCAAATCACAGCAAGTCCAGGGGGAAAGAAAGTTAATGTGAACCTCTTAAACACAGCATTTAGGAAGTAAGTGTTCAGTGATAACCCAGAGTAAAATAACCTGCATAAAAATGGTAAAACATTTAGATCACTAATTTAAAAAGGATGCTAGTAATTAAAGAAATAAGATAATAGTTCCGGCACTTGTGGCTAGGCATAGGCAAGTCATATTTATTTTTGTAAAGACTCTTCAAAGACATGTATAACTCCCATGACTTAGAATTTGTGTTTTCACACTGCATTTTAATTTGATTGCTCTTTAGGTAGGAGATATTGGGAGTGGAGAAAGGGCACTGTGGGGAAGAGGAAAGAGCATGAACTGTGGACTTCAGAAGATGGGGGTCTCCTTCTAGTTCTACTGTTGCCCAGCTGAGAGTTGTCATTACCTTCCTTAATGCTTCCTCCTCCTCCTCAGAAAAGATCGTCAAGAGTCCCATCCCGTTTTCATGTCCTGTAATTCTGCGAATCATAGTGGTGCACTTTACAAAGTAAGCATGTAAGCAATAAAAAGAAAGAAAGAAAGAGAGAAAGAAGGAAAGAAAGAAAGAGAAAGAAAAAAAAAAAAGAAAGAGAGAGAGAGAGAGGGAAAGAAAGAAAGAAAAAAAGAAAGAAAGAAAGGAAGGGAGAAAACCTTCAAGTGCCTGTCCTGATAATAAACTAAAATCCACTGAGCATTGTGCATCAATGTATTCATACATGTGTCTACAGAATATATATGTTATACACATATAGCATATTCAACATACACACAAGACATCACACACATAGATGATACACTTCACATATATGAAATACGCATTGCTCATACACTAGATATGATGCATACATCGTATATGTGTGACATAGCTACAAAGTATCAGACTCCTCACTGTAGGAAATTCATACAGCAGATGAAGAGAAGAGGTTCAAAGTACACACTCTTCAGCCAGACTCCTCTGTATGTTCAAGTTCTGGCCGCTCCACTTGCATACTGGGTGACTCTAGACCATTAACTTAACCTCATTGTACCTCAATTTTGTCTTCTTTTATTGGGTTTCTGCCTTATGGTCTGGGGTTAGGATTAAATGAGATAATGTGTAAAAAAAAAATATGCCTATATTAGTGCCTGGAGTTTTGCATGCATTCCACACATTACCAAATGGTATCATCCCATTTAGTTTTCCCAAGATCTCTATCAAGTAGGATTTTGGTTTACAACCTTGGGTGCTTTCCAGGTGAAATCTGAGACTGGGTCCCACACATAGAGGACAAGGAGAAACTAAAGAAAGGGGCAGGTCACTCCAGATTCTTAGGAGGCAATTTGAATAAGCAAGAGAACTTACATACCAGGTTTGTCTTCGGTGACAGCAAGATGAGTAGATCTCCACACCTGCCCACCAGAATCTTAGAGGTTTATATGGAGATCTTAATTGGGTTCAGTCACATATTTAGTCCAGATGGTCTCAACAGCACCTTGTTTTCTCAAGGCTATGTCTTTGAATAGCTCTGGCTACTGAAAGAGTGGGTAGAAAGTACATTTCCAGGACATGGGTGATGAGCCTCTAACTGCCCAGGTAACGAATTCGCAGGTCATTTGGCCACCACATTCCTCTGATGACCTTCTCCAACTTAGAGGTTTCTATTTCCATATTATGTGACATCTGAAGGTGAAGAGACTGAGTAATTTGCCCAGCTTTGGGACACCTGGGTGGCTCAAGTTGTTAGGCATCTGCCTTCGGCTCAGGTCATGATCTCAGGGTTCTGGGATCGAGCCCTGCATCAGGCTCCCTGCTCAGCGGGAAGCCTGCTTCTCCCTCTCCCACTCCCCTGCTTGTGTTCCCTCTCTCGCTGTATCTCTCTCTTATCAAATAAATAAATAAAATCTCTTAAAAATTTTTTTGCCCAACATCATCATGGCTCCTTACGCAACTGGTTATGGTAGACTGTTTGGTGCTGATCTCATGGCAGGAAATTATCAGGCAATGTAACAATGTCCCTTCTCTGTAGATTGTGTGGCTGACTTTTTCCCAAGCTGACTCCAGCCTTCAACCAAGCATCCAGGGCCATCCTCTGCGGGGGGAGGGGGGAAGTGGGGGCAGGAATGTCCCCTTTTATCTTTAAAGAGTAACTGAAAGTGAGAAGAGACAACAATGAAGACATTGTTGTCTGCAGGCAACTCTGGTGCAGAAAAAAGGGGAGACATCAATCTGCCAATTGTTGCAGAAAACTTCAATGCTTTGGGGAGAAGGTGGGTGTTAAATCATTGATAGATGCACAGGTTATACCTGTGGAACCCCAGGTAAGCTGAAGGTGATTTATCACACCACGTAAATGTTGCAGTTTAGGTCTTAGTTCTGGCCCTGGGAGATTATCGCAGGTAACCTCTGCAATTTATTGTATGAGATTCTCAGTGTGTGGGTCATCATACTCTGCGTCGATACTAGCATTCCTACAGGATGCTCTTGAAGTCATAGGGTATGAGAACCTCACCACAAAGAGAAGTATTACTCTCCTTGTGGCCAGCTGTTCCCCAAACGCCCATGAACGTGTGCGAGTGTGGGAGCATGTTTTACTCCTGTGACAAAATGCAAAAAACCCAAAAACCAAAAAAAAAAAAAAAACACCCAAAAAACAAAGCCAATTCTATTTGCATCTGTTTGTAGCATTTTTAGAACATCCTACGATATAATGCAGTTGAGTTATAACTCTGGAATAGATCCATGAAAAGAAATGGACCACATTTTTTCTTGAAAATTTTCTGTTCCATTAAATTCAGAGACCTTGGGATCTCCAATTAGATACCCAGTCTTCTGTCTCACAGGAACAGCCCATCTGAGCTAGCTGCTCCTACTACATGGTTCATCGGGAATAATTAGTCTTACCTTGCCGTTTACTAGCGTGTGACCTGGATTATTCAACATCGCTGTTTCTCAGTGGCTTAAAACTACAATGATTTATGTCTTACACCATATGCCTCCTGCAGGTTCCCATTGTTTCACCACATTGTACTACCTCAGGGACACGGGTTAGGAGAGGCTCCAACTCTTGGAGTCTTGCTGGTCAGCATGGTCACGAGAATCATGCATTGGATTTTAAAGGTTTCCACCTGCAAGTGCTACATGCTACTTCCCCTTATGTTTCATTGATCAAGGCACGTCGTATGGCCACAGCTAACTTCAAGGGGACAGGAAAATATAGTCCTACCAGAAAGTTCTTAGAAGAAGGAGAGACAGAAGTATTGACAAATGGTAGTAAGGCCAAATGTACTATCATTCACTTAATACTCTATTTCAATTATTTTAGCTCTGGTTGAGATAATTTGACATCCTGATTCCGGAATGAATTGTATTGACTGCCGAATTTTGAGATTCTATGGCATTTCCCTAAAAACTTTCTCTAGCCTCCTAGAGAGCCCCTGACTAGTATGTGTATACTACACTTGTTCAATGGTTTCAAGTCTACTTTCTCCCTAAGGTGAGCATGAGAATTCTATCACATTCTTTATTGAAATCAAGACACATTATTTTTATGTTTTGCTCTCAACTTACAAATGTAGGGCGTCTATCAAGAAAGGAAATGATGTGGATTAGGGTGAAGATTTGATGTTATGTAAGTTTGGAATAATAGGAACTAATGATAATTGGTTTTTTAGTTCTTATTTAAAGGTAGAACCAACAGATTTTCAATAAATTCTGTTAATAAGACATGGTAATATATTAGTTGAACTTTTTAGTTCGGTATTTGGGGGTTTTGCAGATGGTTGGGAACTGTCAACCAACTACCAAATCACCCTTCAGAGCCGGAGAAAAAACCCACTTTTTCAAGAATGATAATAGCAATAACAATAATAAACACTTGCATGATATTTAGTGTCTGGTTGTTTAGGGCCAGAACACAAAGCAGTATGTCCTATTGTCCAGAACCAATCACACAGCTCCACCTATCATCAAGGGGTCTGGGAGATTTAGTCTTTCTTTTTAGCTTGGAGAAAAAGGAAATGGTCTTGTATTGTCTCTGCCATAGTCTGCTTTTTTTTTTCTTTTTAAAGATTTTATTTATTTGTTTGACAGAGAGAGATCACAAGTAGGCAGAGAGGCAGGCAGAGAGAGAGGAAAGGAAGCAGGCCCCTGCTGAGCACACAGCCCGATGCGGGACTTGATCCCAGGACCCTGAGATCATGAACTGATCCCAGTACCCTGAGATCATGACCAGAGCCAAAGGCAGCAGCTTAACCCACTGAGCCACCCAGGCACCCTCTGCCATAGTCTGCTTATTCAAGATTAAAGACAGAATCCTTTTCCAAAAGCTAAACAGTATCTGGAAAAGTCAGAAATCAGCACCCAGAAAATAAAGCCAGTGTCAATTTTTTTCCCCATATTTCAAAGTGATACAAATTCACACACCAAGGTGTTGCCGGTAAAAAAATATAAGTAACAGTGTTTTAATTTTAGCTTTAATTTTAATTTTAACTAATTTTTAATTGGCTTACAAACTTCCTCACACTTCATTTGAGTGTGTGTGTTGATGGAAGGGAGTGAGTAGCACCAGTGCATTTTTTTTTCAGGATTTAAGGTTAAGAAAAGTTAGTTTTGGGAAAGAATTCATATTCCAGGACACAGAAAGTGGAAGAAACACCTGAACGGTGAGACTAGTACCAGCAGAGGGTGCTGGCGTGGCATAAAATTAAGATTTTTTTTTTTTTTTTTTTTTTTTAAGAAGTCTCAGATAAAAGACTATGGGTGTGAGGGAATATGTAGTAACTGTTTGATCCATTTGGAGGTATGAATTTCCCCTGCTGAATGTAGCTGCATCTAGGTTTCGACGATTTCCTGCAACGACCACATGAATTTTAGGCATCTTTCTAAGCACAAAAGCCTGACATTTGCTCCTCCGTGTGCAAGACTGGGAAAAGCTCGGCAGTTTACCTCCTGTGTTCACTGGACACTTTAGCGGCTCCTGCTTGCCCATCTGTGGCACGTCCCTGCATGGGTTCACGTGGATTCTCTACTATTTATTCGCCCAGCTTTTACAAAACTATTTTCGTGTACCCTAAAGAAAAATTTGCCCAACTGTCAATCCACGAGAGTCGCATTTTCTTTTCTCACGAGGCCACCTTAAACAGAAGCTAACTAGTACCTGGGAGTCTATACCTAGAGGTTGTGAAAGGTCAGGTGGTGGAGACAAAGCCGGTTGCGTTTATGCAACGGAAAAGGACCTCCTTGGCTGTCAAAGCATGAGCCAGCCTAATCGGGACGGTTAGAAGAGTCCCCCCACCTCATCCCTTTCCCCAAGTAGGTCACGGTGGATGTTTCTTCTACACAGAGCTCCGTAGTAAATCCTGGCAGGGCCTTTGCGAACCTGCGCTTCTGAACTGCTCTTGCAGAAGACTGACATCGTTCTGGGCTGGGAGTCAAATGACCCACTGGGTTCCAGTCCAGCCTGTCTGGGCCTCAGTTTCCTCGGCGGCTCAACGACAGGGTTGGACACTGATCTTGAGGTCTCTTCCAGCTCTCAAACGCCACAGTCAGACGTTTCTGAGTTGCACGGCCGGCTCCGCCCTCGGGAAAGAGCCTGAGAGGAAGGAGACTCCTCGGTCAGCACCAAGGACAAGGGTCCGGGGCCCGCGGAGCCCACACCAGGGCCTTTCCCAGCAAGCCCCGCGGATGAGAGGGTGTCAGGGCTCCTGGGTTCGGCGGCGGCGCCGAGCCGGCTGTGTGCGCCGGGGGCGTGCTGCGGGAGGGGGGGGGGGGAGAGTAGCCCCGGGGAATGAGGTAAGGCCGGGCCCCGCAGCGGTCCCACCGATTCTGCGCCAAGAGGCCGCGGACGGCTGCTGCGAGCCGGCGCCGCCCCGCCCTCCGCTCGGCCGCTCGGCACCTGAGGGCCCCGTAAAGTCCTCCCCGTGCCGGCGTTGACCCCTCCACCACCTCTGCTTCCCGAGCACCGCCTAGCTCCCCGCCCGGCCCGCGCCGCCGCTGCAGCCCCTCGGGGTCCTTTTGGATACACCTTCGACTCTGTCCGCACCCCTCAAGCCTGTGGGCCCGGAGTCGACCTTTGCGCTCCTCCCGTCCCAACTCTCGGCTGGGGAAGGGTCCCCACGCCCCTTTCCTCGCGAGCCGGCGCCCTCCCGGAGCCCCGCCCCCGTTTGCCCCGCCCCTCAGGCCCCGCCCTCCGTTGCCCCGGGAACCGCGGATCCCAGCAGCTGCAGGAGGCGCCCGGCCCAGCGGAGCAGCCCTCGCCGCCACCGCCGCCGCTCCCGCCGCCACCGCCGCCGCGCCCCAGCTCCGGCTTCCGCTCCCGCGCCCACTTGGTCGGCCATGCCGCCCCGCCGCGCCCTGGCGCCCGGTGCGCAGCTGTTGCCCACGTCGGCCCTGCTGCTCCTGCTGCTTGGCGCGGGGCCCCGCGGCGGCTGCCTGGCCAGCCCGGTGCCCGCCGCGCCCCTGCCCGCGCCCGGGCCGTGCGCCGCGCAGCCCTGTCGGAACGGGGGCGTGTGCACCCCGCACCCGGCGCCCGACCAGCAGTCCCCAGCCCCTGCCGGCGAGCCCGGCTACAGCTGCACCTGCCCCGCCGGGGTCTCTGGCGCCAACTGCCAGGTGAGTGGACCGGGCGGGCGTGGGGCGGGACGCAGGCCGGGGACCAGCAGCTTCTCTCCGCCCGACGCTGCGCGCTGCCCGGCGCGGGGATCCAGCATGCTTGACACCGGCTTCTCCTCCCCCGGGGAAGGGATGAATCTGGCCTCCCGGCGCGCGTGGTTACGAACCCCTGGCCGACCTTCCAAGTGCCTCTTCCCTGCCCACCCCAGTTCTCCTGCCGTGCCAGCTTGGGGCTCTGGTCGCGCGTCCCTCCAGCCCCGGTACTCCTGGCGCGACCGCTGGCCACCAAGTGACGCGCCCCTCCTGGCCCGGGCCAAGCCATGCTCGGTTAGAGGGGGATCTGGGTGCTCGCCGGGGCAGCTCGGGAGAGCCAGCTCCGAGCGTACCTGGCGACGCGTTCAATGTCCAAAGGGCCCCTGCTCCCAGTCCCGCTCGCCCCTGGGTGTGTCAGGATGCGCGTTGTGGGAGTCGGGTGATGGCGGGCTCAGTGCCAGGTGGTCGGACACTTTCTTTCCTTTCCTCCAGCCTTGAGGGCTCTGATCACGCAGCTGGAGGCCGAAAGGGCAGCTGCCTTTCCGCAGCCTGCGACCAGCCGTTTCTGGGCTTAGGAGGGGGTGTTGCAACAGTCAGAGGCGTTCGAGGGGACATTGTGCGTGGGGCTCGGTGTGTCGCGCTCCGGGCTGGCCGCTCTTCGAGGCGCACGCTTGGGTCGGGCTTGCAGGGCGTGAGCAGGGCACTGGGAAGCTTCGAGGAAGCGTGGGGCGGCGAGAGGGATGGGAGATGGCCCAGCGGCCGCCCGTGGATTTGGGATTTACAAGAGAATTTGGCAGAACATAATAAATGAGGATGGATTACAAGTATGCTAAAGCTCAGTGAAACCTATTAACCTAATAACATCAACATTTTCAGATAGGCGAGTCGGTAGCAGTGTGTGTGCTGGTAGAAAATCCCCAAGTCTATTCCAGGGCAAGGGCAAATAATGAACTTCTCTGTAATTATTCAGTTAAATTAGGTGAATGTGGAACATATCTGGGATCAGATGTTTTCTTTCATGCCTTTGGAGTGGAGGAGTTTGTTTCATAAACATTTTATAAAATGCTCCAAGAGTTACTTGGAGAATGCCCAAACGGTCTTTCTGTAGGAGAAGAAAGGCCACACATGAGATGAGATAAGCTTTAATATTTTCTTAATAGAGCTATTTGGGATTGAGAAGCTTGACCTTGACAGCCAGAATGTTTGCTATTTCCTAGAATTTTTTTTTTTTCTTTAAGGGCAAATTATCCGCCTGAATCTGTCTTTTCAATGTTGTGCCCTTCTTTGTTAACTGGTTCCAATAAGCTTTAATTTCCTCAAAGGGGATGATGATGATGATGATGCGATTGTGTGTGATATGATCATTACAGGTGAATTTGGGGCGTGATGACTCTTTGGGGGAATTTGCTGTGGGAGCCTTTCTAACCATTAGGACAAAATCTTGCTAACTAATTTCCCTTGTTGATTGATGATTTATATGACTTTTCCTGAAGAAATGAGTTGCCTGAATGCTTCTATCGAACTGCTGTTATATTTGCATGTCTGAATTCCATCCTTGAAAGAAATAGTTGATTCAGACTCAGTATAGTGGGGATGGACAGGAGAAGGCACGTTAGTGTGTACTTCAGTTTAAGTAAAGGGAAAGAAAGGCTGAACATTGGGAATTTAACCCAACTCTGAGATTGTGTGTGTGTGTGAGACTCAAAAATTATAAGGAATCCTCAAGAAAGGGAGAGAACTCTGTAGTGTTTCCTAGATGACTAATAGAGAAACATATTTTTTTTTTGTCCTAAGTAGTGACTTGATGTGTCATGTAATTCATCCAGAAAAGACTCACAAACTGATACCTAAATATTGTAGCACCAACTGGTTCAAAACAGATTTGGGTTTCTTGTATAGCTCCCATTCCAGCAGTGTTAGCTGTGGAGTGCTGACTTCCTGAGGAGAAGCAATGCCGGTATTCTGAGCTCCTCATTGGAGAGGGAGCTGAAATAAGTCTAATTCTAACAGTAAAGCTTAGCAAATTTGGAACCTCATCTAGCGTGGTTCCCCAGAAGAGCTTAACTGAGATGAGTCAGAGTCTTATAACCCCTAAAAAATTGAATCCTGATAATTTTAATTTAATCTTTCATGATCTTGGAGTAGGACTCTCATTTTCTGTGGGGGGGGAAAGAAGGCAATCTCAGTAGAGAAGATAAAGAGAGGGGGGGAAACCCTTACACACACTCAATTACAGATAAGGGGAATGGATGTTAGCCATTGCAGACTGGTGCTTACTGAAATACAACCTAATGCTCACTGGCTACATTGGAAATGGAATTTCACCTGTGTGTGAAGAGAAGCCTTAAGTGCCACCCCTCCCCCCATAGCAAAGACAGTAATGTTAGCAATGGAAACAATAGAACCTAACTCGGAAGTTTTATTTTTTTTTTCTCCTCTTTCCTTTTCTTTCTCTCTCTCTTTCTTTCTTTCTTTCTTTATTTTTTTATTTTTTTCAGCATTAACAGTATTCATTGTTTATGCACCACACCCAGTGCTCCATGCAATCCGTGCCCTCCTTAATACCCACCACCTGGCTCCCCCAACCTCCCATCCCCCGCCCCTTCAAAACCCTCAGGTTGTTTCTCAGAGTCCATAGTCTCTCATGGTTCACCTCCCCTTCTAATTTCCCTCAACTCCCTTCTCCTTTCCATCCTCTTTCCTTTTCTTTCTTTTCTTTTTTTCGAGAAAATTAAGAAACTCATACATCACTCGTTAGGGTTAAAATGGATTAAGGCTGTTTGCAGTCTCTGTGCTCGGCGGGCTGACTTGGGGCCAGCCGGTGGATCCAGGCGGCGCTCTGGTGGCGCACGGTGACAGGAACTCACTGGCTTTGGGAGATGTGTGGTGTGAAGGCAGGATGTGCGGATTTGAAGTTGAGCAGCCACAGTTAAACCTACTGGGACAGGTGATCTAAACTGACCGAGCCTCAGTTTCCTCATCTTTGAGAACCAGATCTACCATACAGGGTTTGTAAGAAAGGGTTTGATTTGGGTTTTTGATGTGTGATTGTTGACAGCGTTTAAGTCTCACCTCTCCCTCTCGCCTTTCGCTCCACATCCGGGTAAGCTGATCGCAAAGCCTGGGTGTTGGGGTGGGGTTCCAACACGTAAGCCCTGCCCATGTGTTCAAGCCCCGCCCATGCACTCCTAGCCCCACCCCCATCTGCAGCTTCCCTGTCCACGCCCCCAGGCCGGTTCCTTTCCCTTCCCTCTTTAGCCACCAGGGATCTATTTGGGAGCTGCCTGATCTCCCCAGAGAACCCCATTATGTGAGCAAGAAACCTTTTCATACCCTGCTGGGATGTGTGTGTGTGTGTGTGTGTGTGCCATTTTCAGTCTTGACATTCCAACCAAATTTTGAGTGGCTGCCCATCCTGTCTGTGGGATATTCACAACAGGATTTTTGGAAAGATTTCATTCATTAAGTGTTGTAAATCACTGAGCACCCATAGTTCCTCCATAAATGCTATCTTTTTTCTTTCTTTTTAAACTTTTATACACATTTCATATGCTCATTACCCAACTGTATGAGGTAGCTAGAGCAAGTGTCATCTGTCAAATGTAGAAATGAAGCTCATTTGACTGAATGACCAGTCTAAGATTAAACATTTTGATTGCCCTGAAAATCATACAACACTTAAAATACATATTTTCTAAGTCCTCTTTCACACTTAAACATGGTAAGTCACGATTCAATGGATTCTGAAATGTATATGGTAACCACCCCACAGAGAAATGATGGTGGTGATGGTGATGATGGTGATGATGGTGGTGGTGATGATGATGGCTGATAACTCTTTTCTCAAGCACTTGTCATGCACCAGCACTGTTTTGGGGCTTTACCAAAATAATTCACCACTGTTTACAGTCTCTGATAAGCTGGGTATTGTAGCACCAACTGGTAGCCACTGTCCTTGTTATGTAGATGACGTGTAGAAAAGTTGAATGACTGCCCCAAGGTCACACAGCTAGTCAGTAGTAGAGCTGGCATTTGACCAAGTAGCTGTTCCTTTTGGTTTTTGTTTTTTAAGATTTTATTTATTTGAGAGAGTGTGAAGGAGAGCACAGGCAGGGTGAGGCACAGAGGGAGAAGCAGACTCCCTGCTGAGCAGCAAGCCCCATGCGGGGCTCAGTCCTGGAATTCCAGGATCATGACCTGAGCCAAAGGCAGACACTCAACTGACTGAGCCACCCAGGCGCCCCCAAGTAGCTGGTCTGATGCAGAGCTGTAGAGTTTAAAGTCCAGCCCTGGCCCTTTGTTTGCTGTGTGGCCTTAAGCAAGGGCTATAACCTCTTTGACTGTCATCAGTAAAAAGGAGACCGAAGGATTTCTGAGACTGGTTTTGCTCTGAAACACGGAGATTGAACCACTCGGCTCACCTGGGGCAAAGGGCCGCAGGAATGACAAAGGCACAGCAAATTTTCCCTGTGCCACCCCCAAGCAGGGCTTTCACCTTAGGGTTAGAATTCTGGGTCCCAGCTGAAGTTCTTGTTCCCGTGATGACAAGCAAATGGGCACTAAATAAAAGATATACAAATATTTCTGGTGGGTTTGAAATAAACTCCCAACTTCAGAAAGATTGAGGCTGCTCTCCTCACCTTTTGGGTTCATTTGGGAAAGCAAGCAGGCACCAGAGGCAGCTACTCCTGGGCTGACTTTTTCTTTTCCTCCCTTCTCTTGGGCCAAAGTAGCAATTATTTAAATTATTTTAATTTGTGTGATTTTACTTGTAAAACTTTCTTGTGGTAATGAAATAATCCATTGCCAAATATTCAAGCCGTCAGACACCTGTTTATTTTTTCATCTCCTGTTCCTAGGACTCTTATCCTTTGGGATTATAATGAAAATGTGTCAGTTTCTGCACTTGGAGCAAAAAGAGGCTGCTTGCGTAGCTGCTTTTTATGCAAGTTAATTTTACCCACTAAGCTGATTCTATAATCCTCTCCTCTGATTAAACACGCTAACTTGAAACAACGGTTTTGCTTCTGATGAATCCATAAAAAAAAAAGATTCTATTTATTTATTTATTTATTTAGAGAGTGGTGGGGAGGAGCAGAGGGAGAGGGGGAGAGAATCTCAAGCAGACTCTGTGCTGAGCACTGGTGCCCAGGGCAGGGCTCCAGTCTCATGACCCTGAGTTCACAACCTGAGCTGAAATCAAGTCGGTTGCTTAATGGACTGCAACCCCCAGGTACCCCTGATGAATCCATTTTTGATGGAAGCTAGCTAACAAGCAACAAAAAAAAAATTCTGGCTCTTTGCACAGGATCAGTCTAGTGGACTTTTTGCACACACATGCACAAATAGGCTCACACACACACACACACACACGCACAAACTCAGGCACACATATATTCATTCCCAAGCTCACATGGTGATGTGTGCAAAATGTTCAATGTGTTACCTGAAGTGTCAAGAGACTGCTTCTTTCACTGGCTGTTCCGTCAACTTTTTGTGTCCTTGGGAAGGTAATTAAACAGCCTTGAACCTCAGTGTTCATATCTCTAAAATGGACTAATATGTTTGCTTTATTTTCTTCATAGAAGAGATGAAATTCACAAATGGGAATACAGTAAAGTTTATCAAGAAGTAGAAAGAAGTATGGGAGTTTTAAAACATTTTTTAAAACGGTAAAGCATTGCACAAATACTAAGTGTACCAAGAAAAGGATGATAGAATTTCTGTATAGAATATGATTATGCCAGGGGCACCTGGGTGGTTCAGTGGGTTAAAGCCTCTGCCTTCAGCTCAGGTCATGATCCCAGGGTCCTGGAATCGAGCCCCGCATCGGGCTCTCTGCTCAGCAGGGGGCCTGCTTTGTCCCCTCTCTCTGTCTGCTTCTCTCCTACTTGTGATCTCCATCTGTCAAATAAGTAAATAAAATCTTAAAAAAAAAAAGAATATGATTATGCCATTTTATTCCTGTCTGAGATTGTCTTTCTTCAAGGAACAGACTCAACCTTTTCTCCCCACTGGGATGAGTTATGTTACAACAGAAGTATAAAAAAGGGAACAGTTCCTTATATTAAAATTTTGATAGATTTGTTGTTCTTTTTTATTCTGAAATAAATGAATAATTTCTCAGAAAATTCCCCATGACTTCATTCTCCGTTGAAATGAATGAGAAAAGCTTGTTAAAATCCTGCAACAATTTAAGTAAACGAAACAGTTGCTTTTCTTGGTATTGTTAAATTGAAGTGATTTTCCTATTTTGTTTATCTAGTGCATTCTTAGGAAACGTCACTTTCCTCAAGGCATTCTGTCTTGAGCGTCTTTGCTTAAGCTTCTCATGTGACAGGGTACCTTCCAAAATGGTTTTGTTTATGCCTATACTTCATAAGCATCAAACAGGAAAGAAAACCTATCTGCAGCTGAAGGGTATTTGAGTCAGAACACAGAATGCCCAAGTAGTATTTTTAGATCTCCTTAGTGATTCAGTAGGCAGCTGTGGTCCAAACTGCTTAATCCAGTGGCTGGGACTATGGAATCTTGTCCCCCAAAGAGAAAATCCAATAACACAGCAAAGTTTTGTGGACAGAATTTCTTTTAATTACCCCTTCTTCCATTCTGGAGTCTCCCCTCCCCAACAACTGCTGTCCAGCCCTTTTGGCTTCTAGAATCCTCTGGGAGCTTTTGCAAAGGGGAGTGCCTGGGGTCCTACTGTCCCCTTGTCTCCCAGATTCTCACTGAAGTGGTCTGGGATGGGCCCTGGGCACTGGTGATTTTCTAAATGCTGTCCAGGTGATTCTACTGTATGATCAGCATGAGGAGCTCCCACTAGCTACTGCTTCCCCCACTCCGCCCTGCCCCATCATGGCCCCATAGTCCCCACCACCTGCCCAGCATGGGGCTAGCATGTGGCAGAGAAAACAAATACAGTCACACCTACTCTTGGTCATTCTCACCAGAAGAGCATCCTGGCCTTCTTGGCCCTCTTCAAATGGCAGAGTTTTGCATCTGAAAGTGGACTTGAAGTCTCCATGAAGGAGCCTGATGGGTGGAAAGAGTCCACTGTGCATTGGAATCCAGCTCTGAGTACGTTGGAGAGGAATTCATTGTCTTGTGACTTGGTTTTCTCATCTGTGAAAATGGGGTCCTGCGGCCAACCTTGCAGGCTATTGTAGCTTTGGAAAGTGTCTCAGTGACTAGCCTGAGAGACACCCAATAAAAAGGTAGTTTATTATAGATGTTGCACACATCTATAATAGGAATAATATTTATTTTATGCCATTCTTTACAAAAGTGGGGGGCCTAGAAAGTCCTTTCCCTTGGATAAAAAAAAAAAAAAATTCCTTTCCTTTGTGACTTCCAAAGAAACCAAAATTCCATCAGTAGAGATTCATTTCTTTGGTTGTGACATTTCAGATGCTAGAAGGCTTGGATTCTGGTGGTGACACCCCACAGCATTCACTTCTGTTGGTTCCTCCTTTGTACTCCACTTACCAAGTGGGGGCCAAGACCAGAGAACAATATGAACGGAGCATGCACTCATGGTTTATCCTTCTATGGAATCATTCATTCATTGCTTTATTTGAGCACTAACCTGTCTTCAGACAACTTTCATGATGTGAGTCTTTGATCATTGTCTGCAAGTGGAGGGTCTTCTCTGAATTGCCCTTCCCTGCTCTCCAGAGTAAGTGAGGGCAGAGCAGGAACCAGGACTGGGATGGGCACCCAGTGCAGGGGCCCCGAACAGTAGGTGCTCCATAAATATTGTTGAATACACCAGGGCTTCAGTGGGGTGCAGCTGTGGACACCACGAGGGCACTGGGCACCAAGGAGGGGGTTCTAGGCACTTGAGGAGGGGTGCTGTTTAGGAGCAGGAAGGCACAGGAAGACAGATTTAATCTGTTTAATAACTTCCCTGGTGCCAGGTCTGTTCTGAGCAGCACACCATAGTTTTCAGTAAACTCTTTGCAGTAGCCTTGGCTTTTAATCTTTCTAATAAAGCTTTCTTTTAACAACACTTGAATGATGAACTAAAGCAGGGGTGGGCAAAGGACAGCCCATATTGTATTTTTCCCTCCCCTTCACGCCAAGAGCTAAGAATGGTTTTAACTTTTTTAGTTTTAGTATTCATTTATTTATTTATTTAGCGAGAGCGTGAGGGATGGAAGAGGGGCGGGGGGAGAGACAGAAGCTCCAGCAGGCTCCACAGCCAGCGCAGAGCCCCACAAGGAGTTCGACCCCACAACCCTGAGGTTGCGACCAGAGCTGAAATCAAGAGTCAAGGGCAACCAACTCAGCCACCCAGGTGCTGAGTTTTAACATTTTTAAATGGTTGGAAAAAAGATAAAAATGAGTACAATATTTTGTGATGTGTGGAATTATAAGAAATTGAAATATCCATGCCCATCAGTAAGGTTTTATTCATCACAGCCTCACCCACACATTTCAGTATCGTCTGTCACCACGTCGGGGCTCTGGTGACAAAGTCGAGTCACTGTGATGGGACAGTATGGCCCCCAAAGCTGAAGATAGCAATCTGGCCCTTGACAAAGGAAGAAGATCTCTGAATGTTTCCATAAATGTTGGTGGAAGGAGTTTACTTTCCTGTTTTCTCTTATTTGACTTAGTTAGAGCCGGAGCCTCCTTGCTCCCCTTGGTCCCTTCTCCTTGAGGGGTGTCCAGAGTCAGGCTCTAGGGCAGAAAGCTGCGGGAAACACATGGACAGATACGCAGAGCCCTTGTCTTCAAACCGCTTTCATCTCAGGAGTCGGGCTGGACAGAATCTATCTTTTCATTGTTCATCAGACCTTGCTTGAATGTGTTTGGACACGGTAGTTACCGTCTGTTTCTAGGGAGGTAGTAGGGAGAGGAAATGCTGGCTGTCAGGGCTTGGAGTGGGAATTTAGAGGTTTAGAATCCCTCCCAGTGCCAAGCTTTTTAGGTTTCTTAACCCTGATTCCTCACTCATAAATAGGATGGTTGGAAGGGTTAAGGGGAGTAGTTTGGGGAACCCCTGCACAGAGTGCACCCTCTGGCCCTATAAACTATTTTTAGCAAAGTGGAAAGGATCTTTCAGTTCATGACTACTTGGGCGTGGGGTGGGTTTTCATGGCTAGGTGCCAGTGGGGGATCTGGGCCCTGGCATCTGGGTTCGAGTATAGTGTTTTAATATTACCCTACTGCATTGTCCCAGACTGCTCCATGTTTATGACTTTGAACGTGAGTGCCCGAGGGGACAGGGAGAGGAAGAAGGGCTAGAGCTTCCAGGTCAGGCGGTCTTCATTTTCTTGAACATGCTTCGGGTTTTTACAGTGTTAAGGTCTTTCTTTCTTAAAGAGAGAGAAAAGGCAGAAGGCTTTTGAAAAAGAGCGAGGATTGGAGAAATGAAATCAGTGTACTTCAAAGCAAAGGCTCTTGAAAAGAGAAAGATGTCTGCTATCTTTGCTCACAGTTCCTGAAAGCCAGCACATCCTTCAGAATTGCGATGTTGGCCCTTATCTGCTGCTTGTAGTTAATTTCAAGAAACATTTGTAATGACTTCTGGGTTTCAGAGGCAAATTGAAACTCCCTCCTTTGTGGAAGGCCTTCAGTGGTGGAAGTGATCACAAGAGATGAAAAAACTGGTTCTGGTTTTTTTTTTTTTTTTTTTTTTTTAAAGATTTTATTTATTTATTTGACAGAGAGAGATCACAAGTAGGCAGAGAGGCAGGCATAGAGAGAGAGAGGAGGAAGCAAGCTCCCCGCTGAGCAGAGAGCCCGATGCCAGGCCCTGAGATCATGACCTGAGCCGAAGGCAGAGGCTTTAACCCACTGAGCCACCCAGGCGCCCCCTGGTTCTGGTTCATGGGAAATCAGAACCAGGGTCTGGAGCAAATGGGCTGATCTCTGTCCAGTGGAAGGATGACCCAGGGAGGGGGGTGGCCAGTCCCCCACATTCAGGTCAGATTTCGGGAATATGTTATTTAAGGAAAAATCACATGCTTAATTTCCAAGCAACATGGAATGCATTAGAAGAGGCAAAGTGTTAAATATATCCTATGTATTACCTTAGAGAGGGAAGATTTTATATAGGAACCACGAAAAGAGACCCAAACCTCTAACTTCAAACAGACCTCCCCTATTGTTCCTCATACAAAGGATTTCCAGATCTTTTTTTTTTTTTTTTCATTGACTTATAACTTACATACAGTGAAATTCACCCTTTTAAGCCTCCGGGTCTATGACTTTGGACGTACAGTTGTATAACTACCACATAATCAAGAAAAGGAAAGGCTCATCTCCTCCCATGCATTTCCTCACACCACTTTGTCGTGAACTCTATCCCTGGCCTCCTCCTCTAGCCGCTGTTGGTTTGATTCCTGTCCTTATACTTCTGCCTTTTCCATAACATCATACAAATAAAATCACACAACACGTGTGCTGCTTCTACTTAACATCATGCTCTTGAGATTGATCCTCGTGGTTGAGCGTGTCCAGAGTTTGTCTCTTGGCTCTTGCCAACTAGTATTCCATTGTCTCTCACCAACCGATGGCATTTGGGTGGTTGCCAGTTCTTGGTAATTGAGCACAAAGCTGCCAGAAACGTTCACGTGCAGGGCTTTAAGTGGACATATGATTTTCATTTCCTTGAGTAAATGCTCAGGAGTGGGATTGCTGGGTCATGTTAGTGCAAGTTCAACTATATCAGAAGCAGCCAAACTGCTTTCCAGGATGCCTGTACCATCATGCGTTTCGATTGGTAGCAAATGTGAGTTTCAGTCGCTTGCATTCTTATCAGTTCTTGGATTTGTGGGTGATTTAAGATTTTCGCTGTTCTAAGAGGTGTGGTTTTAATTTGCATTTTCCTAACGACTAATGATTTTGAACATTTAAAAAAATACTAGTTGCTATGCTTATGTCTTCCTTGATGAAGTGTCTGTTCAAATGAGTTGTAAGAGTTCTATCAGTGTTTGGGGTGTAAAGCCTTGATTTGATATATGACTGGCAAATATTTTCTCCTAATCTGTGGCTTGTCTTTTCATTTTCTTTTTTAAAAAAGATCTATTTATTTTAGTGAGAGAGAGTCAGTATGAGCGGGGATGGGGGAGGGCAGAGGGAGAGAACCCCCAAGGAGACTTCCTACTGGGGGCTGAGCCCTAGGCGATCTCCCAACCCATGAGATAATGACCCATGAGATCATGACCTGAGCTAAAACCAAGAGTCAGATGCTCAATGGACTGAGTCACCCAGGGGCCCCTTGTCTTTTCATTTTCTTAACAGTGTCTTTGAAAGGGCATTTAAAAAATATTGCTGAAGTCTCATTTATTATTATTATTTTTTCTTTTGGTGGTTGGTGCTTTTTCGTGTCCTAAGAAATCTTTGTTTGCCTTAGGGTCATGAAAATTTTCTCCTGGGTATTTCCAGAATTATATTGTTTGAAGTTTACACGTGGGTCTCTGATAAACTTTGAGGTAATATTTGTATGTGGTGCAATATACAGGTAATTTTTATTCACTTTTGGCATATGACTGCTATCCAGTTAGTCCCCAAATATTTGTTGACAAGACTGTCTCCACTGACTTACCTTGGCAACTTTGTTGAGAATCATTTGACCATAATATGTGGGTCTACTTCTAGACTTCATTATATTTCATTGACTTGATATATCTATCATTTTGCCCAATTCCACATTGTCTTGATTACTGTAGTTTTATAGTAAGCCTTGAAATCCAGTTGTGTGAATCAGGTTGTGTGTTGTTTTCCTTGATCCCCAAAGATTATATACTGGTTTTCTGATACTCAAATTTAACTGTGAGTCTTTATTTTTAATTTGCTTACCTCAAAGGCTTGACTAATCCCTGCTCCAATTCTGAGATATTTTCTGAAGAGTACATCAATGGCACTTTAAATTCTTGCAAAGCAATTAAACATGGCAAATTCTGTTAACTTGTATTTAAAATATTAATTTAACTCATAGTTTTACATCATCATGGGCCTTTTTTTAAAAAAAAGATTTTTATTTATTTATTTGATAGAGCGAGATCACAAGTAGGCAGAGAGGCAGGCAGAGAGAGAGGGGGAAGCAGGCTCCCCGCTGAGCGGAGAGCCCGATGTGGGGCTTGATCCCAGGACCCTGAGATCATGACCCGAGCTGAAGACAGAGGCTTAAACCACTGAGCCACCCAGGCGCCCATCATGGGCCTTTTTAAAAACAACTGTGAAACTATGTTAGGACATTAAAAAAATCTTTGAACCTATAGTAAAAAGAGCCCATTGGTAAACTTTTCTTACCCTCTTTCCACCCGTTGTACTAATCTCATACTTCTGCACTAATCCTTATTTACATTTTGGTGTGCAGTTTTACATTTTCCCCTCTGTACGTATAAGCATATATGAAGCTAATTACTCATAATATGCTATTTTATAATGTCCCCAAAGCACCCTATGCATACTGCTCTGTAACTTTTTCTTCATCTACTTTAAACATCTTATTGTCTTAAAACAGAAAGCAAACTCATCCTTTTTGGTGGCTGAATAGTATTCCTTTGTGTGGTTGTGTGCCTATATTTAGTCTTTCCTGATATACATTATTTCCATTTTTTCAATTACAAATAATGTTGCAATGGCTATACACACAATGACTTATATGTGTCTGTATAGATATTAAATATTAATATAAATGTATTAAATATTCTAAGATTGCTAAATTGCCCTCCAAAATGGTCGCACAGTTTTGCATATTTACTGACAGCATATGAGAATGCCTGTTTACCCACATTTTTGTCTTTACTGGTTTTCCTATCTTTCGTTTATTTTTATGTGTTAACTGATAAAACATGACATCTCATTGGTTCTCTTTGCATTTATTTATTTATTTAAAAAAGATTTTATTTATTTGTCAGAGAGAGAGAGAGAGCACAAACAGGGCGAATAGCAGTCAGAGTAGGCAGAGGGAGAAGCAGGCTCCCTGTTGAGAAAGGAGCCTGATGCGGGACTTGATCCCAGGACCCTAGAGATCATGACCCGTGCTGAAGGCAGCTGCTTAACTGACTGAGCCAACCGGGAGTCCCTCTCTTTGCATTTAAAAAATTACAAATTAGGGAGAACATTTCTTATGAATTTCCTGTTCTTATTTTTGCCCAATTTTCTTTTGGTTGCCTTCCTTCCCCTGCCACTGATTTGGAATAGCTCTTTGTTATTGAAGGAAGTTAACCTTTGTCCTTTCAGTTTAAACACTTTTTCCCTGTTTATTATTTTTCTTTCAGTTCTGCTGATGCTCAGTGTTTTGCTATTTAGAAGCTTATGATTTTTGGTTCTTATTTAGCCAAACTCATCAATAGGGTGGTTGATTAATTTTAATTAGAGTTCTAATGTTTGATACCAATACTATGCTTTACAGTGTTTTGAGAGTTACCTGATTTGAGCCAGGAGTTTGCTTTTGAGAAGGGCTTTAAGAAGGGCTGGAATACACCCTGGAAAACAGTGTAGAGATTTATCCTGATAGGACTGATCCTATTGTCTTTTTAGAATCTACAATTAAATATTGCCCCTGTTTATGCCTATTTTAAGAAGGGCTGGAATACACCCTGGAAAACAGTGTAGAGGTTCCTCAAAAGTTGAAAATAGAGCTACCCTACGGCCCAGTAATCACACTACTTGGTATTTACCCTAAAGATACAGATGTAGTGATCCAAAGGGGCACCTGCACCCCAGTGTTTATAGCAGCAATGTCCACAATAGCTAAACTATGGGAAGAGCCTAGATACACATCGACAGATGAATGGATAAAGATATGGTGTATATATACACAATGGAATACTACGCAGCCATCAAAAAACCCTGAAGTCTTGCCATTTGCAATGACGTGGATGGAACTAGAGGATATTGTGCTAAGTGAAGTAAGTCAATCAGAAAAAGACAATTATCATATGATCTCTCTGATATGAAGAAGTTGAGAGGCAAGGCAGAGGGTGTGAGGGGAAGGGAGGGAAAAATGAAACAAGATGGGATTGGGAGGAAGACAAACCATAAGACTCTTAATCTCAGGAAACAAATTGAGGGTTTCTGGGGGGTGGGTGGGAGGGATGTGGTGGCTGGGTTATGGACATTAGGGAGGATATGTGCTATGGTGAGCGCTGTGAAATGTGTAAGCCTGATGATTCACAGACCTGTACTCCTGGGGCAAATATTACATTACATGTTAATTAAAAAAGAAAAAGAAGCATTGGCATAGATTTTCTAAATAATAGTTAAATACCTATAATTTATCTTGACTTTTTTGTTTTTTTGAACCTGAAACATGGCAGCCATTTTATTAAGATCCTTCTTTTTCTTCCTCTTCCTCTTCTTCTTCTTCTTCTTCTTTTAAAGAACTACTCAGCACGTTTTTCCTTTAATAATTGGCATGGGCTCCTTACTATTTTGTTAAGATCACCAAGTTAATTTTAATGGCATTATTGGATAATAGAGTATTTCTTAAAAGTTCTTGATGGTGTAATGGTCTGATTTCAAAAAGTGTTGTTCATCTAGGCTTGGGCAGGAAAAGGCTTATCTTAGTATTCAGCAAAATGCAAATTTCCCTTCTGCTTTAATCTCCATATCATGTTTTTCACATTTCCCCCCCTGAGAACAACTTCATTTCTCCTGGCCAGGGATTTTCATGGTTCTTTACCTTCATTTTCACTCTTTAAAATTGGCCATTGGTGTTTTTGGTTGTGCAAAAGGGAATTCTTTTATTTCTATAGAAAAGCCTCATAATGAGAAAATAATAAGAGAGACGGAGAAATGAGAACTAATATTAGCATTTCTATGAGGCTTAAAATAAACTCTCAGCTGGAGAGAAGTACATTTAATGTTATTATTATTTTTGTCTTTTACAAAAGGAGGGCAAGATAGGGGGTGGGGTGCGGACTTGGGGGCTATACTGACTGAAACAGAAGCCCTCTTATTTTGTTGTTTCCTAAGGAAAACAATTGTTGTTATTTTGTTTGACCTTAATAGTGTTAAAAATGGTACTAAAAATGTTGCTGACCATTTTTAAGCATCACAGTTGGATTTTATGTGAGGTTTCCCTTGCTTCCCTTACCTGCAAGGGTCCTGAAAGATGTTTTGTATGCTTAGAAGAAGTGTTTTTTCAAGCAGAGCCTGTGGGAATTTAGGCAAAGTTGAGAGCCCGCTTTCCTACTAGTGCATATTTGTGATCTCGTTAAAAACAGCCTCCTCAATAAAGATGGGTCTTCTTTCCCAGAATGGAGAGTCTTTATTTATTTTTTTTTTTAAGATTTTATTTATTTATTTGACAGACAGAAATCAAAAGTAGGCAGAGAGGCAGGCAGAGAGAGAGGGGAAAGCAGGCTCCCCGCTGAGCGGAGAGCCCAATGTGGGGCTCGATCCCAGGACCTTAGGACCATGACCTGAGCCGAAGGCAGAGGCTTTAACCCACTGAGCCACCCAGGTGTCCCGAGTCTTTATTCTTGTCCGAGTTCACCAACAGACCTGCTTCCTTCATGGGTCCTCCAAATGAAGGGTGCTTGCCCATTGACATAAGCTTCAAACCAGAAACCTGGAAAGAAGCACATCTTACTGGAGGGTTCTAGCATTCTATTCCTAGGGCTCTGACCGCAGAGCATTGGGAAGAAACTTAATGCATAGAGAGGAACAGCAATGGATGTGGTGTGTATTGTAGTAGGGAGACAGTCTTGAAATATGCCATAGTTTCTCATGATCCCCCATGGCTGAATCACATATTATCCCAGGTATATCCATGAGATCTGTGTTATCTTAAAGATCTTTTTATTGAGGTAAATTCACATAATATAAAAGTAATCCTTTTAAGGGAAACAATCCAGTGGCATCCAGTATATCACAATGTTGTGCAGTCAACATCTTGGTCTAGTTCGAAAATATTTTTATCACCCCAAAAGGAAATGCTATATATCTTAAATAGTTGTTCCCCATTCTTCCCTCCCCCCAGTGGCTGGCAACCACCAATCTGTATTCTGTCTCCATGAATTTACTATTCTTGATAGAGAGAAGCAGATTCCCTGCTGAGCAGGTAGCCCAACGTGGGGCTCCATCCCAGGACCCGAGATCATGACCTAAGCTGAAGAAAAATGCTTAACTGACTGAGCCACCCAAGTACCCCATACAGATGATATTTTGTTTTTGCATTCATCAGTTGACAGACATTTGGGTTAAACTTTTGGCTAGTGTGACTGAAGCCACTATGAACATGCCTATGTGAGTAATTGTTTGAGTGCCTGCTTTCAATTCTCTGGGGGTACATAACTAGGAATAGAATAGCTGGGTCATATGGCAGTTCTCTCTTTAACTTTCTGAGGAACTTCCAAATGGTTTTCCATTTGTGTTATCTTCATCTTCTTCTTCTTCTTCTTCTTCTTTTTTAAAGATTTTATTTATTCATTTGAGAGAGAGAAAGTGAGAGCATGAGAGCTGAGGTCAGAGGGAGAAGCGGACTCCCCACTGAACTGGGAGTCTGATGCAGGACTCGATCCCAGGACTTCGAGACCATGACTTGAGCTGAAGGCAGTGGCTTAACCAACTGAGCCACCCACGCACCCCGCCATTTGTGTTATCTTCTTATACGACCTGAGCCGCAGGATCCTCCCAGGGATGGTTACTTGCAGCCTCTACTCACAGTCCAGACTCATGTCTTCTTGTTACTGCCCTCACCTGGGCACACAACAATCCAGATATTCATTCCTGGCCTGGTC
Organism: Mustela nivalis; assembly: GCF_964662115.1. Lineage (NCBI taxonomy): Eukaryota > Metazoa > Chordata > Mammalia > Carnivora > Mustelidae > Mustela > Mustela nivalis. Next base: position 76,738,038 of record NC_139030.1, read on the forward strand.
TGTGACCCTAATCCCCTGTGACACTCTGCCTGCCCGACTCCGTGGTGATTCCTTGGAAGAGCCCAGCCTCCTGTCGCTCTCTCTCTCAGGAGGGGCTCTCGATGGAGACTCTGTTGTCTGGCTCAGCCTGAGTATTGCCCCTCCAGTCCAGTGACTCATGCCTCATTCTGGTTCCTGTTGTCTGCTGAGTTCCTGTGGGAGAAAGAGAGAGCTTGCCAGGTCACTTGAGCCACCATGAATCAGTGGCCCTAGATGTCATTGGTCCAATCGCCTCGTTTCACTGAGGAGGAAACTGAGGCCAGAAGGTTGGAAAATATTGTGTAAGGCCATTGGGGTCATTCGTGGCTGGATGGAACTTGAAAAAGGGCTTTAACTTCTGGTTGGGTGACCTTCAGATACCCTGTGCTGTCCCCTCTCCCAAGTCCCGGCACCCATCAGGCACATTCAGGATGACACAAGGAGAAACAGAGCCTCACCAATAGTCATTGTGGGTTAAAATACCATCTGAGCTAATGTGTTTGTTAAGGAACTAGCTCCTGTGGGTTTATACAGAGCATTTATATTGCTAGTTTGAATGAGTTCAGTGTAAATGAGTTCAAGTGGGCTGTGGGAGGGATTGGCTACATCCAGTGATGAGCCAAAAGCAGGGCAGCTGGCCTGGAGACCCCTCGTTGCTTAGCAGCCATCACCAGGCAACTGGATTCCTCCAACCTGAACCTGGTTTAGGTCCTCAGGGATTGGGATTTGGGAAGTGCAACTGAGAAAGGAGTGGGAATGGGATGTTTTGTAGGCTCAGGATCTCCCTCTCCCCAGAACAAAACGAATAAAAACAAGTCACCTTCAGGGAGCTGGCATTTCTGGCTACTCTGGAGATTTTTTGACCCCAAGAAGCTCATAAAACGACCGAATCTTTAGATCTAGTCCCTTATCACCAGTCCCTCCATTCTCATGTCTTCCCGGCCTGTCCCACTCACAGACTGACACCAAAGTGCTTTTTTATAGAAAACTAGGAAGGGGCAGGGGATGGCCTTCTTTGCTTTTCAATGCCAGATTAACAATCTAGGGAACACACTCTTCCACTGGCAATTTCTGAAAAACAATTAAAATGGCTTGGGAGGAGATGACCAAGAGGATGCGACTGAGAGTTGACTCATAAGCTGAAGCCAGGCAGTCAGAAGCTCATTCCCTCCCCATCCTCGGGATCGACCTCATGCCCACCATTCCCACAGTGGGAGCCATTTTCAAGGATGCAGCCTTCAGAGAGTAAGGTGTTGTTGAGATCATCTGGACAGTGAGTGAACACAGGTGTAGCCTCTGTATAAACTTGTCAGATTTGGTGGGTGGGTGCAGTGACCCACTTGTCTCGTGGCTCCCAACTCCCTAAACACAGAGGAAAATGGGACTGAGAAGAGGAGGGACTCATGGCCCAGGTGACATTGGTTAAGCCCCCTGACATGCAGTGCCTTTACCTTTCAGTCATATGAAGGTACAGATTTCCTTCTTGCATAAGCTATTTGAATTGAGTTTTTAGTTGCTTATAACCCAAGATAAGACTTGTGTGTAAGTTCCCTTGCTTATTAATCCTGCCACCCGCCATCTGGAATGGCCTGCCTCTTTCTTCAGTCTCTTACTGCCCTCTGAGTATGGGGGCCAGGGTCAGATTTCACTTGGGAAGCTTCCAAGTTTGTAACCCAGACCATACCAACAGTAAAGTATTTGAATTTTTAAGTAGAAATATAGTTACTTAAATGTAAATACGTTAAGCACTGCTATAAGGAATTGAGGGATTAAGTGGTGTCTAATTTTCCCATGTTATGGATGGGAAAAATGAAGACCAGAGAGGTTTGAAGACCAGGCCAGATCAAGCTTTTTTCCATGCTGTATTAATTAGTACCTTTTCCTCTGTACTGGTTTTATTCTGAGGTTCCAGATAGTGACCCCTTACAGCTGTAGGTGCACACCATCCTTACTATCAGCAGTGTTAAGGGAACAGAAAGCCTATCTTCTTTAGTTGCTCTAAAAAGTCCTGAGATTAGCTCTGGTTGGACTGACTTGGGTCATGTGTGCCTCTTTAAACCAGTCACTGTAGTAAGGGGGTTGGAGTCTGCTGATTGGCCAAAAAGCCTGGGTCATGCGCCCCAGTTAAATCACATGGACTAAGATTGGAAGGCGGTCTTTTCTTAAGGAAATTGGGATACTATTCTTAGAGTGAGGAGAAATAGCTAGTGGGAATGAAGTCAACAGTTTCCCAGTAAACCCTACTGCCTTTCTCTTTGTGGCTATTCAAATTTGAATGCAAATTCACCAAAAATGAATTCCTCTCTCTGCCTCTTTGTAGCCATTGGTCTCTCTCACTAGAACTTCTTGAGGGGGCACTACTTATGGTGTCTGTGTATAAATTTCATTGCCTATATTGATCTCTATTGTGAGAGCATATCAGGATAAGGTAGTTTCAGAATATTCCAGTATGCATTTTAGGAGGACTCTAAATAATCTGTTTCTTTCTTTCTCTCTCTCTCTCTCTCTCTCTCACACACACACACACACATGCACACATACATTGGCACAGTTTTAGAAAATGTGTATGTGTTTTAATATCAGGCATTCAACTGTTCAGAATTGTTTATGATATGCATATCATCTTGATTTTACAGACATATAAATTGATAAAAGGACCATAGGTGATAGGTTCCCTCATCAGTTAACATTCTCTAAAGTAAAAGTGACTATTCCAGGTATTGGAATCTGTCCAGTGATATAGCAGGAGACATGAGACTTGGAATCAGATGACCAAGGTCCTGGCTTGGCTACTTCCTAGGATGGAGAAAGAGTTTGTTTTGTAGGAGAGAAAGTCACACAGCTGACTAGAAATGGAGACTTCAAATCAATCAATAAATCAATCAGTTAACAATGGGAGAGAGTAGGCAATACTCCTGTGTAGAAGAATCCCAAGAAATTGATGGATATGCTCTTTTTTCAAGGAGGGGAACCTACCTCCCACCCCTTAACTGTGGAGTGTGCGTGGTGATATCCTTCCAAAGAATACAGCATGCAAAAGAGGAAAAGGCGATCTGACAGTAGAGAAACCAGATGAATGCTACTTCAACCAGTGGATCAGGGACTACGTCAACAAGGACAAATCATGTTAGTAGTATGAACCCTTGACATGACCAGAGGAAAATGGCACTTTGCTCCTGTGGTTTTCCTTCCTCAAACTTATAATCCATCTAGTTATGAGAAAAACGACAGACAAAAACTGAGGGACATTCTACAAAATCCCTGTCCAGTACTTCTTAAAACTGTCAGTCATTAGAAACAAGGAGTCCCTTGGGACGCCTGGGTGGCTCGGTTGGTTAAGTGTCTGCCCTCAGCTCAGGTCATGATCCTAGGGTCCTGGGATCGAGTCCCATATCAGGCTCCCTGCTAGGTGGGGAGTTTGCTTCTCCCTCTGCTAATGTTCCTCCTGCTTGTGCTCACTCTCTCTGACAAATAAATAAATAAATAAAATCTTTGAAAAAACACGCACAAAACACCAAGGAATCCTTACCAAATGACCTGTCATAACCAAGAAGAACCTGAGAAGCCATGACAGCTGCATGTAATACGGGATCCTGTAACAGAAAAAGGACATTAGGGAAAAACTAAAAACATATGAATAAAGAATGGACTTTAGTCAATAATAATGGGTCAAATTGCTTCATTAATTGTGACAAGTGTACCATACTGATTTAAGATGTTAATAATAAGGGAAAAAAGGTATAGAATATATGGGAACCCTCTGTACTATTTTTATAACTTTTCTATAAACATGAAAGTACCTAAAAAGTTTATTAAAAGAAAATGAGGAATTTGGCCCATGCTTTGCTAGTCTTGAGTTACTATAGATAATCTAGAGTTGACTTTTTAAAGAAAGGGAAATCAGTCTGCTAAATATGCATGGTAATCTTAAAATTATTACGGTAATAATAGCTAATATTTAGAGTGTATACTTTATGTATACGAATTTATGTCATCTTTTTAACCACACAAGAAAGTAAATACTGTTATTATTAACATCATCTCCATATTTTACTCCAGTTTTACAGAAGATGAAAATGAAGAACAGAAAGGTTAAGTACCTTGCCTAAGGTCACACAGTAAGTTGGGAAACTGGGCTATAAAACCCAATCTGTGCTCTTTACCAGCATGCTCTAGTTTTTCTTTTGATTGGTGCTAGCCACAGACTCTTAGCTAGCTTAGGTTTGTGACACTTTTGTGTTCAAATAATAACAATAATAATCTATCTATATATATGTGTGTGTGTGTGTATGTGTGTGTGTGTGTGTACTGGGAGACTTGCAGGGTTACCACTGTCCAGCTTTCAGTCATTTTGTGAGATTTAGTATCGGAGGAAGCCCATCAGACTGACTAGGCATGCCTGTATTCTTTGTAAATCTAGTCCACTGGAACTCCCTCTATGGCAATGATCTTTAATATATTTCATGTTTTGAGCCCAGGACAAGCTGACACTAGGAATTAGTTCAAAAGTACATTGGTTTAACAAATGGTTTTGGAAAAACTGAATATCCATATGTTAAAAAAAAGTTGGACCCTTACATTTACTCCATCAGAAAAATAAACTCAAACGAATCAAACATAAATGTAAGAGCTAAGACTATAAAATTCTTAGAAGAAAATATAGGAGAAAAATTTCATGACAGTGGATTTCTTGACAGGCAGTGATTTCTTAAATATGATACCAAAAATATAGACAACAAAAGAAAAAAAATAGATAAATTGGACTTCATCAAAACAAAAAAACGTTTGTGCATCAAAGGATACTATTAAGAAAACAAAAAGAAAACCCATGGAATAGGAGAAATATTTGCAGATTATATATCTGAAAAGAGACTGATATTCAGAATATATAAAGAACTCCTAACACTCAATGACAAAAAAGCAAATAACCAAATGAAAAAATGGGCAAAGGATTTGAGCAGACATTTCTCCAAAGAAAATATCCCAGTAGCTAATAGGCAATGAAAAGGTGCTCAGCATCACTAATCATTAGGAGAAATGCAAATCAAACGATAGTGAGATACCAATTCACATTTTAGTTATAAGAAATCCAAAATAGCAGGTGTTGGAGAAATTATAGCCCTTGTACATTGCTGTTGAGAATGTAAAATGGTATGTCTGGAAATGATATGGCAATTCCTGAAAAATTTAAACATAAAATTAAACATAAAATTACTATATATAATCCAGCAATTCCACTTCTGAGTATATACCCAAAAGAAGTGAGAAAAAGGAACTGGAACAGATATTAACACACTATGTTCATAGTAGCATTATTTATAATGGCCAAGATTTAGAAACAACTTAAGTGCCTATTGATTCCTGGCATCAATTAAGATAAAGCCTACATAAATGTCAAGTTGATGGATTTTTCTAGTAATTTATCCGAATCACCTAGATTTTCAAATTTATTGACATAAATTATTCATAACCTCCTTCTGTGATTTTTAAAAAGATTTTATTTATTCATTTGTCAGAGAGAGAGAGAGAGAGCACACAAGCAGGCAGAGTGGCAGGCAGAGGCAGAGAGAGAAGCAGGCTCCCTGCTGAGCAAGGAGCCAGATGTGGGACTCAATCCCAGGACCCTGAAATGAGGACCTGAGCCAAAGGCAGGGGCTTAACTGACTGAACCACCTAGGGTTCCCACTCCTCCTGTGATTTTTAAAGGATCTGTAGGATCTGTAGTGATGACTCAATTTCTGTTGTTGATTTGTGATTTCTCTCTCATTTCTCATAGTCTTACCAGGAGTTTATTGATTTTATGAGTCTTGTCAAGATTTTATCAATTCTATCTCTTTTTACCTACTTTATTAATTTCTGTTATCTTTATTTTTTATTTTTTCAATTTTCCTTGGGTTTAATTGATTTTTTTTTTTAATTTCTGGGAACGAGCGCTTAATGTCTTGATTTTTTAAAGTCTTCTTTTATAATAGATGTATTTTTCTCTAATCTTGGCTAGAGTTATATCATGAAAGTTTTGACATATATTATTTTCATTATTATCATTTGAATTTCCTTCTAATTTACCTGATAATTCTTCTTCTGCCATGGATTATTTAGATTTTTCAAGAATTTTGAGATTTTTCTCAATTGAAATTGATTTCTAATATAATTAATATTATAATTGATTTATTAATTATTATTGATTATAATCAATAATAAATTCCCCCATGCTTTGAGAACATATTCTATTTGACTTTAATATTTTGATTGTGCATTTATATAGTTATTTTGTTCTGTGAAAATTTGCTATGTATTTTGTGTATGCAAATTCATTATTTTCCTGTGAATTGAATATTTCATTCAATTTTGTCATCTTATCATTTGACATGTTTCTTTTTAACTCTATTGTCATTTTTTTTCTTAAAGTTTACCATGTCTGTGTTAACACAGACATATCAGCTTTCTTTTGGTTAGTGTTTACATAATATACCTTTTTAAAGATAGTTTCACTTTGTCTTTCTGTATTCTTACATTTAATGTGGGTATCTTGTAAGTAGTATAAAATTGGACTTTTCTTTTTTTTAAATTTACTTTTCATTTCTATTTATTTATTTTTTAAGGATTTTATTTATTTATTTGAAAGAGAGAGTGAGAGAGACCACGAGCAGGGAGGACCAGAGGGAGAAACAAACCCCCTGCTAAGCAAGGAGCCTGATGTGGGGCTCAGTCCCAGGACTCTGGCTGGGATCATTACCTGAGTTGAAGGTAGACACTTAATGGAGTGATGCTCTCTCTAGAGAGAGATGGGGGGTGGTAGGGGAGGATGGCAAGAGGGAGAGAGGGAATCCCAAGCAGGTTCCCGGCTGAGTGCAGAGCCCAACATGGGGCTCAATTTCAAGACCTTGAGATTATGATCCTGAGATTATGACCTAAACTGAAACCAAGAGTCAGAGGCTTACCTGGCTAAGCCACCTAGGCATCCCTGATCTTTGTTCTTAAATAGGAAAATCTGGTTGTTCTGTATTTAGTTGCTGATATAATTGGGTTTATTTCTATTACATGATAACTCTGGTTCACTTTTAATGGTAAAGTATTACCCTTTGGGGTCCTAACCCCAAATGAGGGGGATTTATCAGGCTCACGATCCTTAGCAGCCCTGAATTGCAGTTTTTGTTGCCTCAGTTTAGTGAAATTGTCATCATTATTCTCAATTTCTCAGCATTTTAACAACCTTTTCTGGAAAATTCAGGTATTTCTGGAGAGAAAAGTTATCCCAGGTGTTGGGTTCCTTTCTTGTTTTAGGTCTTTCCCTGTGTTTTCACAGCCTTGCCAGCCATCCCTTACCCTCTGCTCCCTAGTATCTTCAGAGGGCTCTATTTATTTATTTAAGGTTTTATTTATTTATTTGACAGACAGCACAAGTAGGCAGAGAGGCAGGCAGAGAGAGAGATGGGGAAGCAGGCTCCCTGCCGAAGCAGAGAGCTGGACGCGGGACTCGATCCCGCATTACAGACCTGAGCCGAAGGCAGTGGCCTAACCCACTGAGCCACCCAGGCGTCCTTTAGAGGGCTTGAAACAGTGTTTGGCCAGCTTTTTAGTTTTTCTTGGCAGGACTGTTGGTCTGAATCACCAGATCTAACTTTACTAGAAACGCAGGTCTAAAACTGATGTTTTTTAAAAATATTAAAAAAAAAAAACCCCAATAAACATTTTATTAAATGCTGGTCCCATCCTGACCCCTGCATTGGGCAAACCAGGATGCATTAGGTGTGTTTTCTGCACACTGTGCTTGTTAGATAAGTGGAAAAACAGGTCCAAGGGAGGTTAAATGACTTGTCCAGTGCTACTCAGATTGTAGAAGAGCAAAGGTCCCATTATTCTTTGAGACTCTGAAATAGAAATTTGCAAGGCATACTTTGCTTTATAGGCAAAAGGGAAAAAAAGTACCCAGTCCCCCTCCATTGGTACTTCTCAACCCTGACTACGAATTAGGTAAGGTACAGGTGAGCAGTGGCCTGGGCCCTACCCTAGACCTATTACATCTGAACCTCTGGGGGTGGTGTTTGAGTAGCATGTTAACAAAGAACCCTCAGGTGATTCTAACGGGCAGCTGTGGCCCCAGTCCATTTGTCCAAGTCACACAATGCATTTTTACATTACTTGGAAAATCAACTTTCCTGTGCTTTCTTGGTTGAAAGCATGGTTTGGTTCCTTTCACTCATCTTGGTCTGCTCCAAGAAAAAGTGAGCCTTACTGGAAGAGTGTAGTGTGGTTATGGTGGGCAACTACCACATTTAAATTGGTGATTCTGTCTTATTTTCCTGCCCTCACATTCATGTAGCCCATGGGATTCTACATTACCCATCTAGTCCCATCACTCACTGGACTCAGGGATTTGGATCTTGGTTCTGTGGCTGTAAGCAAGTTACGTAAAGATCTTTGGGCCTTACTGCTCTCACCTATGGTAAAGTGCATCTCTTCTGGTTGCCAGGAAGGCTACGGCAATGCCGGGAATGCTTTGGCCCATCATTTGTCTTCTCCTCTCCACGAGGACTTTTCCATCTCAGCAGGGAATTTCCCAAAGCTTTTGTTGTTGTTTTTGTTTTTTATTATAGATTTCCCTTTGCATTTTGTGTGAAAGCCTATATCAAGTGCACTCATATTTGCAGAAACACCTGAAATATACTACAAGGCATCTAATGGTATATTTTCCTGACTCCTTAGTCTGGGCCCCTTTAAGAGCAACCTAAAAAGAAGCTTATTTTTACTCATTTTCTTTGCTGGGGTTGCTGGGATGGATTAGTGAAGATGACTTTTGTTTTCGTCTGTTGCTCTTGTGTTTCATTTAAATGAGAATCATTATAGTGGAAAGTCAGTTGTCCTCAGACTAAATCCTGACTGTGTGCTTTGTGGTTCAGGACTCCCATTGATGAGAGCAGTTCTGACATGTAACTGGTAAATTAAGATATGTCATAAGGGTCGTGATTTTAGTGTAAACGAAGTACTCTATGAGGTCAGACATGACTTGTAATGATCTCTCTTATGGTCACTGTTGGATCCATTTCTTTTTTGTGTCCCAAATTTCAGTTTTTATTGCTAGAGAGAAAGCAAGATTATTTCCACGTTGCCTGAATCAGATCAGTTGGGTTTAGCCTGGTACTTCGCTTTTTGTGTTATTTTCTGTAGCATTTCACAAATGATTCATAAACACGACACATTCTTGTCTTACATTTGTTTCTTTGGGGAAATTCCTGGAGTTAGTAGGCTGCATGGTTGACTACTTAGTTGACAATCTAGCGTGGAAAAGAAACTTTAACATGGGGTTGATCCTTTGGAGGGTTTACCCATAAATATCCCGAGACTACAATGACCCACTGAAAGGGAATAATTACAGCCTTCAAATAGAGTTACTTAAATTACACTTGCCAAGGGTTATTGCATTTAGGATTCCTGCATTTGAACGGAAGAACACGTTTTTAAGTCTTGGGTGGTGTGCTAGAAAGAATTCTAGATGGGGAGTTGGCAGACCAGATTCTGTTATTGGCTTGTAGCAGAACCTTGGGCAAATCGCCTAACCTTTCTGGGGTTTAGTTAGATCATCTCAATGATGGAAGATTGGCTTTCAGGTCCTGTTGAGATCCCTTTGGAGGCTGTGATCATTCCAATGGTAGGGGCTATTAAATTTGTTCCATGGAGGAAGGCTATTGGTGGTATCTGCCCCTCTCCTCTCCCTGCACGCCCAGTTGAAGGCGATATGAGTGTGTGTTGCATATGCCTTTAGGATGCAGAAGGCACCAAGGGTTTTTCACATTGGTAGGTGGTGGCATTTCCTCTTCATCCAATTTGAGTTCAGTGGGTCCAACATATTCTCTTCTGGCCTGCTATCCTGCCAGGTCACCTCTCCAGTATTTTTTAGGGTGCTAATGTGAATGCTGCCATCTTGATTCTTTTCCTTCAGTACACGTTCAGGCTGAGATAAATTGTGTGAAGAAACACATTTTTAAGTGGTTTTAAACTTTGCGTATGTTTAAAAGGGTTTTAAAGGGAGAAATATGTTCACACATTTGCATCATCAGCAGTCACGTGTGCTCTCCACCAAAGCTGCCTGCCTGGTCAGTGGCTTTGTTTGAAGCAGGCAAGGGATCAACTAACTCTTTATGTGGTCAGAAAAGATACTTTTCACCAGGGCCAAGGAGAGGAGTGGCAACACAGGGAAGAAGAGCAGGACAACAGCTTAAAAGGTTAAACAGGTTAAAAGTTTGTTTGTTAGACTTAGGTTCTAGAATCTACTATAACTATGTGTTCAGGTGACCCAAGCTTTTTGATATCTCCCAGGAGCCAGTCTTGTAGATTAAGTACTCTCACATGCTGTCAAAGCTTATGGTGTCTGGAATATGATATTTCTTAAAGGATTCACCTTGCTGCCCAGAGGGTCCAGGTCCTAAAGAGAATCAAGTCTACCATCTAGTGGCATCCCTCACCAACTACAGACATAGAATCCCAGGAACCCAAAGATGGTTCCTAGAGGATATGTCTGACTGATCCAACAACCCACGTTTTGTTGCCTCTACGTCTTCAAGTCAATGCTGGGAAACTTCTCTTCCTCTTCATAAATTTCCATAATTAAATGGGAGGAGAGTGGCTTTTTCAGTGTTGCCAAGGCTACAAAAATTCCAAGTTGAAGGAATGCCATGAGCCCATTTGATGATTGCTTCAGAGAAGTCCAGGGTAAGTTCGATTAAGTGCCAGTGTAGATGTCAGTAATTATTTGAGAAGTTTGAGCTTCTTGGTGACATGACCATGTCTGTGTGGACAGAACCAGCCTTTTCCAGGAAGGTCTATTTAGTATATGGAAGGAACTTGTGAACCCCGGATTGTACTATTCTGGTGTAATATGTTAGGGAAAACTTATTTAAGAAAGTTTGATGAGAGAGGAAATGTTTTCAGCCAATTTATTTGCTGATATGAGTTTACCATGGCAGAAGATTGGCATAGATCCTGCCTCACAACTAAAACTTACCAAGCTCCTGCTGGCCAATTTTCATTACCAGCCAGACTAAGAGGACAGAAAGAAAGGAAAGAAATGATGACAATTAAGATAAAGTTGACCAAGAATCCATCTGGAAATTGTTGTGGCCCAAAGTAGGGCCAGATATACAAATATTATGGATGTTTATCCTCTCAGCCTGATGACTAAACCTAGCTGCTACTGATACTAAAATACTGTGACAATTAAAATAATTTCAAGTTGCATTAAAAATACACCCCCTTCACACGAAATGGGCACTTATATCAATGTTAGATTTGAAAATTGGTTTTCTTTTCTGGAAAGCAATTAGTCTATGTGGATCAAGAAAGAACCTGAAAATCTTTTGACTCTGTAAGGCCCCTTTTAGGAGTTTGTCCTTAAACCATTGTTGAAATGTGGACAAAATTTGTTCAACAGAGATAGTCATCATCACATTATTTATGATAGTCCAAAATTGGAAAGCCCCTAAATATCACGTTAACAGGAAGATGTTTAAGTAATGGCATAGCTCTATGATAGAATTTTATACAGCCATTGTAAAAGATACCTTTAAAGGGATAAAGATGTGCTTATGATGTTAAAGGAAAAGGAAAAGCAAAGGACACAGGCCCATTATGCTCTCTGAAAAGATAAATTGAACCAGTGCTATAATCACAATTAGGGGAAGGTACGTAAAACAAAATTGGAAGGAAATAGACACTGTCTTTTGGTGGCGTGGCATTAAAAATGACTGAACCCTTTGCTTTTACACTATTTAAAAATTCCGGCTTAGTTTGCAGTGGGTCTCTATATTTTATTGTGTTTCAAAGGAAGCTGGTGATAAAATCCATGAAAGGTGTTCCTCCCTACTGGGTTGGCATGATGGGAATTTCCATGATTAAAGTCCCTTGTTTGGATTAAGGTGGTGAGGATATCTAGAAGGTGCACATCTAGACTGTCACGGTGAGGATGTGGCCAGCAACAGTCATCACTCTCTTACCAGGGATTTGTCATCTGGTGGGGTGGGTGCCGGGAAGCAGGCTGAGGGGGCATCTGCAGCTTGGGGAAGGCAAGGAGGACAGGCCAGAGCCAAGGTTTCTTGGCAGGTGGGTTCGAAGGGGATCAGGTGGCCCCTGTACAAACACTGAGGGGGTACCAGGCAAGGGTGAGAATGAAGTGCCAGTGCAGAATGTCTCTGGCATTTGCCTCTGTTGGTTTATTTGTGTTTCTGGAATTTCTGTCTGCTCCTAGTTCCCATGGACTTAAGACTTAAGTCTTCCATGAAACTTCCAGAAGACACTGTGTTCCAGCGTTCCAGGACTCCACCTCTCTGTGCTCAGGTGGGGTTGTAGTAATAGTGTAAAAGCCGGCTCAGAACCTGGTAGAGAGCCCCTGGGCGAGGTTGCCCCAGTGGGATGGTGTTTAAGGCAGTCACTGTGTCATAGCATCCCCACCAATAACCCCTCCATTTTGTGGAGAGAGAAACTGCCGGGAGGTTTTCCTGATGAAATGAGACTTTCGGCAGCCCCAGCACTTTTGGAATAGTTAGTAATTACGTAAGGACATCATCATCCTCTCTCAACCTCCTCTTACCCCAGCCTATCCTGTGTGTTCCCTTCCAGGAAGGGCTCACCACACAAAAAAGAAAGGCTCTTTCCTGCTTTAGCCCTTTTGTATGTGAAGTTCCCCCAGAAAGTTCCTCTTCCGTTAGCTCTGCCCATGGCTGGCTCCCCCATTAATTATCACCTCCGGAAGAAGTCCTCCTCTGACCCCCTCATACTGATTGCTTCCTTCCCAGTTCTTGTCATGTTTTGTAATTTCATGGTTGTTTGCTTGTTTCCTGTCTCTCCACACCCTGGAGAGCCCATGAGGATGGTCGCCATGTTTCCTAGGTTCCCATTTGTTTGCTGTCTGCCCGGAAGAGTGCCTGGCTTTTGGAGTTGCTCTGTGAGCTTTGATGGAATAAATCAATCACAGATGAATGAAAGGGGAACAAGTAACCTGACTTTTACGTTTACAGTTACTGAAATGAGTGGAAGAGTGTTCATGGTGGAAGGTATGTTATTTGCTAAATTCTCTGCACAAGCCTGTTCAGCCTTTCCTCTTTGGTGACGGTGATGGTGATGGGGATAATGACAGCTGAAGCTGGGCAGGCAGGGCAGGGTGGGTGCTGTCCTCTGTAATTCACATGCATGGATTTCACTTCATCTTCTCCAGGTCAAGAGCCCTGGTAGGGAAGGAATAACGATACCCTGCCTTTGAAATAGCCGTGTTAATTACTGTTCTCATCAAGGTTGTTCAAATCGGTAAATTCGTATCAATCCGTTCAGTGATTGGCTCCAACTTCAGATTCAGGGTGTGATAGAAATATAGGCAGTGGCTGATACTGTGGAGCCTTCATTTGCATACTTGCATTTACACAGAACAGTTTTAATCATTCTAAAACTTTTAAATAACGGTTCAATTGCAAACAGCATTATTTTGCCAGTGGACCCTTTATCCTTCATTCTCCTCAAAGCTATGTGTTGCTAAGCAACTGAAGACCACAGTCCTTTAAACTTGTTGTGTTATTATTATACAATCACAGTCCTGGCGGATAGAAAAAGTCAACAAAGATAAAAACGTGCCCCAGAATGATTATAATAATTCAGTGATTATCCTGATTGCATCCCAGAGAATCACATTTATTCCAAACCATATGCTCAAGTCCCTTTATTTTTACTAGGTCACGAGAATAACTTTCATCTAAATTAACTTTAACTGTGGATTCTCATTATAATTCTTCAAAAAGTAAATTATTTTAAATTAGTTTCAGTTGGAAAATAGCCCATGCTGCTTTGATTTATGGTGAAGTAAGTAGGTCATAACTGTGAAGACCAGGTTTGTTAGGAGTTGTGCGTGTGTGTTTAAACCACAGATCGTGGCCCAGGAAAACTGGGTCGGGGGCAGCAGGCATGAGTCAGGCAGGTCCCACTGCAGCTTTGTCACTGTCTGAGCAACCGTGGGTGGGTTTCCTAGTGCTCTGAGCCTCCGTTTTCTCGTCCATAAAATAGAGCTACCAATCTCCTCTCCCTCATTGGGGAAGTTTCTATAATAGACACTAGGAGAGACACAGGATGTGGCCAGATGGCATACGTTTTCTATATTGTGATCAGTTTCTTTTCATTTCTTCCTAGAAACACTGGGGAGCTTTTACAGAGACCCCTTTTCTTTTCTTACTTCCATCCCCACCTCTCTTCCCCAGTGAATGGAACCTCATTTGGGTCCTGAGCCTCATTGACTATTGTTATGGTAATCTACTGGTGAGAGACCAACCGACCCTCCAAATGTAGCTGAAATCAACAATCATTTTATTTATTTGCTTGGGAATCTGTCATCCGGGCAGTACTCCTAGAGGCGCCGCTGGCGTCACCTGGGTCGGCCGGACCAAGCAGCGTGGCTGGCGTGAAAATCAAGGTGCTGCTGCCTTTAAGGGGGTGGTCCAGCTAGGGATGCAGGCCAGGACCTCGGTCTTCCTCCACGTGACTTCTCCACACAGCCGGATACGGCTTCGCACAGCCTGGCAGTCCCAGGTGGGATGGGCTTTTTGTATGGCTGCTGGCTTCCCCCAGGGCGGGAAAAACCAGAAGCCTCCCAAGCCTCCTAAAGCCTAAACCCAGCATGGGCACTGTGTCCCTTGCACCACTCGCTGTAGGTCAAGGCTGTAGGTCAGAGCTCTAGTCCGGATTCAAGAAAGGCATTGAACATGGAGGTATGGTTCGTCACAGCCATCGAAGTTAACGGTTCCCTCAAACCATCCCATGCATGACTGGAGTTCAGCTTCCCAGTCTTCCCCCTCCCAACACACACACACACACACACACACACACACACACAGTGGCAATTAAAAATTACACTCACACATTACAGAACGCCCCTGGTTGAGAGCCCTGGTCATGCCTGTAAGGGGAAGGCTGAGGGTAGGCCTTGTGGTTGTTGAGATGGTTTAGCAAGTGCCTGGCCCAGGGCGAGTGTCCACGCACGCCTGGGACGATGTTGTCGTTGTCGTCATCACCACCAAGCATTCGGCTTCTCTGGACTGATATGATGACCCAATTATTTTCCTTTTCTTTTTTCCTCAGGAAAATATGCTTTGATTTCTAAACAACACTTTAAACACAGCCCGTTTGCAAATGCAGGATGATATAGACTTCTTTACCCCGAACGCTCTTTGACATTGATGATTTATGGACTGGATAATTTCTTGGTGGATGCTGGATACTATTAAGGCTAAGTTCACTTGTGAGGAGGCAGCAAAGAATACTGACTTTGGGGCGCCTGGGTGTCTCAGTGGGTTAAAGCCTCTGCCTTCGGCTCAGGTCATGATCTCAGGGTCCTGGGATTGAGTCCCGCATTGGGCTCTCTGTTCGGCAGGGAGCCTGCTTCCCCCTCTCTCTCTCTGCCTGCCTCTCTGTCACTTGGGATCTCTGCCAAATAAATAAATAAATAAATAATCTTAAAAAAAACAAAAAAACAAAAAAAACCCCGACTTTGGAATTCAGACTCCAGAATTCCTTTGAGGGCCATGATCTTCGTCAGATTCCTTCAGAGCCTTAGTTTCCTTAAACATAAAATGGGATAACTCTAGGTCTGGCAGGGTGGTGTGGGGATTAAACAAATTACGTGTAAAAGCTGCCAGCTGGATCCCCCAGTGCCCACTATGTATTCAGTTGCTGGAGTTCTTGTCATTGGTCTGGGATTTTTATTTATTTATTTTTTGTTTGGTATCAGTTTACTTATGGTAAGGGTCAGATTTTATGCTATTACATCTAGCACTTTAGATGTTTAATAATTAGCCACCTTAGGAAATAGATTTATTTCCGTAGTCTGCCTGGAAATTGTTGCTCATCTCTTCAATTTTGTGGTTCAATCTTATGGAAAGCAGTAATATTTACAGTCACTGTCCCATTCTTATTGGTAACCACGGTCTTGACCTTGCTTTGCAGTTGACTTTGGTTAACATCCACCCTCTCCTTCCTTCATGATCTCTATCCTGCTTCATGGTTTTGAGCTGAAGTGACAAGTGTGGATTTTTTTTTTTTTTGAGGATTTTTATTTATTTATTTGACAGATCACAAGCAGGCAGAGAGGCAGGCAGAGAAAGAGAGGAGGAAGCAGGCTCCCTGCTGAGCAGAGAGCCCAATGCGGAGCTCAGTCCGGAGACCCTGGGATCATGACCTGAGCCGAAGGCAGAGGCTTTAACTCACTGAGCCACCCAGGGGCCCCACGAGTGTGAATTTTTTAATTTGTTTTTTAACTAGGCAAAGAACTTTATTAACCTGGTTTCAAACTTTATTCCCAGGCTACTCCAGCTTAATTAGGTGCAGAGAAGGAATTGTGTCTAAGCAAAAACTGAGAAGAGCGACAGCGTCCAAGGGGCTTGGGCCTAAAAATATTAGAGACCTAGATTTTATCAGTTCATGCACAACATTTTAAAAAAAGTGGCCATAATGTAAAATAGCAGCCCCCCCCCCCCCCGTAACTTCTTTAAGTTCTGTCTTCTTTAGAAGGTGGCTCAGCTCGGTTTGCTCCGTTCTTGGAAAAGCCATCAAAAAAAGAAAAAAAGAAAAGTTCCAGAAGATCTGGAACTTCATCGTCATCTTCCTCCTCCCCGATAGCACGTGGTGCTTTTCCATCCCCAGATGGGGTGGGCAGAGCTTCAGCCAGCCTCCTTAAATGAGCCACAGTGTCTGCACCAAGTCAGTTTAAGACGCAGGGTTTCTGGTGGTGGCTTTGTCCGGCACGAGCTGGAATGGTGAAAGGGTCGACTGCCAGGGATGTCTGCCCTTGAGGCTGGTGGACGTGGATCCCTATTCCTTGGTTTGTGAACATAATCCGCTTCTTCAACAGCAGACGTATTATTAACCTGTAGCTTCTTCAAGGAGAAATGAAGTTTCTTATCATCTGCTGTAGCTGTTCCTCGAGCCACCTTCTTCTTTCCGCGAGCAGGTGCTCTCCTGGTTCATGACTGTTTCTTTTATCTTTTTGGAGAGGAAATGGGACCACCTGGGGGACAAGGGTTGGTGCTCAGGGGGTCTCGGGCAGACCAGCTGTGAGATCAGGGGCCTGCACGCGGGGACGCACACAAGATTGACAGGTGTCACTTTTTAAGATGCCACTGGCTTAGCTGATTATGTCAGTAAGTATTAAGAACTAAGGTTAGTGGAATCTTCATGAGTATTTAAATAACATCAGGGAAATATTTGACTAGATAAGCAAACTGAATAGGCTGATGAAAGTTGCCTGTAGTTATAGTATTTAGGAAATATTGAGTTTTATGCTGAAGTTCTTGGGAGCTGCATAAATACTCGCCAAATTTTAATGAAAACATTCTACTTACAAGAATTCTTAGGAAATTTCATTCTGAAGTCTGCTGAATTTTATCCTGGGGTTGGGGGGATAGTGTGGGATAAATTTATAAACTAGACTTGAAATATATTCTCACCTGTTGAAATGTCATTTTGATTCTAAATGCGGTGGGGCCTTCAGCTGTGGCCTTTAGATTTGCAATTCTTGGAACACTCTCCTCCTTCTATGGAGCCATCTCTCACCCCTCTTCTTGCTTACATTTTGAATGATTTCTGTTCCCCTTTAATGTGTTTTTCTCTGGAATATGTGCATAGCATCTGGCAATCTGTCATGCCTGTTTCCAATTTCTTGAGGTGACATTTACTAAACTTAAAAAATATGTAATTATGTTTTCATAATTATAAACATATTACTTGATGCGTGATTTTGAGTGGAGGTGTACTCTTCCGTGACCTGCTTAATGAACTCCAGAATTTGAATGAGGATTTGGGGTAAGGATTCACAAATTTTGAAAGAATAATGCTTCTTAGAGAAGCCTGGTTAAATCTTTCTTTTTCTTCTTGGGTGGTGTTGCCTGGCTTCTCCAGGACTTAGGAATCGAGCTGGGTAACTATAGTAGAGGATATAGGATTTACTTTAAAAATGGCCAAAAATGTTGGTGATGGTTTTTGGTGTGATAGATTACTAGGAAGGAATTTACTGTTAGAGGGAAACCATAAATCATGTGTTCTAGAGAACACCTGATTTGGTGAGTGTGAATTCTTTCCTCTAGGAGGGACCACACTCCTTTTTCTAGAACCTGACTTAAGGGAATATTGCCATGGTTGATAAAAAGTGGCCTTGACTTATTTCACTCAGCATAATCTCTTTGGTTTCACTTATTTTTGGAGCATAACAAATATCATGGAGGACAAGGGGTGTTAGAGAGGAGAAGGGAGTTGGAGTAAATTGGAAGGGGAGGTGAACCATGAGAGACTATGGACTCTGAAAAACAATCTGAGGGGTTTGAAGTGGCGGGGGTGGGGTGGGAGGTCGGGGTACCAGGTGGTGGGTATTATAGAGGGCACGGATTGCATGGAGCACTGGGTGTGGTGAAAAAATAATGAATACTGTTTTTCTGAAAATAAATAAACTAATTTAATTTTTAAAAAATGTGGCCTTGACCTATTATTTTACCCCTTATGATAACTACCTGTATACCCAGGGGTCAGGAGTTCTCTGTTTATTACTAATTTCCAGGTGCATCCAGTCTACTGTTTTTCTATTACAGTTTCAAGGATGGGGTGTTTGGGGTCTGTGACTTAGTGTTAGAACCTGGGGGTGGTTTGTTGTTTCCCAAGCAATCTGTATCCTTGTCTAGGTCAGTTTTCTCTTACAGTATTATCAGTGGTTTTCAGGAGCTAGCCAGTCTGTGAGAGTTGATTATTAAAATTTTCAGGAATTTTGTAAGCCACTTTTTTTGAAATTAGCTAATGCAGGAATGTTAACATCACAGAAATTAACAGGCTTCAAATCAGAGGTCCTTCTTCCCAGGGAGCTGGTTGTGAAACTTCTATCAGCAAGCCACTATGTATGTCTCTCCTTTGGGGACCCTATTATATTGTGTCTTAATATTTCCTTTAGTTACCTGGTGACTACCTGTCCTCTCCACTGCTGTCCCCTGCCAAAGCCAGCCTCTTCACGAAGGCAGCCTTCATCAGTACAGCCTTAGCTCCTAGCACATTGCCCTAGCCCATGGTAGATGTTAAACGGTTATTCATTGGCTGAATATATACAGGTCTTTTGGGACTATTCTCTGTTCTCTACATATTTCCCAAGTTGGACATTTGCTGGAAAGGGAATTTATGGGACCGTTGTTTTCAACAGAAATGATATTGCTGAGAAAGATAAGCTATATGAAAAGTTAGTTGTAAATTTTGTCCAACAGTTTGAAAAACAAGTGAGTTTTCTGACTCTTCGGTTTTGCTGCTGTTCATACGTGGTGGTGTTTCCAAGGGCACCTAGAGCTTGCTTGTCTGTCTTTCATAGGGATGTTGTAGGCTCCTGCCCGACATTGGCATCCCACTGCCAGGACCACGTAGTCTGCGGATCAGATCCTGCACTTGTGTGATACTTGTGTTTCTGAGAAAGGATGAACTTGGCAGCTACACAGGCACCCAGGCGCCTCGGTTCTTCTCTTGTTACCACTGATGACGAGGTGCATCAAGTCTGCTCTTCAGGGACACAGGAATCACCAATAAGGGTGAGATCCTTGGTCCCCTCAACACAGGAGCTGGCCAGTAAAGGCCCCAAGGGACGCACCATGGCGAGGGGCGGAGGAGCGGGGGAAGCTCATTCCCTGATGCAGTTTTAGGACTTAGGCCTTCCTGAGAAGCTGTCGGTGACTCAGTGGCATATTAATGTATCTAGACCCTTCTTTGCACCCCTTTCTGTTATGTACCTGGGGTAATATCTTGCTATGAATGAGTTTTATATTCTTACACTCTGTGCTTCCTCCTATGTGTCTTATGCTTGGAGTTGTAGATGGTGCCCCTTCTACTATTTTAGGAGTTGGTGAATGAATCAGAATCCTTACTTCACGACTGTGTAGGTTTGAATCAGATGCCTTCTGATTCTTTGCAGCTGGGGGAGACCTAACTCTTGCAGCCTTTTCTCAAATGAGTCAGATTGCTTTCCCTGCATATAGTTCTATGTAGTTGCACACTGTGACTCTGGCATCGAAGTGAATCACACCATTTTTTTAATGTGAGAGGGCCAGCCGTGCTCCTGAAGGATGATGGAATGGGCTTCAAGTGGAAGATGTTGAGACGGGGACCAACCTATTTATTTGCCATGTAATGAAGCTCAGGTGAGAGTGAGTGACAGGTGGGCGAGATAGTGCAGGAAAGTGAAAAGCAAACAGGGAGACAGAGTTGTGAACTGTTATCAAATACCAGTGGACCATTAGACATCGGAAGAAGGCAGTAGTGGTTTTCGGAGAGCTTGACATTCCCGTGGAGAGGAGCTGCTGGACAGTAAGGTAGTGTTGGTGAGTGTCTATTACATCTGTCGAGACTGCTGTTTTTAACTGTCAGATTACCCCCGGATGATGGCAAATGATTGTAATTCTGTTTTCAGTTTGAACAAGAAAAGAGGTGGTGGGGATGGTAGAGAGAGAGAGATGTTCCAAAGACAGAGTTTGCCCGGGTGAAGCTGGAAATCTATCCAGTTCTTTTGTAGTAATATCTCCATATTAAATATGTATTTAAAATGCTATTGAGTACATTTTATAGCTACTCCTCCCCCTTCCTTCTCCTCCTCTTTCATACCTTACTGATTAGGCAAAAGGTGAAGGTTGATTCTCAGACTGTATTAGATAGGGAGCAATGATGGTTAAAAGTTATTTAGATCCTTAAACCTTAGAGTGATTTTTTTCCCCCTCTCTCCTCCTTTCTTCTCTGATATTCCTGTTCAGGAATGAACTTCAGGCAGGTGTTCACTCAGACAGTGACATAAGCAGCGTCTGGGGGGCTGCTGTGGGGAGTCAGGGCAGGCAAGTAGAAACAAAGGGGAGTTCTTACATATGGCAGAATGTTTCTCATGTCATGTGGGTGGTTTCAGACTGAAATCCTGAGAAGTTCTCTAAGGAACCCTCTGGAACCTGGAAAGCCTTCAGCCTCCACTTAGGAGCAAGCAGCCTGGTCTCCTGCTCTGTGGATCCATCTTGGAAGAGATGTCGATGCATTTTCATTTCTTTTCCCATCAAGCGCTTTCCATGTCCTTCTAACGGTGTCTGTTGGTATCTTCTTGTCAACCACATTCCCCTTTTGTTATGACTTTCCCACCCAATGTCAATACAGAGCACTTGTGGGATGTCCTTCTTGTAGGTGTGGATATCCTTTCTTCTTTTCTTTGAAGATTTTTATTTATTTATTTGACAGACAGAGAACAAAAGTAGGCAAAGAGGCAGGCAGAGAGAGAGGGGAAAGCAGGATCCCTGCTGGGCAGAGAGGCAGATGCGGGGCTGGATCCCAGGATCCTGAGATCATGACCTGAGTTAAAGACAGAGGCTTAACCCACTGAGCCACCCAGGCACCCTGTTGATCTACTTTTCTTCTGAGGCTCAGAATTCCAGAGGAAATGGGGTCTGGTTTTGTGATTCAGAGGTGTCACCTCTGCATGTGATTGTGTAGGAGCTGATGAGAGAATCTGGTATCTCAGGATGATGAATGTTGGTCTGTTTTTGACCCACACAAGTTGCTCATCGGTGCTTCCTGGCTTCCTCACCCACAGCTGTTGAAACTTTTCCATTGTATCTGTCTGACTTCTCCAAATTTCCTTTGGTCATAGGACACTTTTAAAATTCACTCACTCTATATGCAGCTAATCTCTATATTAAGGAATATTTTTTATGAGGGAAATTATATCATAAAATGTCTTGGGGTGTCCATGTTTAACGCTGTGTTCCCCCCAAATTCATGATGTGTGCATTTTCTCCAGCAACCTGGCACATTAGAATCACATCAGAATCCCACTGACCTTTAAATCTCAGACCAATTCCATCTGAATCTTTGGGGGTAGGTCCTGGACATTCTAATATGCAGCCACAACCCTGCCCCGGTGCTCAAGGATAGATTGACCTTAAGGTTGTAAACGATAGGTTGCTTCTTAAATATTGGAACCAAATACAAACCAAAATGAGGAAACTTCTGCATCGGTTTCCCAGGGCAGCTGAAGCAAGTACCACAAATCATGTGTCTTAAAACGACAGGAACAATGGTTCCACCATTCTGGAAGCCAGAAGTCAGAAATCAAGGTGTTGGCAGGATTGGTTCCTTAATGAGGACAGTCTGGGGGAATTCCAGGCCTCTCCTTTAGCTTCTGGTAGTTCGTGGAGCAACCGTTGGCATTCCTTGGCTTGTAGATACATTACTACAACCCTCTGCCTTCATGTGGCATCATTCCTGTGACTTGTCACATTACCTTCCCTGTGTACATGTTTCTTTCTGTGTCCTGTGTCTTTTCCCCTTTTAGGAGGACACCAGCTGGATTGGATTGGCGCCTATTCTAGTGACTTCATATTAACTCTATTACCTCTGTAATGACCCTATTTCCGAATAAGGTCACATTCTTAAGTACTGGGGCTTAACATTTGACATACTGTTTTTGGGAGATAGAAGTCAACCCCTAACATTTTCCCCTGTTATAGTAACATCAAGGCTCAAGGAACTATTGGGGTATTTCCATTATGTGGTGGAAGGAATCCAGGAGACCCTGGGAAAGCTGTTGGGAAGAATGGAGGGACCATTTAACAAGGGTTTCAAGGAAATAATTGGGGAGAAGTGAACGGCCGTTGGAGTGTTAGGTGACGCAGGCCTCAAACCTGGTCGTCATCATGAGTGGTTTTGGACGGGGACTCCCGACATGCATGAGGTCTGGCATACGCCATTTTGTGCACAAAACTTGTTATGAGGCTGTTTGAAACTCAGTTCTCAACTTGACCCGAGACAGAGGGTAATTGTAGGTGCAGCTGATGCCTGGGCAGGATCCATGAGCTCCTTACTATGAACTGGAAAGGGGCAACGCTGGGTATCAGTTAAATTAACCTTCAGATTGAAAATGAGGTTAAGTCTCCCCTGGGCCTGCGTAATATGAAAGTCACAGTCACAAAAGTGTTTTTCCTTTGTCAGGGAGCAGTCATGATGAGATCATGGATACTTAGATATCCCTTTAATCCTTCTCTGAATTTTAGGATCTTGACAGTATGAATGTGATGACGGTGTTGCTTCTGAAAGCAAAAGAGTACATCTTTGTCTTGTGCCTGTGTATTGAAGATAATAATACTTTGAAACATCAGACTCCAGAGAACCTTCCGTTTGAATATTACAGCCAACATAGACTTAAAAGATCATTGTCCTCACATATCTGCTGCATTTCTGAGGAGAGTGGCTGTGCCCTTCGAAGTATCACTTCCCTGAACGGTGGGGTATAAAACGTGGCTTCTCCTCCCTCATCTGTTTGGTTCTGGTCTTTTGTATTGTGTGTAAAATGAGAGTCAAGGGAGGGGTTTGGAGCCTTGGGTGGGGGGAGCCCTTGAACTCTGTCAGGATGGCAGAAGTTGAACGGATACCTCACAGCTCAGAATTTCTTGTAACAGAAGGATTTAGTTCATATTCTTTCAGGAGGACGGGAGGGAGATGTGCTATGTTGGGTGGGGATGTGAGTCCCCGTCTACCAGCGGCAGAGCTATTCCTGGCCCCACGAGCCAGACCGAAATGGCTCGGATGCAAAATAGACCCAGAAGGGAAGCGGCGCCAGGAAGTCCTCCCAGAGGGCAGGTGACCAACCCGATGCGGAGTCTGACATTTCACAGACAGGACTAGACAGATCACATGCTGCGTCTGGAGAGAAGGTGGTGATGGTGGCCTTTCAGAGAGAGAGACAAGGAAGAAGGAGCCCCCAGTGCCATCAGGGTCCCAGAGAGTGAAGTTCCAGAGAAGGCTGAAAATTACTATGAATATGGCCGTCAGTGCTACGTCGGGGGTGAGGGGAATGTGTCGCCTGCCTTTCCATGTTTACAGCAGTATGATCATTCATGAAGGGGAAGGCAACACTTCTGCAAGAAAATTTCAAGTCCATCCTGTAATGACTTATGGAAAAAAAAGAAAGGGACCCAGTTCTGCCTCCCGCCCCAGCCCCAGATGACCTTGCCTGCAGACTTCCCCTAGTTCCTCATTATTCCGTGACTCAGGAATCTTTTGGGGACCCTCTCATAAGTTCTTCTCAGGGAATCCATGTCTGTAGGTCTGTGCTAAACTCTCTTGCATCCAGTTATATTGTCTGGGGAGGAAGCCTTTGTCGAAGTGGCTGAAAACAGAGAAGGGATGATGTCCTAAAAAGAACAATCCTTTGTCGGAGCAGACGTGTCCCTTTGAGTTTGGGAGCAAGAGCTTTAGCATCAAACTGTTCTGTACATATAACTCGGTGACTAGTTATCCATGCTCCTAAATCTGATTAAACCATCTCTTACCCCATATACAGGAGACATGGTTTCAAAAGAACCTCATCCTCACGACACCTGTTGGAAGTGGGAAGCATCCCCACGGGAAGGAGCGACGGGACTGGGACCTCACGGGAGGGGCATTTCTGCGATGGGGCCAAAGCCCGGGCCTTCAGAGCGTAGGTCCAGAGCTCTCCTCCCCTCGCAGCTTGGCTAGCTCTCCCAGCTCCCCCAACAGTCCAGGCTGCTGGATTTGAGGCCACCTCAGGGATAGCACCATTGGGTGTGGGAAGTGGGGAGTTCAAGGCAGCATCAGTAGTACTGCCTGGAGAACTTGGGGTGTCCTTTACTTTGTAAGTCTTGCAAGATGTCCTTGGAGCTCCCGAGGGGCAACCCTGGGAGTCTTGCTCCTTGGAAGCCTGCTGCATCAGCTCTTCTTGGACAGTGGCATCCTTGGCTCACCCACAGGCCTCCAGCTCACCTGCCCGCTTGCGGGTGGGCACAGCCCCTGGGAACTCCTGGGGCCCAGAGGAGCTGGGTCTGCTTCCTGGGTCCCGCCTTGCTACCCCCGCTCTACCAATGCCATACAAGGGTAAAAAGGAGAGGCAGACAGAGCTGTGACCAGAACAGGGAGTTGTTGGTCCCCTCCTCTTGGAAGTGGGAGCCGACGTGGCTGAGGAAGGGCTTGAGTGCCATGTGTTTAGTAGGATAACAAGACGGCTTGCCTGTGATTAGCCCAGAGGGACCCCCTGAGCAGGGAGAGCTCCGGAGCCTGTGTCCGCAGGGGTCTCCCTTTGTCCATCCTTTGTGCCGTGTTCACCTGTGTGTCCAGCTGGCTTCAGGACAGTAATGAGGTGTAAACCGGACAGCTCAGATGAGCTTCTGTTCAGAGTTTTTAAACCGAACCAAAGTGAAGACCATACATCAGGATAAAGGCTGGCAGTGCCAGGTGGTTTGTTGGTGCTGAGGGTGGCAGAGAGTGAGGACCGATGGCAAGGAGGCAGGAAACAGGTCTGTTTCCGCTCATGCCGACCTCCGCTACAGCAACCCAGAACCTCCCCCTTGGACTGGCCCTCTGAGACCAAATGGCTCCTTCAAAGGGCTTTTTTTCACTTGTCCTCTTGGGAGGAAGGCGGCTTTGGTGGCTTATGTTGTATGGTGCGGGACGTGCCTTAGCCTCCATGTACTTTTAAAGTTAGGATTATGAGCAGCTGTCCCCGGCTCCTCAGGGGAGGAGGATGTCCTCCCCGGAGGACAGCTGTCCCCATCACCATGAACATGAACATGCATGCCAACCTCTGGGTCAGCAAATCCCAGGAAGGAAGGCTGCCTGTGTTTTGAACAGTGTAACAGGATTGACACCTTCCGGAACTATGTGATTTTTATATAAAAGATGACGTTTGTGGGCAGATGACTCATGCTAATGGTTGGTGAATGTCTTTCATTTCTTAGGTAGCTTTCCTGTAGGTGTCCTGTGACCCTCAAGGTGGGGAGTGAAGACAGAAGTCACCACTTGCAATTGGCTTTAGCTTTGGTCTCAGTGTTTTGGAAATGGACACTCCCTCTGGTTTCTTGACAAATGTTGGCCAAGTAACACCCTGTAGAGCAGATGGACAGTAAGCTCCGTGAGAGCGGGATCCCTGAGGATTTTCTAGCTAGTCTTGTCACTACGGGAGCTCGTGGTTATTTGTGGATAGGTGAAGGAATGGTGATGTGATTAAGGCATAGCCTTAGCAAACAGTCTTCAAAGAGAGCAAAGCCTGAAGGTGGGAGACGGATTTGTGCCACTTGCTAGTTCATGAGAGCAAGGGCTCTGGACCAGTCCTGGTTGCATCCAGAAAGTGATGACCTTGCTGAGTTTGTGTAATTTGAGAAGAATTTAATAAAGGAACTATTTTCATTGGTTCCCACGGAAGTGGACAGGCATAGAACAGCCAGCAAGAGACCCTGCACTGCCCCAGAACAACTCCTCTATTGGCCCAGCTCTAAAGGCGGAGGGGACGGAGGAGCTGGAGCCACTCTCTGAAGCCCCAGACCATGCACACTGTGTCGGGGGATGGGAGCAGGGAGCCCTTTGGTGGAGGGAGGCAGCCAGCCTGGGGTGACCTGCCATGGGGCGCCGGGGTGACTGATGCTTTGCCTTACTCCTCCCTCCCTGGGGTCTCTGTGCACCCTATTGGCTCAACCCACCTGTGGTCAGAGCCCAGGGGGCACATGACAGCCCCCAGCGTGGGGGAGGGGAGAATGGAGCCGGTGTCACACGGTCTATCGGTATGTGCATAACTCTGTTCTGTCAATGGCAGATTTGAGCAGCTGCCACTTGGCGCCTCGGTCTCCTCTGGCGTTGTGAGGCTAGACACTGCCCCGGGCATTCTGAGCCAAGGAGTGGTCAGTGATGGGGGTCCCCGAAAGGCCCCCTACTCCTGAGGGCTGCGTCCACAGCTCCCAAAGCATGTGGCTGTTGGGTGAAGGAAGATTTAGCAAATTGGTGATAGTCCCGTGAAAAGGTCTTTTCTTTCTTTCCTTCTTTCTTCTGTTCAGTTGTTCTTTCATTTTTTCTTTTTTTTACTCAACTGGTCCTTTTTTTTTTTTTTTTTTTTTTTTTAAGTTTTTGTGTATGTTCCAGGTACTAGCATACAGTGTAATACTAGTTTCAGGTGTACGATCTAGTGATTGAGCGTGTCCAAAAATCACCCAGGGCTCATTGGGACAGGTGCACTCCCGCATCCCCATCCCTATTTAACCCACCCTCCCCAAGATGCATAGAGGACTTACAACACTTAGCACCCCAGAAACGAATGATCCAATTAAAAAATAGGCAGACGACATGGATAGACATTTTTTTTTTTTTCACGGAAGACTTCCAGATGGTCAACAGACACATAAAAAGATACTCAACATCACTCATCATCAGGGAAATGCAAATCAAAATGACAGTGAGAAAAGGTCTTTTCCAAAAGTGGCTGCAGCAATGTTTCCTGTCCCATAGACTCTTCTAGAAACTTGCCACTCATTCAGTCTATGTCCCTTCCCCTTAAACACATACAAGGCTTGTGATTGCTTCTGTAGAGGGGACACTGGAAGTGTCGTGATGTGACTTCCGAGGCGAGGGTAGAAGAGGTTGTCTAGCTACTCCCTGTCTCTCAGTCTCCCTCTCACTGTCTCTGTTTCTCTGTATTTCTCTCTCTCTGTCTCTCTTCTTATGCCCTGTTAGAGTCTTCAGCTGCCATCCTAACTCCTTCAAGCCTGCCATGGTAGACAGCCCACACACAGTTAGAGATGCCCAAGGGCCAGCTGTCCTGGCCCCCAGCTACTGGAATCTTCCTGTCCCAGCAGCCCCAGCCAGGAGAGCCATCGAGCCTACGTGGGATCCCAGCCCCAGCTGACTACCCCCATGGGCCAAGTGGAGCAGAGACTAGCTGTATCTGCTGAGCCCTATCCAAAGTATAGATCTGTGGGCAAAACTACCCTTGTCATTACTTTAAGCCTCCAAGTTTGGCGTGGTTTGCTGTGCAGCAGTAGATAACAGGAGGAGTAGCCTAAGAAGCCAGTAGCTGGTTTTGATTCCCTTCCCTCTTATCTCAGCAATGCGTCTCACACATTTGCTGTACCATCCTTCCACACACCAGAGAACTTCAAAGTCTAATAGCCACCAATCTTTCTGTAGCGTTTCTAGGTGCCAGGCACTGTACTCAGGGCTTTAAATCTGTTACTTCTCGTGAATTCTCACAGCTCCATGAGGTCTCTTGTGACTGCCCCCCTCGAACAGCCAACAAGGGGGCTGATGTAGCAATAGGGTGAAGTACCCAGAGTGAAGCTGGCAGCCTGACCCCAGAGCATATCTGTTTCTTGCTTGTGGACCTTAAAAAGCAGAGTTCTGTGGGGGCACCTGGGTGGCTCAGTCAGTTAAAGCATCTGACTTTGGCTCAGGTCATGATCCCCAGGGGTCCTAGGATCAAGCCCCACTTTGGGCTCCCTGCTCAGCCGGAAACCTGCTTCTCCCTCTGCTGTTCCCCCTGCTCATGCTCTCTCTCCCCACCCCTCAAATAAATGATTAAAAATCTTTAAAAAATTTTTCATTAAAAGAAAGAGTTCTCTGGGAAGCCTGGAGTCTGCCACCGTTCATTCAGTGGGTATCTGTGGAGCATCAGAGGACTTCAGTTGTGTGCTTGGTGGCTGGCAAAACAGATGAGAGTCCTGCCCTCTTAGAGCTCAGTCTTCTAGTTCAGGAAGGACAGGTGAGGCATGAATAAACAAGAGTGTAGCAGACAGTGGGACTTGTGTGAATCATCAGTTACAGGAAGATGACGACATAGAAGGTGACTGGCTGGTCACACTGGATGGAAGTGATAAGGAGCCAGAGAGAGGGGCTTTGGGAAGATCACTCACAGAGAGGGACCAGCTTGGGTGGCCTTATGTGAGAACAAACATGGCATATTCGAGTACTCAAAGGAAAGCCAGGATGGCCAGACCGGACTTGCACCTGCCGCCTAATGACAAGGGTGGGTGTTGGGACACCGGCAGAGGCCTCGTTGTGTACTGCTTCTTGGCCAGCTCGAGCAAGCACCGATTTCACAAGGTCCCTTTCAGCTAGAATGGCAGCCACTGGGTCCAGGAAATGTGGAAGCTTCCCTCTGTTTCGACCTTCTGTTAAAATGGTTAGCAGATATTTTTTTTTTTTCTGATTATAAAAGTAATACAGGCTTTTTGTTAAAAAATTTGAAAATAGAGGAAAAAGTGTAAAACAAAAGAAAAAAGTCTCCCACAGGTGGCCACACAACTTGTCAGTCTCTCTCCCATCCCTTGTTTTCAGAGTTGAGATCAGATACGTGCTGACTTGTACGGTAGCTAGCAGACATATGTGGCTATTTAAATTAACACTGAACGAAATCCAGTCCTTCGGGTGTAGCAGCCACATTCTGAGCACTTGTGTGTTTTTAAGTGTGTGTGTGTGTGTGTGTGTGTGTGTTTCAGTGGATTTGAGGCTCCTACGAGGTCTTGACTCATTACAGAACTGATGTCACCGACTGTTTTACTGAGGTGTCAGTGGTTTATACAATAACAACAGCTTCTCTCGATAAGGTTCCAGGTCCTTGGAGAACCCCATGAAAAAAATCCATTTTGCTCCTCCAGTCAAGCTCATCTGATGTTTGGAATGCTCCAGATGTCTTTTCCCAGGAAAGCAAACCAGCGCCTTCCCCAGAATCTTGGTCACTCGCTTCAAGCGATGGTGAATAGGCTTGGCTAGGATTCCTCTCCTGGCATTGCCCCAGGCGGCCCCAGCACACGGGTGTTCTCATGGGGGCAAGGAGGCCCCATTGCCTCTGGCCTTGTGGGGACTTTAGTGAGGGGCCCTCCCTGGTAGAACAAGCTGGAGTCTGCCTGCGCTCTGACTGCACAGCCGTTCCCTGGTGCCAGCTCGCTCTGGCACCATACCCTTGCATCTGACCTGGATTCTCTGAGTGACCTCGGTCTTTGCCGTCCATAAATAACCACGATTTCCCGATGCCTGGTGAGGATTGCTACAAGCCAGCTTTGGAACTTTAATAGTTTCTGAATGAGGTAGGGTCTCCAGGGGCTCTTCCTCCAGCAGAATTAGAAGCTTTGATATGAAGGGAAACTGCAGAGGCAGCCCCATGCAGCCTGAATAAGGGCTGGTATGCTTGCGGTGCTCATCCCTGCTCCAGAATGGGCATAGCCTGTGTCTACTCATGCAGTAAGAACTCCGTACCCATGTTTCATAGACATTTCTTTTAGCAAAATTTAGTGAGCCGTTCCTCCATTCCTTCCTTTCATGCCTCAGTTACTTTTCAGGTGCGTTCTTGTTTTGTCTTGAGAAATGTCCTCTTTCCGGATGGAGATGTTAGAAGCTGCTCCTGGATTTCTGGAGACACCAAGTGATGCACACGGTCTCCCCGGGCAGAGTCTTTCCTCAGGCGAGTAGAAAGGCAGATGAGGTGAGGGTCATGTGGGAGGCCACGGACATCCATCCCCCCACAGGGTAGCTTACAGGAAGGCTTCTGATTAGGAGGCTGAACCAGCAGCCTCTCCACTACGTTGCCGTGTCTGAATGGCCGTGGCATAGTCATGAGAGTGGGGCTCCAGACTCTGTTCAGCTCTGGAGAACAGGCCAAGTCGGGGTGAAGGGAGAGACCCCATTTAGCATGTATGTGGGCCTTCAACACTCTCAAGGCAATAATACATCTCTTTTGTTAGCTGTCAGGTGGCCTGAATTCTCTGAGCACGTGAACCCCAGGAACATGGCTGCCGACACGTGATCTCCACCGGGCTCCTTCACGGGCAGAGGCACAAGTGGGACCGTTACCTTCCCAAGTGCAGGCTGAGGCTTGTTCCCGTGACCATTGGAGAGAAAAGGATCACTTTTTGCTGCTGTCCAGATCTACCTACTTCCCTCCTTCCTTCTTTTTTTCCTCTTTCTCGCCTTCCTACCTTATTAACAAAAAATTTTTATTTTCTATTTTTTAAAAAGATTTTATTTATTTGCCACACACACATATATATGTAGAGAGAGAGAGAGAGAGTGAGAGAGAGAGAGAGAGTACAAGCAGGGGGAGCTGCAGGCAGAGGGAGAATCAGGCTCTCCACTTGAGCAAGGAGCCTGACTCAGGGCTCTATCCCAGGACCCTGGGTTCATGACCTGAGCTGAAGGAAGACGCTTCACCAACTGAGCCACCCAGGCCTCCCTTATTTTCTATTTTTATTATAAACTTAATAGAGTCTTGTTGTTGAGTTGAATCACATGGAACTCTCTCAGCTTTCACTCTGACAGACAACGTCCTTGTCAGACAATGTCCTGGGGGGTAGTGACAAGCACAGGGGACACATAGCTCTTAAATGGTTGTCAGTCACTGGGGCACGTGCTATGGAACAATCATGCCTCCAAATTCTGCTTAGAAGCAGCTTAAAGAATAAAAATGCTCACAGTGAACATTAGCAGCATTCCAAGTTACTCACGACCCCAGGCAATTTATATAATAGTCATTAAAGTTGATGTTTTGCTCCCAATGATTTTTGATTAAAATACTACGTTCCATATTCCGAAAGGCAATGGTTTGTTAGAAACTGTCTGCAGACTCGTACACTGCTCCTGGCCCCTGGCGCACCCGCCCCCCCTTTTCTGCGAGTCATTTCGCAGAGAGGTCAAACCCAAGACCTATTTTGGGCATACGCCGTCCTGCATTTAGATGGACAGTGCTGTACAATCCTTTCAACTTGTCAGTTCCCCCAAGGGCATTCTGTCACGGGCGAATGCTGGGGGGCTTCCAGATGCCGCAGTGCTGCTGGAAAGAAATCGTGGACAGGAGCCGTGATCTAGGCCGTGTGTGACAGAGTGGCTGCTTGAATGACCCTGCAGGCTGACATTTTCCACGTCTTTGATGCTAGAAGGAAGTCATGGGCAGCTGAGCGCTTGCTCGGGCCTTTGACAAGATGCAGAGCTATTTTAGAAATGGTCCTAGTTTAACCTTCAGGCTTTCTTGAGGCGCATCTCCCCAAGGATATCGGGCAGCCCTCTGTTGGGGCAACTCTGATGTTCTCCTGCCCAAACCAGACCTTTGTTGGCCTCAGAGGAGTAGCTTTGGGTTAGTTCCTTCCAGGTGCCTGCTGGTGGCCTTCATTCTGACTCATCAAACATATAGCTTCAGGCAGAACAACTGATATTAGGGGAGCTATTCCCCTACCGAGTCAGACACGCATATACACTTGCTCTGCATTTTTCTAGTTCCCAACAGAACTGTATTCGTAGGATGAGGCCAATATCATGCCCTCAGTTTTTATCGAGGGACCTGGAAAGAAATGGCTACATGGGTTTGTACTTCGTGTAAAACATTTGTTGAGGGTGTTATCCATCATGTTAAGTGTCTAATACGACGCTATGCCTGGAAATTTCCTTTGTGTTCAGAGCTGGGGAAATTGTATCTCTACTGATGAATTCGTCTGATTAAAGGCAGATAAAAACTACATAATAAATCATGTTTCACCCTATGCTTTGGTTGCTATGAAGCTCAGAGATAATTTTGGTGCTCAACTGAAGAAACTTTATGTTTCTTTTTTAAAAATAGTGTTCCCACCCTTCTTTACCTTTCATTATTTGTGTCTTGTCTTTGAGTTACTGACAAAATGTTTCAAGGGGCTTGCCGTACTACAGTCATGCCTTCTACGGTGTGCCGTATCAAATGGTTTTTGGAAATGGGAATGGGAGAGATACCCAAGATTTGTTCTAGAATTTCCGGAATTGCTCATGATCTGTGATTACCATTAGTTAGGGAGGGAGCTTGAGGAAGGAAGGGGAGAGGATAGGACAGAATTAAAGGAAATTATGAACCACATAGGGAGGTGGGACAGGAGGCGGTCATGAGGTAAGCTGTTGGGCAAACACAGAGAGTAACGGGAAGCGAACTTGTAACTCCTGCTAGGATGAGAGAGGGTGGGGTCTAGGGTCCTGGGTTTCAAGACCAAGTCCAGGTGCGTTCTGAGAAATTTGGGGTTTTGAATAGAGGTGGCATAAAATGAAAGTGTGATATAGAATATTTATCTGACATATGTGATGATTGGAGTTGAGATAAGAAAGTTCAGGTTAGCTGAAAGATTAGATAAAGGTGGTCACAGAAGTTTAGGCATGCTTGAGAAAGACCTAGGTTTGCAGAGATGGAGAAGGAAAGAACTCTGATCTACGATTTAAAAACAGAAAGACCCAGAACATTTTTGACTCTCATTCAATGTATGTCAGAGGTGATTCCAGACCTAACAGGGTTGGAAATTTCTCTCAGGCCTTTTTGTGGTCTGACTTGGAACCCAGCTAGGTATTGTTTTGGTAGAGTGTTTCCATCTAACACTGAGTAGGGTAGAAATATGAAACACTGACATTTGGGCTTTTTAACTTAATTTAATTTATTTATTTGACAAAGAGAGATCACAAGTAGGCAGAGAGACAGGCAGAGAGAGAGGGAAGCAGGCTCCCTGCTAAGCAGAGAGCCTGATGCGGGGCTTGATCCCAGGACCCTGGGATCATGACCTGAGCCGAATGCAGAGGATGAACCCACCGAGCCACCCAGGTGTCCCTGGGCATTTTTTTTTGCTGTCACTGTGCAATTGCATTATAACTGTTTGAGGTCAATGCATAATTACATATTTAAATATTAAAAAATTATACTGCTGATTATATATCCCCCCAATATTATATTTTATTATATTTTCTAATAGATGTTTTAGAGAATGACTAAAAAAGATGTTAGTGTGATTGGCTATTGTAAATCTCTATTTTTGGTTGCTTGCCCATTTCCTCAGTGATCGTGGAGCTGTGCCATTGGCCAGCTTGATCTGTTATCTGGCTCGAAGATTGGTGGCATTGGTGACCAACCCTTGGAACATTGACTGGCCTTCTTGGAATTACCTGGCACAACTCTTTTTTTTCCCTTTTGGGTCCTTCTTTAATTAGTCTCTTCAGTCTGGCAAGATTTTCTGTCTGGAATTCATTTTCTTACCTCGATGGCTTTTCTTAGGATCTCCCCAGGACGACTTCTTTTTAACTTTTCACAGTCTTTCAGGATCAGATGCAGCTGGGCCTTAGCCTGAACCATTGCATTTCCTGCTCAATAACCTGTGACCTGATTAACTGGCACTTAGGAACTATTCCACCAGTTAAAGGACCTGACCTGGATCTGCTTGTACTCAAGCACAGTAAAGACAGTAAAGGGAGCTTGTTGAACTACTTCTCCTGGTAAAAACTTCTAAGGGGTGCTCAGTGTAATTTATATATATATATAATTTTTTAATATATATGTTATTTTAAAATATATATTGTTTAAAAATAATGTATTTTAGTAATATATAGTATTTAAGTATATTATTTTAAAATATATTTAAATGTATATTAAAACAATATATCACTTATCATTTATATATTATTATATAATATTTATTATTTATTAACCAATATATTAAAATAATCTACTATTTAAATATATTATTTTAAAATAATATATATTTTAATTATATTTATATATATATATATTTTTTCCATAGGCTTTAATTTTCTTTTTCATTTATTTAGAAACTTAGAATTACATATTTCTAGAGCTTATTAAAGACAGAGTAAAACCAAATAACTCAATACATGGTTATATTGAGAAATAATTTATTAATGTCAAGAAGCTGGTAAGGCAGAGTAAGAAACCAGGAGTTCTGACCCAGGGCCAGTTCCTCTTCATTGCATTGTACTGGGGCCCCAGGCCATTGTGCTCTGAAAGTGCCTTTTCTTCTATCCAAGTAAAGGAGTGTAGTATTTTTTGCAGAATGTCTTTTCACTTTGGATGCCAATTTGTTTTGAAGGAAGGCAGTGCAAAGTAGTCTATTTTTTTTTTTAATGTATAATGTATTATTAGCCCCAGGGGTATAGGTCTGTGAATCATCAGGCTTACACATTTCACAACACTCACTATAGCACATACCCTCCCCAATGTCCATCACCCAACCACCCTATCCCTATCCCCCCAACCCCCAGCAACCCTCAGTTTGTTTCCTGAGATTAAGAGTCTCTTATGGTTTGTCTCCCTCCTGATCCCATCTCGTTTCATTTTTCCCTTCCTACCCCCATGGCCCCCCACCCTGCCTTTCAAATTCCTCATATCAGAGAGATCATATGATAATTATTTTTCTCTGATTGACTTATTTCACTTAGCACAATATCTTCTAGTTCCATCCACATCATTGCAAATGACAAGAGGTAATTTCTTTTGATGGCTGCATAGTATTCCATTGTGTATATATACTACATCTTCTTTATCCATTCATCTGTTGATGGACATCTTGGCTCTTTCCATAGTTTGGCTGTTGTGAACATTGCTGCTATAAATATTGGGGTGCACATGCCCCTTTAGATACATTTGTATCTTTAGGGTAAATACCAAGTAGTGTGATTGCTGGGTCTTAGGGTAGCTATATTTTCAACTTTTTGAGGAACCTTCATACTGTTTTCCAGAGTGGCTGCACCCGCTTGCATTCTCATCAGCAGTGTAGGAGGGTTCCCCTTTCTCCACATCCTTGCTGACATCTGTAGTTTCCTGACTTGTTAATTTTAGCCATTAGTGTGAAGTAGTCTTAATGTGGACTTTGGGATTTATCAGCTTAAAAGAGTTGATTATTTGACTTTCTTTTGCTTGAGTTAGCTCATCTGGGCACTGGGGACAAGCATAACTAACTGGTCTCTTTGGTCAGATTTTTCTGTTGCCTGCCTTCAGTTCTTGGCCTTACTATTCTTGATGCCTTGGGCAGTGTTTTCCTCCTACCAGTGTCAGCAGAATGGCCCTCAATGAAAACTATACTTATTTTAGCAATTTTTCTTTGACTGATGAAGTTGAGCAAGTTGCTTGTTCAGAGCATACTTTAAGTATAGACTGGGAGGAAATCCCTGTTCAATTTGGAGTAAATCAGTATTGATAGAAATCTTTGCAGTTGAAAAAAGAGACAAATGCCCAAGATTTTGCAAATCTTCTCAAAATCAATGCAAGCCAAGAACTGAAATGTGGACAAGGATAATGAAGCAGTTACTTGTACGATACCAGTTAATGTCAAGGAGTTTTTTGAATGTCAGCTTCATCTTGAGTATGGAAGGTCAAAAATAGAAAGATATTTTCATCTAGTCCCAGAACTCTTGTAGAATCTCTTGCTAATTTGTTCTTTGAGACTACCTTAGATTTGAAGTTGTGTTTTCAATAGGCCCCAGTTATCAACCCCTATCACCACCTGTGCTGCAAGATGGATCCATCGTGGAGTTCATGGAAGCTGGCCATCATGTATCTGTAAAGATATGTTGCAGACTTATCTATTTCCTGTAACCCATAGGAGAAATTCAAGAACTAATGATGTACTATATGTTGGTTAACTGAACTTAATTAAAAACAACAACAACAACAAATATATCCCCTGTGTGTAACACTCTCCTTAAATCTTTTTTTTTTTAAGATTTATTTATTTATTGAGAAAGGGAGACAAAAAGAGAGAGTGAAAGTGGGGGGGAGGGGCAGAGGGTGAGAATCTTCAAGCAGACTCCCCATTGAGCATGGAGCCTGACACTGGGCTCTCTCCCATGACCCATGAGATCATGACCTGAGCCTAAACCAAGAGCTGGACACTTTAACCAGCTGAGCCACCCAGTTGCCCCCACCTTTACATCTTACTTCCTCTCTGCAGTGAATGACTTACGACACATTTCTGCTCAATCTGCTGGATGTCTCAGTGAAGATACTAGATGACAAGGAAAGATGTAAATAGTTGGCACTTCTGCTTTGTATAATACAAGCAAGGTTTCATCTTATTGGTGTTATTTTTTAGAATTTTATATAAACATGAGACTGAATGTTGAAATATTTCTTTGAGAAATGGGTGTTTGATTTTTGTACTCATTTAGGTTGTCTGTGCAGGGTCCAAGTATGTCAAATTATAATTTTCCCCAAGAATGTGACATACAAACTACGGTGGTTAGATAAATGATGACTTTGGCTTGGTCATATACTCAGGAAGTGAATGCCAGGACAGGTCATGGGATTGAATCAGGTATTGGGAAACAATTGACTTTAGAATGATTTGGGAGTATTTGCCTTTAGAATTATGTAAAAACTTGTTTTTGATTGACTTGCAGTGAAGGATGGTGCCTTAATTGGGAGGGAGCTTGAGCTTACAAAATCCCCTCTTACATTCTCCACTGTACTTTCTTTCATATGGATCAATAAAGAACTAAGAATTAAACTGTTGTGGGTTTTTTCTTTTGCATTTTTCCTCGATCAAAGCTAAAAATTCTGGTAGGAAAAAGGGTAGTTGAAGGTTGCTTTCAATCTGGTTCAATTGATCCAGCCTCTACTTGGGGCAAAGCACTGGGGCGTCTCGGTATAATCTTTCTTAGAAGGGTGCTAGGAGCATGGAGTTCTAGAATTGGAGTTTCAGTTTCCTGGTCCAAATCTCTCAAGCTACAAGCCAATAAACCAAGGTTGAGAATAGGCAGATCTGATCTGTTCAAGGTCACAGGGGTCAGCCACAGAGAGAGACTAGTTTTCATTTTTTTAATTTTAATATTCTTATTATCTATTTATTTATTTAATTTTTAATTTAATTTTTACTTTTTATTTTATTTTTTATTTTAATATTTTATTTATTTATTATTTATTTTATTTTATTTATTATTTTTATTAGTTCAGTTTGATATTAGTACATTGTTCTTTATTTTTCTCCCTCTCTAATGAGCCTACCTGATTTCCCAGGCTTATTCACTTTGCCTCTTCCTTAACAGGTTTTGGAGCTTGATTGCTTTAAGATGAGCTTAGTTTAACTCTGTTGACCTGATGAGTCTGGTGTGTCTATTCTAGGGTTAAAGAGATCTAGTTTTATTTTTGGCTTTGCAGGAGGCTGGGCTGCTGCTAGATTATGATGTTACCTTGATTTGGAAGCCTGAGGTGGGAGAAGAGAGAAAATGGGTGTTTGCTTTATTCCCCAGAGTCCATGTATGTAGCAGGCAGACCCCTTGCTTCCATGTCTTGGCTCTGCCACTTGCTAGCTGGGTGACCTTGAACAGGTTGTTTTGCTTCAGTTTTGTCATCTGTAAGATGAGACAGACCTCACTAGTAATTTATGATGTATAAACCCCTTGGACCAGTGCCTGACAGGTAATGCATATTCCATTAGGGTTTCTTATTATTTTCTTTATCTGGCAAACAGAATACTCTCTTCAGTAATGCTGTTCAGGATCACAGAGGCTATGAGTTAAGTAGAGCCTGCATCTCCACTAGGTGAAGTGGCTTTGGATATCTTTGTTGTGTTGACTCTGGAGCTTTTGCCCTAGTTCCTCTGATGGCATTGCTGCTCTTTCCTAACTGATGACATTATTGATTTTCTTTGTTAACCTAGCACGTTGGGGGACAGCATCCTTCTGCAAAACTAACACAACTATGACTCAACTTAGTGCCAGAGATGACCGGGAGTCTTTGGCTGTCACCACATGATGCTATACCAAAAGTTAATTGAATGAAAAAATCAATTAAACACATTTTTTGAGTCATGGACAAGAGCAGCTGGGGTTTTCTTACTTCTAGGCATTGACATCATGAGGATGATGTCATGGAGTTCCATTTCTGTCTTGATTGTGCATCATGAATCCTAACATCAATCAATAAATCATGCAGGGAGATGGCATTGCCTCCCTTTTCCTCAAAGGGGTCACTCTGACCAGATAGCATTTGAATGTTCCATGTAAACATTTAATTAAGAAATAGGTTTGAACTCTTGCTCTCTTATGTTGCATTTCAAGGTTACTTTGGGTAGGTTTGACTTTCTGTTGCATTATAAATCCAATATTTGTTTTCTTAATATTTGGTTCTCTTTCGTGATTGCCGTTCTTATAAAATCTTCGCTTTAGTCTCTCTGATATTTTATGTCAGACTGAGAACCATGGTCCGGGTCATCTTTCTTGAGGAAGTCGCTAAAACACTTCCTTCTGCATCGCCAGTTAAAATCAGGTCTCATTTTCTGCTTTGCTGGTTCACGATCTTAGAACTTTAAGGTTCGGGGCACCTGGGTGGCTCAGTGGGTTAGGCCTCTGCCTTCGGCTCGGGTCATGATCCCAGGGTCCTGGGATCGAGCCCCACATTGGGCTTTCTGCTCTGCAGGTAGCCTGCTTCCTCCTCTCTCTCTCTGCCTGCCTCTCTGCCTACTTGTGATCTCTGTCAGATAAATAAAGAAAAAAAAAATCTTAAAAAAAAAAAAAAAGAACTTTAAGGTTCAATCCATGATGGTTCTTGGGCTTTATGGAAAGCCTCAGTGCATACTGTCCTCTTGCAATGAACTCTGTACAGAAGAACCAGTGTTTTTCTAGGCTGATACACAAGAGATTTGAGAAGGCAGTTTTCCATTTTGTATCTGGTTATCAAATCTAGATAACTCTCCATAGAATGTATATTCATGAGCTGCTACTGGTAACTACCTTTAGGAACACCATGATCTCTTTAGTATGAACAGAGGACTTTGTTTCATTCTTTTAAGAAATGCTTAAGAGGCAAGGCTATATTCTACATGCTTAGGATTCATCAGCAAATGCAAGAGAAAAAAGTTCCTTCCCTGGGGGCAACTGGGAAGCTCTGCTGGTTCAGTGTCTGTTTTCCGCTCAGGTCATGATCTCAGGGTCTGGGGATTGAGCCCTGAGTTCAGCTTCCTGCTCAACAGGGAGTCTGCTTCTCTCTCCCCCTCTGCCCCTCTCCCCCTGCTTGGGCTCTGTCTCTCTCTCTCTCTCTCTCAAATAAATAAATAAAATATTTTATAAAATGTTCCTTTGCTGTTGGAACTTCCATCTGAGCCAGGGATGGGGACTGGGGTGGTGGAGAGATTGTGGGTTGGAGAATAAGCAATAAGCAAGATAACTACGGTTGCCAGCAGCCTCTCTAGGCTTTTATTCATTCTCTCTTAATTTAAATGATCTTTCCTCAATATCGTCATCTTTCTCTGAATGGGCTGCAAACTTCAACAAACCCCACACCAGTAGTTTTAGGACACGCCTTCCTCTTCTAGAAACTGCTCAACATAGGTGTAGTGTTTTCCTAGGTCAAGGCTAATACAACAATACGTCTCTTAGATAATAAAATAATAGGTATTATCAATTAGATCAGCCATCCTCAATCCCCATTCCCAGCTGAATAGAGGAGAGGACAAATCACCACATTTTAACTTCTTGCTGATCACCTTAGGGCAGAGCTTCTGCTATGTGTGTGAATTCCTTAGTGTCCCAAGCTCTCGCAACAGGAGCACCATGGGTTAGGGTGACTTGCTGGTACTGTTTCCATTAACTTCCTTTTCTGCCCACCCAATGTCTGCCATGGGACCAATTCTCTACCAGGTGTGGGAGACAGAAGCTTAGAAAAGCGTGGATAAATGAGAGAGATCAAATCTTCATTGCTTAAGGAGTACATTTATAGTCCATTAAATCAAAGTCACTTAAAAATGTCAGTTGTACCAAAAGATGGGTGAGAGCATAGCCCTTTCTTTGAGTTCTGTCTGTGTCTCTTCCCAAGGTGCAAGCATAGGTATAAATACAGTAAGATGCAAGCACAGTATAGTAATTATATAATAGAACAGTATATAACATGCTATTTTGTATATACAATGTATAACATAGTGACTTGTTATATAATATGTAATCTATAGCAGAGACAGTAACATATAATTCAAGGTTGCCCCACTGCACAACAACACAATTCCAGCTCTGGAAGGATTGTAGAGATTCTTTATATCATTTTTTTTTAAGATTTTATTTATTTGCGAGAGAGAGAACGAGTTGGGGGAGGGGCAGAGGGAGAAGCAGACTCCTCACTGAGCAAGGAGCCCAACATGGGGCTCCATCCCAGCACCATGGGGTCATGACCTGAGCCAAAGGCAGGTGCTCAGCTGAGTCACGCAGGTGCCCCTACATCAGTCGCTTCTAATCTAAGATCAGTGGCTGCTTTGGAACATCATCGAACTGATCATAAACAACAGTGTTTATGTGGAGGCGATCTGTAACTTACAGTGGACTCTCAAAGGGGCTGTTGAAGAAAATGCTCACCCAGACCAGATCTGGGAGGGAGAGAACTAGACACTCACAGAAGCGCGCGGTTGCTCAAGGTCACGTGGATTTTGGCAGCCCAGGCCTAGTTCAGATCTTGTGACCAAACTCCCAAAGAGAAATATTTATATCACGGCGAGGTGAAATTAGGTCGGATGTTTCTGTGCTGTGTAAATATCAAATGCGCATGGGCGTGATTTGTGGCTGAATGGGAAGCTCTCCTCCTTGCGGGGCGTAAACTGCGAGCGGAGCTTTTCAGAATCATTGAAATTTTTAGTTTTTTGTAGGCGTGACTTTAGTGAATGTCGACAGGTATCAACTTACTGTTTAAAACAAAACAAAAAAACCCCGATTCATTCTAGTTCTTTTGTGTAGCCCCCAGTTTCAAATGTTTAATGAAATCTAGCTTCGGAGGCCTTGGAAGAACACCCCATCCTTGTCTCAGAACAAAGAAGAACATTCTCTTGTTTTGCTTGGAAACTGCAGGGCCCCTCTGCAGCTGGTGGCTTTTCTTCTCCATCAGCGACTGTCATTTCTGGGTGCTGTGCGATTCTGATGATGCATTCTAGATAGGTCACTGCATTCTTCAGGACAGAATTCAGATGTAGAGAAGTGATAAGTTAAAAAAAAAAAAGTATCACATTTCTTTCTGTAGAAAGCTGGCTAATTTCATAACCTTTTTTTTTTTTTTTAAGATAGACTTTTTAAACCCTCCGTTATCTTTATTTTTAATGATGTGTTGTATAATTTGAAATATGAAAGTTATGTCATTTTCTTCCCCCGCACCCCGACCTGGTTAGCTTTAGGAATCCACTGGAATGTTTCTAATGGTTCCTGAACGTAGAAAACTAGGGGATCAAGGGAAGGTATTTTCCGATTTGATTTTTGGTGTCTGGGCACTGCTTCTTTGAATGGGTTTTCATTCAGATTAAGGAGTAGAATACATTTATCTGAGGTCTTTATGATGGGCAGTTGCAAAACAAAATTGCTTCCCAGCCCTGTGAGAAGAGGTGCATTGTTCTTACTTTATAATAAAGTCTGACTGGATGGATGGATTCATGTTGAATGAATGGGAAGTTCCCATTTTTAATTTGTATGAATCGTTGGAAGCACCACTGCAAGTTTCAGGTGGGATATTATTGTGGAGAAGTCCTGCTTGGGTCTCGCAGAGAGAGAGAAACAGACTGTCTTTGTCATGGTGTTCTTTCAGAAGGAAAGGGAAGTTCATTAACACTCAAATCCAAGGCACCTGGGCAACTTGCAACTTCAACAAAAGTGAAAGGGACGGATAGTGTCATTTGGATGTACATTTGACTTCAGGCAAAATAAAGATTTCTTCAGAAGATACCCGGACAAAATATTAAGGCCGTAGGGTCTGGTAAGAGAACGAGAGTAGGGAAATCTTTTGAGGAAAGTCAGATACCTTCGTATCTGTAGCCAGTGTGCTTGTGAAAGCTAGGTGTACCAGACAATTAAGGTCACCTGAACATGCCTCTCCCAACCTTAAGTATAGAGGTCTTTCTAGATCTTCAACTGATTAGCTGCTTGTGTTTAACTCCAGTGGTATTCTGTTTAATTCCAACTTAATCCACTGCTTCTCCTTTTCTATCTTTGTCCCCAGATCAGGGGTCAAGGGAGATTTGAAATGTTTCTAAGGCCTATAAGGAAGAGGCAGTTTTGATCAATTCCCACAAAGTTCTTTTGAAATGCAGGTGTGACAGTTAATTTTATGTGTCAACTTGACCCAGTTAAGGAGTGCCCAGATAGCTGGTAAAGCATCATTTCTGGGGGAGTCTGAGAGGATGGTTTTTTGTTTTTTTTTTTTTTTTTTTCATTTTTATTTATTTTTAAATTTTTTATATTTTTTTAAATTTTTTCAATTTATTTATTTTCAGAAAAACAGTATTCATTATTTTTTCAGCACACCCAGTGCTCCATGCAATCCGTGCCCTCTATAATACCCACCACCTGGTACCCCAACACCCCCCTCCCACTTCAAACCCCTCAGATTGTTTTTCAGAGTCCATAGTCTCTCATGGGAAGATGTTTTTTAAAGAGATTAGCCTTTGA
Source organism: Mustela nivalis (assembly GCF_964662115.1). Classification (NCBI taxonomy): domain Eukaryota; kingdom Metazoa; phylum Chordata; class Mammalia; order Carnivora; family Mustelidae; genus Mustela; species Mustela nivalis. The sequence goes on from NC_139030.1 coordinate 76,781,043, forward strand.
GTCAGTAGACTGAGGGAAGAAGATGGCCCTGGGCAGTGTGGGCCTGCATTACCTGATCTGTTGAGGGCCTGACTAGAACAAAAAGACAGGAAGAGGGAATTTGCTGTCTGTTGAGTTGGGACCTGCCACCTCTCCTGCCCTAGGATATCCGTGCTCCCGGTTTTTGACCTTTGGACTTGGACGAGAATTTACACCACTGTACGCACCCCCTTTTCTACTTCTGCCCTATTCTCAGCCCTTTGGACTTGAACTTAACACTATTGGCTCCTGTGTTCTCTGGCTTTTAGACGCAGGCTGAATCACACCCCTGGCTGCCAGGTTCTCTAGCTTGTGGAGGGCAGATCATAGTACCTCTCAGCCTTCATAACTGCATAAGCCAATTCCTCTCTCTGTCCTATTGGATCTTTTCCTCTGGAGAACTCTAATAGAGCAGGCATGTCTCAAAATTAGGGAGTAGCAAGCCTGAGGTCATCAGTGCACTCTTGAATTTGTTTCTTCCCCTGTCTGAATTTGGGAGGGGTGCTGGCTGGCCTTTGTATGACTGTTTTTGTATACCAGGCCGGTATTCTAGCTCTCAGGGAAGAAGAGGCTGCTTTGAGGTTCTGGCTACAGAACTAGGTTGGAAGAGGACATGTCTCCAAAAATAATGAGTTCTCTAGGTCCTACATACTGTTATCTTGTCTTGTAGTAGAGGCTAAGCAAACATTTGAATAAGTGATAACTATCATTTAGCAAAGCACAATAAAAAGTGATGGGGTAAATATCTTTAGGATCATAATGACTTTTTTTGGTTACTTATGTAATGTTGAAATTAAAAAACTGTTGCCCCCATATTTTTCAGAAAGTAAATGAATTGCCTTATAGTTTCATAGCTTAGGACATGAAAATATGTCAAACACACATTTGCTGAAATTATACTCCTCCTGTGAAAACTAATGAGTGAGTACTTAGGTGTGATGGTGAGGATGAAGTTGATAATTTTAAGTGATATAAATAGAAGTGTGGATATCAAGACATTGGAATTATTTTAATTCTTGACTTGTAGTTTACTGAGAACAGGATCAAAGATTGCACTGTCATTAACAGTGAGCTTTTCTCTCATTCATTATTTTTTTTTAAAATAGATTTTATTTGTTTATTTGACAGAGAGATCACAAGTAGGCAGAGAGGGAGGTGGAGAGAGAGGGGGAAGCAGGCTCCCCACTGAGCAAAAAGCCTGACGCAGGGCTCTCTTCCAGGACCCTGAGATTATGACCTGAGCCGAAGGCAGAGGCTTAACCCGCTGAGCCACCCAGGCGCCCACAGATTTCATGTATTTATTTGAGAGAGAGCACAAGGCGGGGAAGGGGTAAGCGGACTCTCCACTGAGTGAGATGCCTGATACTGGCCTCAATCCCAGGACCCTGAGATCAAGACCTGAGCCAAAGTCAGAGGCTTAACACACTGATCCTCCCAGCACCCCTCTCTTATTCATTCTTGAATCTCCAACAAACACACTGCATTTGGTATTGAGTTGGCATTCAGGCCATGCAGGGTTGTAGGAAATAAATCTCCCCATCTGTCCCCCCTGCACCATTCCTTTTTATAGGGATGATGATGATCTTATTTATTCCCAGCAACACTGTGAGGTAGGGACTGTTTTTACCACTTACTTTTTAGAGATGACACTGTGGCACAGAGAGGTTAAGAAACATGTTCAAGGTCACACAGTGAGTAACTGACACACTCTGGACTCTGCCTAGGTCTCTTTAATTCAAAAGCTTCTGCTTTCAGCCACTAGGATACCTGTTTCCCACCAGACCTCAGGCTATACATAGTAATCTAGACACAGGATGGCTTGCCACAATGACTTCTTTAAATGGCCAATGAGCCTGTATTAGTTTCCTTGGGCTGCAGTAAAAATTCACCCAAAGTTGGTGGCTTAAAGCAATATAAATTTATCCTTGTACAGTTCTGACTGCCAGAAGTTGGAAATCAAGGCATAGGCAGGGTCACTTTTCCTCCAAACTCTCCTAGGGGAGGATTCTTTGCCTTTTCTAGTCTCTGCAGGTTTTCGGCGTTCCTTGGTTTCGTGGCAGCGTAACTTCATCTCTGCCGCCTTCTCTACATGGGTCTTCGCGTGGCCTGTCTTGTGTCTCTGTCCCTGTCTCCCCTTCCCTTCTTTTCCCTTCTCGGCACCTGTCGTTCAGTTTAGGAGCCCCCTTAATCCAGATCATCTCCTCTCCAGATCCCTAATTTAATTACATTTGCAAACACCTCTTCTGAATAAGGTCACAATTTATTGGTTCTGGTGGGTAGACACGGACATCATTTCAATTCATTATAGTATACCTCTTAGACCTTTTTATGTACCCCAAATTAAACCAAGTTTTTTTTGGAAGGAACAAAAATACCCACCAAATGTGCTATTTGCTGTGAAAGGCGTCTTCTTTGTTTTATTCAGTAGAACTTCTGCTCCGATTTGCCTCCATACCTCTGGATGTTAGGCACGAGAAGATCGTGTGTTGTCTCTTTTCTTTCCCTGGATATGATGGTGTTTCAGTGGCTATACCTGTCCCCCCCCCACCCCCACCCCCATGGCATCCTTTTAAGATGCTTTTCTGGTTCTGGTTATTAACATTTTTCCCCCCTATTTTTGCTAGTTCCTCCTTTGCTTTCTTTTGGTTCCTTTAAAATTAATTTTTAACTTAAAATGTTTATTATTTATTTGTATATTTTATTCCATTCTTTTTGATTATTCTTGATTGTGCAAGGCCTTCCAATGTTTGAGTGACGAGATTGTGCAACTCAGAGGGTTTTGATGGTGATAGTGGGTCCACTATACATGAGTGCCATAGTATGATGAGAAATTTTCCTGGGGTTTGGGCAATGTTTTATTTTATTTTATATTTTATTTTTAAGATTTATTTGTTTGTGAGAGAAAGAGAGAGAGAGAGAGAGCTAGCACAATAGTCGGAGAGGCAGAGGGAGAGAGAATTTCAAGTAGGTTCCACACTCAGTGCAGAGCCCAGTGCAGGCTTCAATCCCACCCTCCTGAGATCGTGACCTGAGGTGAAATCAAGATGTGGGTGCTTAACTGAATGTACCACCCAGGTGCCCCGGGCAGTGTTTTAAAAACTAGGTCAGTAAATTGTTCATTCTCCTAGATTTATCTCAGTACCAATATCTGAAAGATGTTAATTGCCAGATGCTATTTTAATGATGCTTCTGCTTTTTTTTTTTTTTTTTAATGTAGATTTTTGTTTTTTTCCCCTTGTAAAGTTTAAGACCATAAAGTCAACCCTCCTAGTTGGGTGAGAATTAAACTTTCCCTTGTGAAAAATGACATGTTGGTATTTTGGTTCATGTGGCCTCAGTAATGTGTTCAGGCTGAATTTCAAGTGGCTTCCCAGGACATTCTGATTTGACCTCAAAGATGATAAATATGTGAAGTTGATGGTAGTTTTTATGGCTTTGAACTGCTTGGTCTTGTTGTAGGGATTGGAACCTTCTATTCCAATCCCATATTTGAGGCTTCTCTGATGAGTAAACTTAGCAGTACTCAAGGATCAGATGGTTGTTGGGATTTACGACTGTCTCAGGCAAGGGTTTGACTACCACAACCATTGGTAATAAAGCAGACAGAATATGCCCCAGGGGTGGGATTTCCAAAATTGTTGCTTTTTCCCTTAGGCATTATTACTTCTGTAATAAACAGGTATTGAACACCCTTTTCCTAAACTTCCCTTGGGGGGTGGATTTAAGACACCCAGAACCTCCTCATGACTTTCATAGTTTTCTTTGGCATTTTGCGAGATGGCTAATTTGTACACCAGGATTTTCGACCATTAGCTGGTCCTTCCCCTCTGTATTTTTCCAGTGTTGTGTACTACCCCCTTTGGTTAACCAGATAGTTATGAGGCATGTGTATCACTGAATGTTAAGACATGGCACGAAAAGCAGAAAAAAAATCATAGTCTTAGATGGATTTGTGGAAGCTGAACAGGAGCTGGTCTTAGTCCATTGTTAGTGATGGGGGTGTGGTTTACCAGCTAATTTAATGTAAAATGAGCCTCAATTAACATTTTTCTTGTCAGGGCACCTGGGTGGCTCAGTTGGTTAAGCATCTGCCTTTGGCTTGGGTCATGATCCCAGAGTCTCGGGATGGAACCCTGAGCTGGGCTCTCTCCGTTCAGCAGGGAGTCTGCTTTTCCCTCTGCCCTTCACCCCGCTGGTGATCTTTCTCTTTCAAATAAATAAATAAAATCTTTTAAAAAATAATGCTCTTGTCAAGGTGAACTGCCTGGGTACAGCGGGAAAAGGAGCAGAAATATAGGTACCAGGCAGGGAGCTGTTGAAGCTGGGGCAGTGATCACAGTCGTCCAAATCTAGCTGTGGCTTGGTTCACGTATTTGCTAAAAGAACACACAGTGAGGAAGGTACTGGCCATCCACAGAGAAAAATGTAGAGTGGAGAATGTATTTACTTTTTAATTTTTGTGGCAAGTGATTTAGGAGAAGCAGTAAGATTTCAGCACGTCTGGGGCCAGTGGCTCTCAACTTCATGAAAACAAAAACCTGGCAGGGCTTCCATGGCTGACTCTGGAAGCCCCAGTGAGCTAGAAGATGCTTCAGCTCTGGCTCTGCATCCCGGGCATGACCAGTGGCAGCTGTCAGCAGCTGGGCGCTTCCTCCCAAAGCCCAAAAGGCAGAGGATTTTCCCTGCAAACCTCTGACCCGAAATCTCAGTGCATCTGGGGGCTGCCTTACACGTGAAAAGCCACCTTGCCTTCGGAGGGTAATGGGAAAGACCACAGAGGCTAATGGAAACCCGACCAAATGGAAACGCTTGCTGCCATGCCCAGTGAAACACAAATTAGCATGCTGGCAGCGAGTGGGTAGATCAGAGTGCTAACAAATGCAGGGAGAAGAGAGGTCTTGTGTTACCAACTGAGCTCATCAGCCCGGGCCCCACTCATTAACATACTACCCCCGCCCACTGCCTCTTTGTGCTGGCTTTGCACCACGTGACCCGCTTTGCACAGTTTCTTTTCCATCTGCCGAAACAAACAACAGCCTTTGTAACCAACAGAAAAAGCAGCAGCAGGTGAAGCGCTATTTTTAGACCTGCTGAAAGCTCAACATTGATTACTGCCGTTTCACACCTAAAACACACAAGATGCGAGGCTGGAAGAGAATCGATTTTTCACTCACTTCTGAGTTCACGGTATCTGCTTTCACACACTGCTTCCTGCCTGGCTCTTCCTGTCCCTGTCTCCCCTGACCCTGGAGATGCTGATGGGACAGGGGTCGGGTCACCTCTTTTATGCTCACCTACTCACATTTGGTAACAATTACTGGCCTTTTGTCCCCCTCCCACCTGTCTCTTTAACATAATATCAAAGGGGTTGGTTTACGGAACATGGATGTGCGTGTGGTCCAGGGTTCATGGCAACCTGCGATGACCCAGTATACACACCTAGAGTCCTGGCTGTTTCATATTGAGAATGAGCTGTGATTTTTTTGGTGCTAGCTCCTTTATCCTGCAGAATCAGTTTGCAAGGTGGTGGTCTCGTCCGGTCACAGGTAAGGGTGAGAGGAGGTCTCGAAGAGGCAGAGAAGCCTGCTCAGCGGACCTCACTAGTCATGGCAGAACTTGACTCAAAACCCAGGTTTGTCTGACTCGGGACCTCATGCTCCACTCCCTTTTCCTGCTGCCTTTCTCACTGATTTAATTTCAAACCATTCTTGACTGCAGAGGGGCAGAACTCCATTTTTCTTTTGATATTTCCTCTAGCTCTTTGATTCTGTCATTAAGTAAATCTCCTTTGAGTACAGTTTTCTTCTTCTTTTTTTTGAAATGCTACAGCATGACCAGTAATAGCTGGGATGTCAAATGTCTGTCATTTTTGTTTTCTAATTAAAACAAACACATTATGTACCCCTCCGATGTTCTATCATCAGAGCTCCCTATTTAATTGTGCCCACAGCTGCTTTATGCCTGTAACATGAATCTGGAAAGCGTTTTGGCTGTTGGCACTTGGCTGCGTGGATTCTTCTGATGGATTGTGCTAACCTGTGTGTTGCTCTTTGTCCAGCTTTCCTTTGATTACACGTGGCTTCCTCACGATCCCTTTTGAAACTCCGGCACTGACTCTGAGGTGTCACCTACGGAAGGTCCTTGAGGTCCCCTTGGCTAACATTATGCCAATTCATTGTTTGGGAATAAAAGAGCCCTCTGTCTGTATCCTGTTAAAATGTGCTGCCTTTAATCTTCATTTGCCTCATGCTGAGTTACCTCAATCCGACCCCAGAGAGCAGCCAGGGGAGAGACTCTCAGCGAAAGAACAGACTAAGACCTGGGCAGATCCTTCTCCACCCCCAAAGGACTCAAAGGTACTTTTCCTCTTGCAAAGTCTGCTTTCTCTGAGATCCAACTAGTGTCCTGAGACCTGCAGAGGGAGGCAAAAAAGAGTGATCCCAAGGCTTGCTCTTGGGAGAAGATATTCAGGTGTTCTTGGAGAACTGTAGGAAAACTCAGAAGATTGAAACTTTCCTCTGATTTCCCCCATCTGTTCACAAGTCATCTGTAAATATGTTTATGCCAACAAGAGTCCTTCCATTGCAAACAACAGAAATGGACTCTTGTTAAATTTAAGCCAAAAGGGAATTGATTGGACACTCAGGGCAGCTCCCAGAACTGAAGATGAAGCTGAGCAATGAACCTTGGGAAGAAAGTGGGGGGCATGGTGGGTCCAGAAAGCTCGGAAATCGTCCTTTCTGGAGACACTCCTAGGACAAGTCAGCCTCAGACCTCCAGTCACTTGACTCTGCTGTGAATTACAGAGAGGCGGAATGGCCTGCTGTGTCATGGGCTGACCTTTGGGGTCAGGTCAGCAGTTCCCCTAAGCCTTTCCAAGGGAACTCTTGGTGCTCATTCTAGGTGAAGGGCATACCAAAGCAAAGCCAGCCTCTGTCCCCTAGGCTATATCCCAGGCTCCAGAGAGTCTACAGAAAGCTTTTCCCAGCTGTCTGCCACCATGGGGCTAAAGTTCTTCATACCTATGGTACAGGAGCCCCGGCAGAGGAAGAGACCTGTAGGTGAGGCAAGCACTATCTTGGAAGTAACACAGTGGGTGGTCACGGGGTAACCTGGGCAGACATGCCGGGCACGTTCTGGCAGGTCGGGGGGCGGGTGCCACCTAGTGCCAACACCACGAGTGAAAGAGGCAACCTTTAGGGGCTGGTGGGGAGGTGACTGGCTCATGGAAGATTGGTAGCAAGAGGGCTGGGATCTCATGTGAAGATACCCCTCTTCAGGGAGAAGGATCTGATATCAT